>NC_082642.1:153952924-154258665 GCF_028023285.1 Balaenoptera ricei | reverse complement strand
AGGACTGGGGTTGGCTGTGTGAACACAGCCTGAGGAGGCTAGTGCACCACAGCTAGCCAGGAGGGAGTCTGGGAAAAGTCTGGACCTGCCTAAGGGGCAAGAGACCACTGTTTTGGGGTGCATGAGGAGAGGGGATTCCTGCTCCATGCACCCACAGAAGGCAGAGCACCACCTAACTGAGCTCCAGAGATAGGCATGAACTGCGGCTATCAGCTCAGACCCCAGAGATGGGTATGAAATGCTAATGCTGCTGCTGCAGCCACCAAGAAGCCTGTGTGCAAGCATAGGTCACTATCCACACCCCCACAGGAGCCTGTGCAGCCCACCACTGCCAGGGTCTGGTCCCGTGATACAGGGACAAATTCCCTGGGAGAACACACACCACACCTCAGGCTGTTGCAACATCACACTGGCCTCTGCCACAGCAGGCTCACCCCACATTCCAATTATGACAACTGTACCCCTCCCTCTCCCCGGCCTGAGTGAGCAAGAGTGCCCTAATCAGCCTCTGCTTTAACCCGCTCCTATCTGGGTGGGGAACAGATGCCTGAGGGTGACCTACATGCAGAGGCAGGGCCAAATCCAAAGCTGAACCCCGGGAGCTGTGCGAACAAAGAAGAGAAAGGGAAATCTCTCCCAGCAGCCTCAGAGGCAGTGGGTTAAATCCCCACAATCAACTTGATGTACCCTGCATCTGTGCAATACCTGAATAGACAACGAATCATCCCAAAATTGAGGCGGTGGACTTTGGGAGCAACTGTAGACTTGGGTTTGCTTTCTACAACTGATTTGTTTCTGATTTCTATGTTTATCTTAGTTTAATTGTTAGTGCTTGTTATCATTGGTGGATTTGTTTATTGGTTTGGTTACTGTCTTTTTTAATTATTATTATTTTTTATTTTAATAACTTTTAAAAATTTTTATTACTTTAAAAATTTTTTTCTTTTTTTCTCCCTTTTCCTCTGAGTTGTGTGGCTGACAGGGTCTTGGTGCTCCAGCCTGGTGTTAGGCCTGAGCCTCTGAGGTGGGAGTGCTGAGTTTAGGACACTGGACCACCAGAGACCTCCCAGCTCCATGTAATATCAATCGGCAAGGGCTATCCCAGAGATCTCCATCTGAAAGCTAAGACCCAGCTCCAGGCAACGGCCAGCAAGCTTCAGTGCTGGACACCCCATGCCAAACATCTAACAAGGCAGGATCACAACCCTACACATTAGCATAGAGGCTGCCAAAAATCATACTAAGTTCACAGACACCCCAAAACACATCACTTGATGCTGCCTTGCTCACCAGAAAGACAAGATCTAGCCCCACCCACCAGAACACAGGCACCAGTCCCATCTACCAGGAAGCCTACACAAGCCACTGAACCAACCTCACCCACTGGTGGCAGACACCAAAAACAACAGGAAATATGAAACTGCAACCTGCACAAAGTAGACCCCAAACACAGTAAGTTAAACAAAATGAGAAGACAGAGAAATATGCAGCAGATGAAGGAACAAGGTAAAAACCCACCAAACCAAACAAATGAAGAGGAAATAGGCAGTCTACCTGAAAAAGAATTCAGAGTAATGATAGTAAAGATGGTTCAAAATCTTGGAAATAGGATGGAGAAAATACAAGAAACATTTAACAAGGACATAGAAGAACTAAAGAGCAAACAAACAATGATGAACAACACAATAAATGAAATTAAAAATTCTCTAGCAGGAATCAATAGCACAATAACTGAGGCAGAAGATGGATAAGTGACCTGGAAGATAAAATAGTAGAAATAACTACCACAAAGCAGGATAAAAAAAAAAAAGAATGAAAAGAATTAAGGACAGTCTCAGATACCTCTGGGACAACATTACATACACCAACATTCGAATTATAGGGGTCCCAGAAGAAGAAGAGAAAAAGAAAGGGTCTGAGAAAATATTTGAAGAGATTGTAGTGGAAAACTTCCCTAAAATGGTAAATAATCAATGAAGTCCAGGAAGTGCAGAGAGTCCCATACAGGATAAATCCAAGGAGAAACACGCAAAGGCACATATTAATCAAACTATAAAAGTTAAATACAAAGAAAAAATATTAAAAGAAGCAAGGGAAAATCAGCAAATAACACACAAGGGAATTCCCATAAGGTTAACAGCTGACGTTTCAGCAGAAACTCTGCAAGCCAGAAGGGAGTGGCAGGACATATTTAAAGTGATGAAAGGGAGAAACCTACAACCAAGATTACTCTACCCAGCAAGGATCTCATTTAGATTTGATGGAGAAATTAAAACCTTTACAGACAAACAAAAGTTAAGAGAGTTCAGCACCACCAAACCAGCTTTACAACAAATGCTAAAGGCACTTCTCTAGGCAGGAAATACAAGAGAAGGAAAAGACCTACAATAACAAACCCAAAACTATTAAGAAAATGATAATACGAACATACATATCAATAATTTCCTTAAATGTAAATGGATTAAATACTCCAACCAAAAGACGTAGACTGGCTAAATGGATACAAAAACAAGACCTGTATATATGCTATCTAGAAGATACCCACTTCAGACCTATGGACACATACAGACTGAAAGTGAAGGGATGGAAAAAGACATTCCATGCCAGTGGAAATCAAAAGAAAGCTGGAGTAGCAATTCTCATATCACACAAAATAGACTTTAAAGTAAAGACTATTACAAGAGACAAAGAAGGACACTACATAAAGATCAAGGGATCAATCCAAGAAGAAGATATAACAATTGTAAATATTATGCACCCAACATAGGAGCACCTCAATACATGAGACAAATACTAACAGCCATAAAAAGGGAAATAGACAGTAACACAATAATAGTTGAAGACTTTAACACCCCACTTTCACCAATGGAGAGATCATCCAAAATGAAAATAAATAAGGAAACACAAGCTTTAAATGACACATTAGACAAGATGGACTTGATTGATATTTATAGAACATTCCATCCAAAAACAACAGAATACACTTTCTTCTCAAGTGCTCATGGAACATTCTCCAGGATAGATCATATCTTGGGTCACAAATCAAGTCTTGGAAAATTTAAGAAAATTGAAATCATATCAAGTGTCTTTTCTGACCACAATGTTATGTGACTAGATATCAACTACAGAAAAAAAAACTGTAAAAACTTCAAAAACATGGAGGCTAAACAATATGCTACTAAATAACCAAGAGTTCACTGAAGAAATCAAAGAGGAAATCAGAAAATACCTACAAACAAATGACAATGAAAACACGATGACCCAAAACCTATGGGATGCAGCAAAACCAGTTCTAAGAGGAAAGTTCATAGCAATACAATCCTACCTCAAGAAACAAGAAAAATCTCAAATAAACAACCTAACCTTACACCTAAAGCAATTAAAGAAAGAAGAACCAAAGAATTCCAAAGTTAACAGAAGGAAAGATATCATAAAGATCAGATCAGAAAAAAAATGAAAAAGAAATGAAGGAAACAATAGCAAAGATCAATAAAACTAAAAGCTGGTTTTTGAGAAGATAAACAAAATTGATATATGATCAGCCAGACTCATCTAGAAAAAAATAGAGAAGACTGAAATCAACAGAATTAGAAATGAAAAAGGAGAAGTAACAACTGACACTGCAGAAATACAAAGGATCATGAGAGATTACTACAAGCAACTATATGCCAATAAAATGGACAACCTGGAAGAAATGGACAAATTCTTAGAAAAGTACTGAACCAGGTCTTCCAAGGCTGAACCAGGAAAAAATAGAAAATATGAACAGATAAATCACAATCACTGAAATTGAAACTGTGATTAAAAGTCTTCCAACATCTGCATCTTTATTCCTGTCCTGCCCCTAGGATTTTCAGAACCGTTTTTTTGTTTGTTTGTTTTAGATTCCATATATATGTGTTAGCATACTGTATTTGTTTTTCTCTTTCTGACTTACTTCACTCTGTATGACAGACTCTAGATCCATCCACCTCACTACAAATAACTCAATTTCATTTCTTTTTATGGCTGAGTAATGCCCCATTGTATATATGTGCCACCATTCATCTGTTGATGGACACTTAGGTGGCTTCCATGTCCTGGCTATCGTAAATAGAGCTGCAATGAAAATTGTGGTACATGACTCTTTTTGAATTATGGTTTTCTCAGGGTATATGCCCAGTAGTGGGATTGCTGGGTCGTATGGTAGTTTTATTTTTAGTTTTTTAAGGAAGCTCCATACTATTCTCCATAGTGGCTGTATCAGTTTACATTCCCACTAACAGTGCAAGAGGGTTCTCTTTTCTCCACACACTCTCCAGCATTTATTGTTTGTAGATTTTTTGATTATGACCATTCTGATCAGTGTGAGATGATATCTCTTTGTAGTTTTGATTTGCATTTCTCTAATGATTAATGATGTTGAGCAATCTTTCATGTGTTTGTTAACAATCTGTATATCTTCTTTGGAAAAATGTCTATTTAGGTCTTCTGCCCATTTTTCGATTGGGTTGTTTGTTTTTTTGATATTGAGCTGCATGTAAATTTTGGAGATTAATCCTTTGTCAGTTGCTTCATTTGCAAATATTTTCTCCCATTCTGAGAGTTGTCTTCTCGTCTTGTTTATGGTTTCCTTTGCTGTGCAAAACCTTTTAACTTTCATTAGGTCCCATTTGTTTATTTTTGTTTTTATTTCCATTTCTCTAGGAGGTGGGTCAAAAAGGATCTTGCTGTGATTTATGTCATACAGTGTTCTGCCTAGGTTTTCCTGTAAGAGTTTTATAGTGTCTGGCCTTATATTTAGATCTTTAATCCATTTGGAGTTTATTTTTGTGTATGGTGTTAGGGAGTGTTCTAATTTCATTCTTCTGCATGTAGTTGTCCAGTTTTCCCAGCACCGCTTATTGAAGAGGCTGTCTTTTCTCCATTGTATATTCTTGCCTCCTTTCTCAAACATAACGTGAGCATATGTGCGTGGGTTTATCTCTGGGCTTTCTATCCTGTTCCATTCATCTATATTTCTGCTTTTGTGCCAGTACCGTACTGTTTTGATTACTGTAGCTTTGTAGTATAGTCTGAAGTCAGGGAGTCTGATTCCTTCAGCTCCATTTTTCTTTCTCAAGATTGCTTTGGCTATTCGGGGTCTGTGTTTCCATACAAATTGTGAAATTTTTTGTTCTAGCTCTGTGAAAAATGCCATTGGTAGGTTAATAGGGATTGCATTGAATCTGTAGATTGCTTTGGGAAGTACAGTCATTTTCACAATGTTGATTCTTCCAATCCAAGAACATGGTATATCTCTCCATCCGTTTGTATCATCTTTAATTTCTTTCATCAGTGTCTTATCGTTTTCTACATACAGGTCTTTTGACTCCTTAGGTAGCTTTATTCCTAGGTATTTTATTCTTTTTGTTGCAATGGTAAATGGGAGTGTTTCCTTAATTTCTCTTTCATATTTTTCATCAGTAGTGTACAGGAATGCAAGAGATTTCTGTGTATTAATTTTGTATCCTGCCACTCTTCCAAATTCATTGATTAACTCTAGTAGCTTTCTGGTGGCATCTTTAGGATTTTCTATGTATAGTATCATGTCATCTGCAAACAGTGACAGTTTTACTTCTTCTTTTCTGATTTGGATTCCTTTTATTTCTTTTTCGTCTCTGATTGCTGTGGCTATAACCTCCAAAACTATGTTGAACAATAATGGTGACAGTGGGCAACCTTATCTTATTCCTGATCTTAGAGGAAATGGTTTCAGTTTTTCACCATTGTGAACGATGTTGGCTGTGGGTTTGTCATATATGGCCTTTCTTATGTTGAGTTAAGTTCCCTCTATGCCTACTTTCTGGAGAGTTTTTTTCATAGATGGGTGTTGAATTTTGTCAAAAGCTTTTTCTGCATCTATTGAGATGATCATATGGTTTTTATCCTTCAGTTTGATAATATGGTGTATCAGATTGATTGATTTTTGTATACTGAAGAATCTTTGCATTCCTGAGATAAACCCCACTTGATCGTGGTGTATGATCCTTTTAACGTGCTGCTGGATTCTGGTTGCTAGTATTCTGTTGAGGATTTTTGCATCTCTGTTCATCAGTGATATTGGCCTGTAGTTCTCTTTTTTTGTGACATCTTTGTCTGGTTTTGGTATCAGGGTGATGGTGGCCTCGTAGAATGAGTTTGAGAGTCTTCCTCCCTCTGCCATATTTTGGAAGAGTTTGAGAAGCATAGGTGTTAGCTCTTCTCTAAATGTTTGATAGAATTCGCCTGTGGAGAAAAGGGAACCCTCTTGCAATGTTGGTGGGGATGTAAATTGATACACCCACTATGGAGAACAGTATGGAGGTCTCTTAGGAAACTAAAAATAGAACTACCATATAAACCAGCAATCCCACTTCTGGGCATATACCCTGAGAAAACCATAATTCAAAAAGAGTCATGTACCACAATGTTCATTGCAGCTCTATTTACAATAGCCAGGACATGGAAGCAACCTAAATGTCCATCAAGAGATGAATGGATAAAGGAGATGTGGCACATATATACAATGGAATATTACTCAGCCAAAAAGAAATGCAGTTGAGTTATTTGTAGTGAGGTGGATGGATCTAGAGTCTGTCATACAGAGTGAAGTAAGTCAGAAAGAGAAAAACAAATACTGTATGCTAACACATAAATATGGAATCTAAAAAAAAATCGTTCTGATGAACCTAGGGTCAGGACAGGAATAAAGACACAGATGTAGAGAATGGACTTGAGGACACAGGGAAGGGGAAGTGTAAGCTGAGACAAAGTGAGAGAGTAGCATTGACATATATACACTACCAAATGTAAAATAGATAGCTAGCGGGAAGCAGCTGCATAGCACTGAGAGATCAGCTCAGTGCTTTGTGACCACCTAGGGGGGTGGGATAGGGAGGGTTGGAGGGAGAAGCAAGAGGGAGGAGATACGGGGATATATGTATACATATAGCTGATTCACTTTGTTACACAGCAGTACCTAACACAACATTGTAAAGCATTTTAGTCCAATAAAGATGTTAAAAAAAAAAAAAACTTGGAAAAAGAAGAACAAATTTAGTGAGCTGACACTACCTGATTTCAAAAATTATTATAAAACTATAGTAACCAAAACTAGTGCGGTGCTGGTGTAAAGGTAGAAAATGCAATAGAATGGAAGAGGGAATCCAGAATTAGACCTACACATAAACAGACATCTCCAGCCATGCAGTGGGTGTTAATTCTGTGCTATGTATTGGGCTAAGTACTTGAATATGCTAAAAAATGTCTTTAATCTCACAAAACAACACTATGAGCAGACACTATTATAAACCACATTTTACATGTGAGTGTACTGGAATCAGAGATATGAATGCACTTGCCCGAGTCATCCAACTACAGTGATAGAGTTTGGATCTGTGTTTTTAACCACCTGTGGAAGGAAGTGGACCATATTTGATAACCAACTGAATAGCTGTGACACATACCCTTGTCTGATCGGGCCCCTGCCTCACTCTTCAGTCTTACAATGTGGTAGTCATTTATACATAGGCAGATGGTTGTTACCTGTTCTCCAAGACTGGAGAGGGCTCGGCTGGGGAGCACTCACTTCCCCTTTGCTCACACATGGCTGGGTTGCAGAATTGGATCTAAAATCCACCAACTGGTTTCATGTCCTGGGTGTTTTTCAATGCTGCTGGCCTCCTACATGTTTCAGTGATCTTGTTCCCAGCAGAAATGTAGGCAGTCTAAACCATGAGCTTCTTTTTACATTCATGGGGCATCTGGCCCAAGACCAGGGCTCTGAGGCTCCCAGAGCACCCGTGAAGTTGCTATTCTACAGCAAGACAGGTGTGATTTGCTGCCTTTCTCAACAAACTGGCAACCCAGCCTGCAGCATTTAGTACAGAATGCTCAGGGCTTGTGATAAATTGTCTCTCATACATTACCTTGGTGGATAGAGTGTTTAACCACATCTAGACTGATGATTCCAATTGGCATTTATGATCCCCCTTCTGTTTCTTGAACAAAAGCCCTTCTCTGGTTGGAATTTTGTAAGCAGCAGCAATGATTAATATCTTCTATGAACCCTTTCACATACTGAGGGATTTCTCTGTAGAAGACCTAAAGACACCTGCTATTATAAAAAATACTTCCCAGAATCTTGGCTCTAAAGGCAGATATGTGTTATGCAAAGAAATTGAATAGTATGAATAAAATGTTTACAGAAGAGAAGATAAAAAGAGGTATATGCCCTAACATCTTGATCATTTGGCATTATCAGCTGCTGTTACATATGAGTTATCTCCAGATAACAACTTCCTCATCTAGCATCAGAATTAATTTAAATAATTGAGTTATTTTAATGGAAATTATTCTAAGATGCACAGCATGGTTTCCTTCTTCCCAAAAAGATAACAATGAACCTAATTTAAAATTTTCTGGCTGAATCACGATTATTTAATACAGTACATTCAACAAATACAGTGTTGGCTTTTTATCGGCAGTATTTCTGCTGTTAGTGGATATTCTCCCAGGACCTTACTTGTTCTCACTTGCTGTGGGCTGAAAGTCTAAATGATCAAGTTTGTTAGGATTGTGTGTAAAGTAAAAGTCAATAAGGAATAAGAAGTAAAGTGGATGACTGTAACACCAAAGGCTTTGGAAAAAATTATTCCCCATACTAAAGGGCTTTTACTTGCACATTTGTGTTAGATTCTAGAGAGCTGACATGTAAGGAAGGAATATTGTCACCAGATAAATGGAATACAGGGATATAACAACAATAATAATCTCCTAGAATTTTTTCTTTTTTTAATTCTTTATTGGAGTGCAGTTGACTTACAATGTTGTGTTAGTTTCTGCTGTAGAGCAAGGTGAATCAGTTATACATATACACATATCCACTCTTTTTTAGATTCTATTCCCATATAGGTCATTACAGTGTACTGAGGAGAGTTCCCTGTGCTATACAGTAAGTTCTTATTAGTTATCTATTTTATATATAATAGTGTGTATATGGCCATCCCAATCTCCCATTTTATCCCTCCCACCCCCACTTTCCCCCTTGGTAACCATGAGTTTGTTTTCTACATCTGTGACTTTATTTCTGTTCATTTGTACCATTTTTTTTAGATTCCACATATTAGTGATATCATAAGATATTTGTCTTTGTCTCACTTACTTCACTCATTATGACAATCTCTAGCTCCATCCATGTCACTGCAAATGGCATTATTTTGTTCTTTTTTATGGCTGAGTAATATTCCATTGTATATGTATACAACATCTTTTTTATCCATTCTTCCATCAGTGGACATTTAGGTTGCTTCCATGTCCTGGCGATTGTAAATAGTGCTGCAAAGAATATTGGGGTCCATGTATTTTTTAGAATTATGGTTTTCTCCAGATATATACCCAGGAGTGGGATTGTTGGATGATATGGTAGCTCTATTTTTAGTCTTTAAGTAACCTCCATACTCTTCTCCACAGTGGCTGTACCAATTTACATTCCCACCAACAATGTAGGAGGGTTCCCTTTCCTCCACACCCTTTTCAGCATTTATTGTTTGTAAATTTTGTGATGATGACCATTCTGACTGGTGTGAAGTGATACCTCATTGTAGTTTTGATTTGCATTTCTCTGCTAATTACTGATGTTGAGCATCTTTTCATGTGCCTCTTGGCCATCTGTATGTCTTCTTTAGAGAAATGTCTACTTAGATCTTCCACCCATTTTTTGATTGGGTTGTTTGTTTAGTTATTTATTTATTTATTTATTTATATTGAGCTGCATGAGCTATCTGTATATTTTGGTCATTAATCCCTTGTCGGTCACTTCATTTGCAAATATTTTCTCCCATTCTGTGGGCTGTCTTTTCATTTTGTTTACGGTTTCCTTTGCTGTGTCTCCTAGAATTTTCTAAGAAAAATGCTTTTCATACAGAAGTTTCTTTCTCAGTCTGAGTCCTGAGGCAAGTAAGTAGTTCCTTAAAGTCACACTTCCACTACTTAGTGTTAGAACTCTGATTCAAAGCCTATATCTTTATGAGAAAGGAACAAAGCCTTGTAAATAATTAAATTTCAGATACTTATTAAAGATAACAAGTTTGTGGAGACTGTCCATATTCAGTGTTGATTTGGGTCAATCTCTACACCTTTACATCTACTGCATCTATATTCATTATATTTTGCAATGAGAATTTTAATGTAGGGAGGAGGCGAAGCTAGGGTACATTATGAACAACCAGATAAACTATACTTAACAGATGAGGTATAATTATGATGAGAAATTTATTTTATTATATTCTAACACCTTGGTCTGTAATAATTTATGTGATGACTAGACAATTCATTAACACTGTACCCCTCAACTACAACTATTCTAGATAAAGAGCACTTTATGCAGGATGGGCAAACTATGACCCTTTGACAGGTTACCTGTTGTTATAAATAAAGTTTTTTTAAAACACAAACACACTCACTGATTTACAGATTAACTGTGATTATTTTTCCCTACAATGACAGAGTTGAGCAATTGAGACACAGACTTTAGGGCCCACAAAGCTGAAAATATTCACTATCTGGCCCTTTAAGAAAAATTTTTGCCAACGTCTCTTTTATGGTATAAATCACAACAATATTTTCCAAACTGACATTTGTGACACATGGTCTGACAAATATCATTGTGTCCCCAGGATAATATTTTATTTAGTCAGCAAATATTTGTGGAGTGTGTGCTATAGTTCAGACACAAGATGGGTAGCAGTAATGAGTGAAGAAAATAATATCCCTGCCCTTCAAATCAGTCATCAGTCACATAATCAAAAATCAAGTGTAATGACAACCCCAATAAGTCTCAGAGAACAAAATAATAGTACATTTGGAATGTATTGCAAGGAACTACTTTATACAATTGTGGAGGCAGACTAGAATTTTTGTAGAGTATGCTGTCAGGAAGCAGGCTGGAACTCTCTTACCAGCTGAAGCTGCCATGCACAGTTGGACTTTCTTCTTCTTTCAGGGAAGGCTCATCTCTGTGCTTAAAATCTTTCAGCTGATTGAGTCAGGCCCACCCAGATTGTCTAAGAAAATCTCCTTTACTCAAAGTCAGCTAATTATGAACTTTAATCACATCTACAAAATACCTTCCCAACAACACCTAGATCAGAGCTTGATTAAATGAATGGGGACTAAGCCCAGTCAGGTTGACACATCAAAAGACCATAACAGTGCTGAGCTATTTTATTTACTTTTGTTTTGTTTTGTTTTTGTTTTTTTAACACCTTTATTAGAGTATAATTGCTTTACAATGGTGTGTTAGTTTCTGCTTTATAGCAAAGTGAATCAGCCATACATATACATATATCCCCATATCTCCTCCCTCTTGCATCTCCCTCTCACCCTCCTTATCCCACCCCTCTAGGTGGTCACAATACTTTTGTTTTTTATTTTATTTTATTAGAAATGTTTATATTTTTAACAGCCCTGTTGAGGTATAATTTACATAGAATAAAGTTCACCCATTTTATTTTTTCCAATTTTATTGAGATATAACTGAAATATAACATTGTATTAAAGTGTACAACATAATGATTTGACACATGTTTATACTATAAAATGATTACCACATAAGTTTAGTTAACATTCATCACCTCACACAGTTACTATTTTTTTCTTGTGTTGAAAACTTTTAAGATCTATTAAAATTCGCCCATTTTAAGTGTACAGATTGATGAGATTTGGTAAATGTGTACAGATGTGTAAATGTCACCACAGTCAGTGTTAAAACATTTCATTGCTCCAGAAAGTTTCCCTTCATCCCTTCTCAGTCAATTCCTGTCCTATACAGCAGAAACTAACACAACATTGTAAAACAATTATACTCCAATAAAGATATTTTTTTAAAAAATTCCTGTCCTCACTCCCAGCCCCAGGTGACCAGTGATCTGCTTTTTCTAACACTCTGGTTTGGCTTTTCTGGGCTTCCACAGGAGTGGAGTTATACACTTCGGAGTCTTTTATGCCTGGCTCTTTCACTTAGCATAATGTTCTTGAGACTGATCCATGTCATTGCATGTTTCAGTTGGCCATTCCTTTTTACAGCTGAGGAGTATCTCATTTTATGGATGTGCCACATTTTAATTTTTCATCAGTTGATGGACATTGATGTTGGGGACTATTATGAATAATGCTTCAATGAACATTTATGTACAAGTGTTTGTGTGGATAAATATTTTAATTTCTATTAGGAAGGTAACTAGAAGTGAAATTGCTGTAAGTATATGTTTAACTTTTAAGGAAATTATGAAATTTCTTTTTCTAAAGTGGTTGTTCCATTCCACATTCCCACCAGTAATATATGTGAGTTCCAAATGTTCCACATCACCAACACTTGGTATGCTGAGTCTTTTTAATTTTAGCTACTTATCTCTTTGTGGTTTTAAATTACTTCCTTAATGACCAAGGTTCATGAATAAGAACCCATTCATGTTCTTATTGGTATTTGTTTATATTCTTTTGTGAAGCATCTGTTCAAATCTTTTGTTCTTTTCTTTTGTACTTGGATTGTGTGTCTTACTACTGAGTTATAAACTTTTTGTATACTTTCTTTGATACAAGTCTCTTCTCAGATTTATGTTTGAAGTTTGCCTTTTCATTTGTAATCATGTTTTTAGTTGAGCAAAAGTTTTTAATTTTAACGAAGTCCAATTTTTCAATATTTTCTAGAATGATTTGTACTTTTTGTATCCTATCTAAGAAATCATCACCCAACCCAAGGTCATAAGAATTTTCTCCTAAGTTTTCTTCCAGAAGTTTTCAAGTTTTACATCTTTGCATATAAGTATATAATACATTTTGAAGTAATTTTTGTATGTTTGTGAAGTAAGACCCATACAGATATACAGTTATTTCAGCATTATTATGCAAGGGGTTTGACAAACCCCTTTGTCAAAAAAATCAATTGACTATGTAAGTGTGAATCTATTTCTGGAGTTCTCAATTCTATTTCATTTACCTGTATAACCATACTTTCTTGATTAATGTAGACTCATAATTAACTCCAAAATAAATGTCTATTCTAGCTATTTTATGGTATAAAGTACAATATAAGTTTTAGAATCACCTTGTCGATTTCTAAAAACAGTTGCTGGAATTTCCATTGACATCGCATGAAATCTATGGGTCAGTTTTGAGCCTTCAAATCCATGAACACAGTTTACTCTCCATTTACTTTGGTCTATTTAAATTTCCCCCAGCAATGGTTTATAGTTTTCAGTGTATCCGTGTTGCATATCTTTGGCTAAACTAAATTCAGAGTATTTTATTTATGCTATTGCCAATGGAATTTTTTTGATTCTATGTAGAAGTTGATTGTTGTTAACATATAGAAATACAATTGATTTCTGTATATTACTTTAATATCCTGCAACCTTGCTAAATGTACATGATAGTTCTAGTAGATTTTTTTGTAGTTTCTTTGGAATTTTCTACATACAAAATCAGGCCTTGTGCAAATAAACAGTTTAACTTCTTTTTCAATGTGTATGCCTTCTATTTCATATTGCACTAGCCAGGACACCTTCAGTATAATGTCAAAGAGAAGTGATAAGCGGACATCCTTGCCTTGTTACCAACCTTGGGTAGAAAACATTTAGTCCTGCACTATTAAATATCAGGCTAACCGTAGGCTTTCAGAAGATGCTGTTTATCAGGTTCAGGAAGTCCCCTTCTATAACTAGTTTATTGAGAGTTTTTATCATGAAAGCATGTAGAATTTTATCAAATGATTTTTTCCCCTGTGTCTGTGGAAATGATCGTGTGGTTTTCATATTTATTTCATTAATACAATGTATTGCTGCTGTAAAAAATTACCACAAATTTAGTAGCTTAAGACAACACCAATTTCTTATCTTACAGTTCTGCTGTTCAGAAGTTTGAAATGGGTCTCCCTGGACAAAAGTCAAGTGTTAGAGGGCTACTTTCTTTTCTGGAGTTTCTAGGAGAGAATCTGTTTTCTTGCCTTTTCCAGCTGCTAGAGTCTCCCACATTTCTCATGACCCTCTTCCTCCAGCTTTAAGGCAGCAAGGGTGGGTCAAGCCCTTCTCACATGGAATCACTCTGACCTCCTCCTCAGTAGTCATTTCTTCCTCTGCCTTCCTCTGTCATTTATGAGGACCAGTGATTACACTGGGTTCATCCAGATAATCCAGGATAATCTCTCCCTAACAAGGCATTTAATCTGAATCACATTCGCAATGTCTCTTTTGTCATGTAAGGTATTATGTTCACAAAGTTGGAGAACTTAGAACAGGGACATATGTGGGGAGAGATCATTATTCTGTTTACCACATATGATGTATTATATTAATTGATTAGGGACTTTAAACCAACTTTGCTTTCCTGAGGTAAAACCCAGTTGGTCATGGTGTATTATCATTTTTATATACTGTTGGATTCAATTGGCTAAAATTTTGTTAAGGGGTTTTCCATCTATATTGATGAAGGATAATCATCTCTAGTCTTCTCTTATGATGGCTTTGTCTGGCTTTGGTACCATAATAATGCTGGCCTCATAAAATGAGCTAAGGATTACTTTTTCCTTCTCTCTTTTCTAACAGTGAATTGATATTGTTTCTTCCACTAATGTTTGATAAAACTCACCACCAAACTCACATTCATTTTTTGGTAAGGATATTTTAAATTACTAATTCAATTATTTTACTTTATACAGAAATATTCAAATTTTCTGGATTTTTTCTTGATTCATCAAGATAAGGTGTATTTTTCAAAGAAATTATCTATTTCATATATGAGGCCAAGTTCATTAACATAAAGTTGTTCATAATATTCTTTTATCATTATTTTAATGTCTGTAGGGTCTGTAGTAATTTCTGTCAACCAGATACTGATATTATATGTCTTTATGTCTTTTGTCTTTTTTTTCTTGATCAAGGAGCTAAAGGTTATTCTATCTGATTAATCATTAAAAAAAAAAAACCTAGCTTTGACATTATTGATTTTTTTTCTATTGTTCATTCATTTTCTATTTCATTCATTTCCACACTGATGTTTTTTCTACTAAGATTAAATTTGGTATTACTTTTCTTAGCTTCTTAAAGTGGAAACTTCAAGCACTGGGTCTGGATCTTTCTTCATTTCTAAAACTGCATTTTTCCCACTAAGATCTACTTTAACTGCATCCTACAAATTTTGTATGCTGTGTTTACATATTCATTTATTTTATTATTTCCAATACTTGGGGCTTTCCCAGATATCTCTTTCTCTTCTTGATTTCTAACTTACATTACAATCACAGATTATAACCTGTGTAATTTAAATATTTTTTAAAACTTTCAAACGTGGTTTATGACTGAGAAAGTGGTCCATCCTGATGAATGTTCTGTGTGCCCAAAAGAATGTATTGGCTCAAACAAAGCCCCATGTTATTGTACTCATATATATTACACATATATATAGTATAGACCCCAAAATATGGTTGTGTCTTATAAATTAAGAAAATAAAATATGTAAGGACATACACAAACATACACACATTTACTATTTCCAATTCTATTGATTCTTTCTTGTAGATCTGAGTTACCATCTGGTGTCATTTTCTTTCAGCCTGAAGGACTTCCTTTAGCAAGGTAGCACAGGGGTGTTACCAATAATTTATTTCAATGTTATTTCTTTCTCTTGAATTACTTTAATTTTGCCCTTTTATTTTAAGTCTGGTTACCTGCATTGTAATTTACATACATTTCAAATTATCCTGTTTTTAGTTATGCAGTTCTATGAGTTTTGACAAGACACAAAGTCCTGTAATCACTGCCAAAATCAATATATAGAACTGTTAAATTACCCCTAATTTTCCCTGGTGCCTCTTTGTAGGAAACCTCTCCTCTTACCCCCAGGCACTGGCAATTGCTGATCCATTTTCTGTTTCCATAGTTTCACTTTTTGAGAATGTCATATAAATGGAATTGTACAGTATGTAGCCATTTGAATCTTGCTATTCTCACTTATCATAATACATTTGAGATCCATTTATGTCGCTGCTTGTATCACAAGTTGTTTCTTTTTATCGCTAGGTAGTGTTCTATGGTATGGATGAAAACAGTTGTCTATTCACCTCTTGGTGGACATTTGGATAGTTTCCAATTTTTGACCTTTATGAGTAAAGCTGCTCTAAACATCCACATGCAGATTCTTGTGTGAACATAAGTTTTCATTTCATTTGAGTAGATACTACTAATGAAATTGCTGGGACTTATGATAAGAGTACATTTAACTAAATAAAAATGGCCACAATGGTTTCCAAAGTAGTCATATCTTTTGTGTTCCTACAAAAACATATGAGTGTTCCAATTTCTTCACTTGGTTTTCTCAGGGTTTTTTTTTCCATTTGCATAGATATGTAGGTGTATCTCACTGAAGTTTTAATTTGCATTTATCTAATAACTAGTGATGTGAGAATGCTTTTATGTGAATTTACCATTCATATACCTTCTTTGGTGAAGTTTCTATTTAAAAATTGGCCCCTTTTTTTAAACTGGATAATTCTTATTATTGAGTTTTGATATTTTCTTATACATCCTGGATATAGGATTTTATATATACATTTTGCAAGAATTTTCCCCAGTCTATGGCTTGTCTTTTTATTTTGTTAATAGTGTGAGCAAAGATTTTAATTTTAATGAATTCAAATATTTACCAACATTTTGTTTTATGGATCATACTTCTTGGTATCACATTTTAAAATATTTTTACCTAATCCAAAGTCAGAAACATTTTCTTCTGTTTTCTTCTAGAAGCTCTATAGCGCTTAGTTTGGTGATACCTATGCATATTGTATTCTTTTGGCACAGCTATATTCATAATATTAAACACACACACACGCACAATGCTTTGCCATCTAACTCAATAATTAAAAAATTCATAGTCATATTTAACTTTTCTCTCCATTTCTTATTTTGATATGGTGATTATGCACTGGTAATAAGAATATACACATAAAAGGTTGCAATAAACCTCATATTGTCACAAGTTTATAAATTTTCCAACTGTCTTTTTCTGATCCTCATATATACTTATCACCATCAGTTAGTTCCTTATACAACAATAGCTGACTGACTTAGTTACCAGAGATTTAACCCAAACATCAGCCAATTGACTTTCCACTCTCAACCCCTTTCAAAGATCTTTCATATGTCTTCATATGTCCTGGCTGGAATACAGAAGGATAAGTCTTGAATCCTCTTGAGCTGTCCACTTAAAAGCTGTCCCTCAGACCTAAGTTCACTCTGCAAGGCCACCGTGCCTGGGCTGACGTCACCATGAAGAATTCTGGGACCTAGAGAATGGTCTACAACTGGGAACTGCTCCCCACTCCTCCACAGATGTCCAAAGAGGATAGAGCAAGCAACCATCTTCATAATCAAAATGCCCTTTCTTCTTTCTAACACTGAGACCCCTGTACCAGCATGTATGACTCTGTACTGAAAGGCTGGGATGATTTACAAAAGAAAATACTACACATGAGAGGGAAGGGAAGGTGAATGCTAAATAAAACATTTACCAGAATTTTCAGGGAAAGCACCTACAGCTTGCTAACAGCAGGGTCCTCAATGAGTTGTGGGTCTCAACTAGCTTATTCACCATCAGAAAATTCTTGTCACTTTCCCTCTTGCATCTCCTCCCATCTCTTGGAGAATCACCTCTACCCAGAGGGAATCACTTAACACACAAAGCACCATAGACCATCAATTCTTCTATTACCATTCATGCATTTTCTGAACTTATTATTCAGCCAGAGTTCAGCACTAGCCAGATGTTAGTACTGGTCCTCAGCCCTCCAGGTTCCATATATAGTCTGATGGAAGGGGCTTAGGCTGCCAAGGATAGACTTCAGGGTGGGATCTCTCAGGGTGGGGTTAGGGTGGTGTCAGCTCAAGTTTCAGACATATCTGCTTCTATTATTGACATCTATCTATTGCAGCAATAGTGTGTGTGCACGTACACACACACACACACACACACACACACACCTTTCTCTGAGGCAAACACTCATTCTCAGGAATAACACTTATTACTCAGTAAAGAAGGAAACCCTCTAGCAATAGGAATGATTCTTTTATCTGAAATCACTAGGTTGGTTTCCATATGGGGTTTTGCAGAGTAAAATTGGCTCTGCATCCACAGAAAACAGCTGTTACCTTAGTGCACAAGAGACTCTCTGAAAGGTCCTTTCTCATAATGGCTTGGTTAAGTTCTAATCCAAGAGCCTTGGTTCTCCATAGTCATGACTGGAAGACAGGGAAAGGTGAGACCGATTACTGCAGTTTAAAATATAACATTGTAATAGCACCTAAATTTCACCTGAAAATATTGCTTGATAGATTGCAGTCAATTGCTTGAGAGAGATGGGGAATTTTCTTATACATCTGTGTATTTTTCCTTTTAAACTGTTGCTTTTTTTTTTTGATTACCTGGAAAACAGAGCTGCTTAAAAACACATCCTCCAAGTGTATTTTTTAATCCTAAAGCATCATGAATATTTCAGTAGACCAGTTAATAACTCTAACTCCTTTGCTGTCCTGACAGAATTTATTATTAAAGGTAAAAGAATGGTGTATGATTTGTCTCATTTCAAGGAAAAGGAAATATAAACTAGAATTCCCCATTTCTGCAAATCCAGTGATTTATAGCTAACATTGTCTCAAATCGTATCATACAGCCATGGCTGTGAAGTCAGTGTGTAAAGAAAAAACATAAATCAGAAGAGAAATTAAAATGTAGAAAGATATTTTTATGCTCCTTACGGGAGTTGGACGGTCAGGATCTATACTGCTGTGACAGCGACAATCTGGAGTCAGAGGTCTCCAATTGTGGTGCCACTGCAGCAGACCATGCACTTGATTTAGTCCTAGTTTCAGGACCCTTGCAAGTCAGTGATAAGCAAAGTCATTTAATGATGTGAGCCTGAGTCCACTGGGCACTTCACTCTACAGCAATTTATTTCACACTGTGTTTGGCTTATAAAGTTACCTGGGCTTCCCTGGTGGCGCAGTGGTTAAGAATCTGCCTGCCAAAGCAGGGGAAACAGGTTCGAGCCCTGGTCCGGGAAGATCCCACATGCTGTGGGGCAGCTAAGCCCGTGCGCCACAACTGCCGAGCCTGCACTCTAGAGCCCACGAGCCACAACTACTGAGGCCACGTGCTACAACTACTGAAGCCCGCGCGCCTAGAGCCCGTGCTCCGCAACTAGAGAAGCCACTGCAGTGAGAAGCCCACGCACTGCAACGAAGAGTAGCCCCCGCTCGCCGCAACTAGAGAAAGCCCACGCGCAGCAACGAAGATCCAATGCAGCCAAAAATAAATTTAAAAAATAAATTAAAAAAAAAAAACCTGTTACCTAAAACAGTGGGTTTCTTTTCTTCCTTCTCACTTTCCTTCAAGTAAATATGCTCTGAATTTGTATCAATTATCATAAGGTATTCCCATTTGTCTGAATTTATTAGTTAATAATTATGGCCTGAGTACTTTTTGACATCCCACTCTGAGTTAAGAACTGTGGTCATCAAAAAGAAGCATGAGTTGTATCCTATTCCTAGCCATTCTCAAGTATAAAGGCTAACAAAGTAAAACTAAATAAATATTCAAATAAACAAACATAAGAATACACACTTTTGAAGACTACCCTACTATGAGAAAAGGTCTAGGTGCCTTTGTAGCTGCATGAATGATATCCCCAAACCTTCATTTTTTCCAATATTACATAAGAGAATTCATTACCTAGTATCTCCAGATATTTGTAACTCTCTCTTTGTCTACTGAGTTAGTCACTTCATGATTTAGAATTGATTTTTCCAGGATTTTCTAGAGTTCCCAGAATCCACTAATAATAAAGGATCTAAAATAAAACAAATGGATCATAAACCTACATCTAAATAACAATGCTTTGGAAACTATCACCTGAACTTCCATTCCATTATGAGCCCAGGAATGGAGTGCTGATCAATGTTTTGGCCTGCAAGGGTATGTTTGGTGAAGAGATCCCTAGGAATAAAATAGATGCTTCCTCCTAATGTTATGGTTTTACCTATAAAATCAGAAAAACTCTTTTCTGGAATGTGGGTCTAATACTAATTCAATTCCCTTTGTGGGGATTCACAGCCTCTTTTCCAGTTCCCAGACCTAAGTCAGCTCCAGACCCAGAGCCCCTTGATGGAGGAGGCTGAGGTCAGGCTCTTCGGGGAAGAACCATGCAGTGTAGCTACAGATGTCAAACAAGGAAGTGTATGGAGACTCCAGAAAGTTCCTATAGGAGAATCACAGAGCAGACTCTTAGGATTTAGGAATAAAGCCATGTTCTCTCCATTTGGAAAGTAACTCCTCACTTGATTTTGGGCTCTAGTAAAGACGGAAAGTTCACCATGGATCACCAAGTGACCATACAACTCAAATCATTCCTCATTAACTGGGTGTTATCTGATCCACTGAACCATCCAAACTTGGATGTTCATAGCAGCATTCCATTGTAAAATGGAGATGGCACTGTTTCAGCTACCCATTGCTGTGCTCTTCTGCTGGTTTCACCTGAGCTCACAGGGCATGGTGTGATTCACTGGAGCCTATTAATGTAACAATGCACCATGTGTATATAAGATGGGTCCAATCAGGTCTGGAAATTATGAGAAATCTGCCCAAGCTAATGGCCACAACTACTGTGACAGTTGGTATTACTCTCTACCTCTTCATCAACCAGCACCTATGACCTCATGGGGAATTCTATATGATCAATCTTCCACAGCCTCCTCCCCCATTCCAACTCTCTGACCCAATGATTCAAATGTTTCCAATAGGCAAAATACGATCATCCCTTCGTAAGTCTCCTAAATTCTCACCCAATCATGTCATCAGGCTAGAGGCCCATATTCTCTTTATATGCATTAAATTCAGAAGTAGGCAAGGCTCCTTGAGATCAACAACTCTTAATCTAGAAACCTTTCCCATACATACAACATACAACGTTGAGACAAGAACAGGTTAATTGCAACAGGTTAATTAATTTTTTCAATTAAAAAAGTATTAATTGAAGTAATATTATTGAAGTAATATAAGAGTCATTGGCCCATAGCAGTTCTGAAATACATCCAAAACACTGTTGTCAGGGCCTCCTGCAGGCAGGAAATGTTCCATGGTTAAAGCCCAGTTCTGCCCCCAGCAGTTCTTCATGGTTCTTGTTTCCTCTTTTTGGGGGTCTTAGCTTTGTCCTCTCAGAGATCTTTCTTTCACATAACCAATGCCCCATGTTTGTACATGAGTAGCTCTCCCAACCTATTTCCTGCCCATAGAAAGTTATGGGATCCAGAACCTCTTTGCATTTTTAATTGACTCTGTCTCTTCTAGTTCAAGTTGGCAAAAAATTTAAAAGTATCATGAGCTTCCTATAGTGATTGGTATTCACCCTATTCTCCCAAGCTAAAATCATCTTTCAAGACAGATCACTCTCTACTTTGGATGTCATACAGAACTTCTGGAGGATAGTGCCCTTAAGATTCTTGAAAGCCCTTTTGTCTGTTAAGGAATTAACCCAGCACCACTTAAATCTTTCAGAGGTCTTACAGTCACATCCTTCATTTGATCCCTTTCCTGTGACTAGTCCTTAGTTTGAGACTTGTTTGCTGGTGGGAAAAACAAGAGATGAGAAGCAGTTTTATTTTCCAACCAGCAGGTTCTATCTCTTTTAAATTTCCCCTAAATTCTGCTTACAAATGGAACAGTTCTCTCTTATTATTATTAAACAGTTCCTTATTATATGCAGCTTTAAAAAAGCCATTTGGTACTTTCAACATTCTACCTGGAAATCTCCTTAGCCAGACCCATAAAGGTAGGTACATTTTCTATCTTCAAAGTCACACAAGGTCTTGGATAACTAGAGGCATGATTCTAGTTATGATGATTCTAGGGGGCCATTAGTGGACAAATCTAGCACAGGTATATAGAACTTGGGGTCCAAACAGAATGGACAGTCCAAGTAAACCTCACAAGACAGTTGGGCAGATTTCTATGTTACCTGATTCTACTGCTCTGACTCTTTTCCATCAACACATGTTTATGTCTTAATAGGAAATTTCTTATGACCCATTAAAGAAGAAAGAAAAGTCAAGGGCCTGATCTGCCTGTACCAGACAGAAGTGGACTGTTGCTCAGAAAAGGTGATGGTAAAAGGAAATCTCCCCATGGGCAGGTATGTGGGTGATGGTTTACATTTTCTATGTAATGGGGAAGGAAAGGTGGACAGAGGTACAGATATGCCCTGATTCATATCACCAGAATTGGTGATAATGAGGTCTGGGAAGAAGTACACGTATCAGTCTCAATGAATGAGCACAGAGTGTGAAGGTATTTGTGTCTTGTGTCGAAGCCAGTATCCCCTGCAGAGGACCTGATGTGGCACCATTCCTTGAGGAACACTGGAGGCCAAACTGTAGTACATTCATTATGTGGGATCTCTTCCAACAAGCCTTCACTGCTTGAACAATTTCTCCCTTATCCATTACTATAGTGTCCCTCTGAGCAGGGGTCAATGTGTGGGACATAAAGTGTGACAATGTGCTCCTGAATTTCCAGTGAAGTTCACTGGTCTTACCATGCGTCTCATCACCAAGAAGCAGCTTCCTTAGTGGAAAGGTGGAATGGTCTTCTGAAGACTCTGTCATGGCACCAGCTGGGAGACAGCACCCAGCTGTCTTATAGGGATTCTGTCTTATAGGGAGTGGTAAATGCCTTAGACTGGCAACCAACACTTGTGCTGACACTGCCATAGCCAGAAGACGCAGAATTCATATCCAATAACCAATAGGATGAAGGAGAGAGAGGTCCCATCACTATTTCACCAAATAATGTTTGCTTCTCATCCTTCCTGCCTTGGCTTCATGAGTTTAGAGGTCCTAGTGTCAAAGGGAGGAAGGCATCTACCAAGAAACATAATAAAGGCTCTGATGCATTGAAAGCTTGTATTACACCCTGGCCTTTTGGACTCCTTATGCTACTAAACCAACAGTTAGACAAGGACTCCTTGTTTGTCATGATCAATCCTGATGACTAGAGAGAAACAGAGTTGCTTCTCCATAACACAAGCAAGAAGACCTATTTATTTTAAATTTATCTTTTATTGAATTATAGTTGATTTACAACTATGTTGTGTTAGTTTCTTGTGTACAGCAAAGTGATTCATAGATATATATATAGATAGATAGATATATACTCTTTTTTATATTCTTTTCCATTATGGTTTATTATAGCATTTGAATATAGTTTCCTGTGCTATACAGTGGAACCTTGTTGTTTATCCATTCTATATATAATAGTTTGCATCTGCTAATCCCAAACTCCCAGTCCATCCCTCCCCACCCCTCCCTTGGCAACCACAAGTCTGTTCTCTATGTCTGAGTCTGTTTCTGTTTTGTAAATAAGTTCATTTGTGTCATATTTTATATTCCACATATAAGTGATATCATATGGTATTTGTATTTCTCTTTTTGATTTACTTCACTTAGTATGATAGTCTCTAGGTCCATCCATGTTGCTGCAAATGGCATTATTTCATTCTTTTTATGACTGAGTAATATTCCATTGTATATAGATACCACATCTTCTTTAACTATTCATCTGTTGATGGACATTTAGGTTGCTTCCATGTTTTGGCTTTTGTGAATAGTGCTGCTATGAACATTGGGGTGCATGTATCTTTTCGAATTAGAGTTTTCCTTGGATATATGCCCAAGAATGGGGTTGCTGGATCATACATCAACTCTATTTTTAGTTTTTTGAGGAACGTCCATACTGTTTTCCATAGTGGCTGCACCAATTTACATTCCCACCAACAGTGTAGGAGGGTTCCCTTTTCTCCATACCCTCTCCTCATTTGTTATTTGTAGACTTTTTAATGATGGCCATTCTGACCAGAGTGAGGTGATACCTCATAGTAGTTTTGATTTACATTTCTCTAATAATTGCCAATGTTGAGCATCTTTTCATGTGCCTATTGGTCATCTGTATGTCTTCTTTGGAGAAATATCTATTTAAGTCTTCTGTCCATTTTTTGATTGGGTTTTTGATTTGGTTTTTTGTTATTGAATTCTATGAGCTGTTTGTATATTTTGGAAATTAAGCCCTTGGTTGTATCATTTGCAAATATTTTCTGCCAGTCCTTAGGTCGTCTTTTCATTGTGTTTATGGTTACCTTTGCTGTGCAAAAGCTTATAAGTTTGATTAGGTCCCATTTGTTTATTTTTGCTTTTATTTCAATTGCAAGAAGGGCTATTTTTGAATGGAATTCACTGGGGCATCTCATTACTCCCTTGATCAATAGTCCTGGAAAACTGTGACAACTTAATAATGGGAGTACCACCAAGTTTCCCCCTTCTAATCAATAACAGTTGGAGTTACCTGTACAAGTGAAGTCCATCCGTCAATGTGCTGACAGAGGGTAAGTGGGATACAAGATAGCGATAGAAAAAGGCAGTCCCTGCTAAGATCTTAGCCCTTAAAACCAGATAGAGATGTGGGGACTACAGCATTGACTCGATACGATGCAAACAGATTGGAACCCACAAGGATGAACTGAAACTTGCGTCAGTTCTTACTGCCTCTGGCGCTGGTGACATGAGTGTTCTGCAGAAGTCTTTCATCACAGGGCTAAACACACCCACACCAGGCCCAGGAATCAAAGAAGCTGGTGGAGGAGGCAGGGAATGGTGGATCAAGTACAGTCTCAGCTGATGCTTCATGCCAACAAGATGAATCAGCAGATCAGCAAACCACGTGGGTTTCTTGGTGTTTCCATCAAAACTTCCTTTCAATATACTGTGTACCCATGTATTATCTCATTTATTAAAAACTCTATGAAGTAGAGAATTCTAAGAAAGCTCCCAAGATTCCCAGCCCTGGTATACATACACCTCCCAGCTATTCATTCAAACATTAACCTAGGTGCTGCTGTGAATAGCTAAGCTCCCAAATCAGTTGACCTTAACATAGAGAGATTATCTAGATCAGCCTGCTCTAATCACTCTTTTGAAAGCAGAGAGTTTTCTCTGGCTGGCAGCAGAAAGAACCTCCAGACAAGAGCTTAGCCTGGCTGACACCCTGATTTCAGCATTGTGATATGCTAAGCAGAGAAAGCATTCGTGCCCTGCTGGACTTCTAACCTACAGAACTATGAGCTAGTATGTGAGTATTTTTCAAGCTACTAAGTTTGCAGTAATTTGTTATGCAGCAATAGAAAACTAATACAAAGTATTTTTATTATTCTTATTTTAGAGAACCTAAAAAGTTAAGTAATTTGTCCAAGATTGCTTAAATTTCTAAAAGCTCCTGTTACCCCAGGAAATATGTGGGCAAAACTCCATCTTGGTATCATCGTATTATATTGTATCATTTTTCTTTCTTGAATTGTATTTGTTTGAAAAGGATCACATAACACTATGGGAAATGTTTGTGCCTTTCATGTTTATGATACTATAAATAATCTGTTTAATGCATGAGACAGATTTGAGAAGACAGGAACTAGGACAAGGAATGAGTCAATAGGGGTCAAAGTTGAGAACCTAGTTTCGAGAAGAGGGAAAATTATTCCAGGGCATCAAAGGTAAGAAATAAGCTAAAGATATGAGAGTTAGTGCAAAGGCTTTGATGTGGTCAAAAGAACAGCCAATCCAAGAGTTGGAAAGTGGAAACAAATCAACATATTTAGGTGGTAAAGGCAGCCCGGGGTGTGTTAACTGAGGTGAGAGAAAGGCTCATGGAACCTGAAAAGGGACCAGCTAATCCCTAAGGTGAGTGACTTCCAAGTTCTATAGTCTGCGGCTCTATCATCTTTATACTGTCTTTTTTATTTTTAACCAGTGTTCTCTTCCCTGCCACTTTGCATCAGCAAATGAATACCAGTAGAGACAACCACATGGGGACTGGAGACTGCAAATGAGATCTGTTCTTCTTTGTTTGCCATAAGCAATCAGTTTCATGAATCCCAGTGTTACATTGCAGCCTCACTTACACTTTCCAGGCTGGGATGCTTGATTCCTTGTAGACTCTGGAACTTTTTGATTCTGTATTCCATTTCTTCCACTTTAGTTCAAAATAAAAAGAATATAGGAGGAAAGAGCTACCTAAATAAATCACTGAGTTTTGAGAATTACTATAGCAAGGGAAAGTGAGTCCACTGTCCATGGTTACCAAAGTCTCCTATCAGCCTAGGTTGAAGCCCCAGTGAACTTGAAATGGGGTGGACAGAACCTGGAGCTACTTGAAAACACACAATCCTGAGTTTGCTTAATCATAAAAATGACAAGCATCATCCATTAATAAGTAGCTGACACTTATTAAGCAGTTACTCTAGCCAGACCCCATGCTCCACTTTTTATATGAATTATGTCATATAATAGTGAGAGGAAACCTATGCAGTAAGTAATGTTACCATCACCATTTGTGGTAGACATGGAGATCTGTCACCAAGATCCCCCTTCAAGGAAGGACTTGGTCGTGCTGCCATAAGATTGTTGGCAGACAGCTTTTAGCAATCAGATGCAGAGTACCTAGAACCCACATCCAGGAACTGATTGGGAAGGGGCTATTTTGACTCATTACAAGGCAACTCTAATGGTCCATTTTAGCTTCAAAGCTCCCCATGGGATCAGCCAAGGCTGGTACCAGTCATGCTTCCCCTTATGCTCATTCACACTTCCTTTCTCTCCCTTCCATAGATGTTGATCTCATACATATAACATCCCTTAGAAATGTCTCTAATAAACATCCAGCACACTAAACATCGTCTCAGAGTCTGCTTCCCCAAGAAACCACCTGTAACACCATTTTACAGATAAAATAATAAAACAGAATACCCCTGGCTAAGCCCATCACTTAGCATGGACACTGAGGCTAGGACAGCTCAAGTATATGAATCTTGCTTCAGACCACCGAGGCTGATCTGGAATTTAAAATTGGACTTTGGACTGTATCTCTAGGAAGGAAGGTTGATAAGGCTCCTTTGGGAGAGCTAAGGAAGCCTGAGAATGTTGGACAGGAGCTCAATCTCTACTGAAAGCAAACAAGGTCCAATGCAGTAACTACTGCTTGGTTTGCAGGGCAACTGTAGGAGATGACCCACAGACAGATGCAGTTCCCTAAAGAAGAAGGCACTTCATCTCATTCCCTCCAACGCAGAGTTTCTGTTAAGAATGCCAGCAAGAAACAAAGAATCTGGACATCTTAGCAAATAGTTAACCACAGAAAGAGCAAACTCAGTTCCTTTATTTGGATGTTCAATGTTTCTGTTGTGCAGATTTCATGTTAATTAAAATTATTTCCAGGAAGAGGTACAGGAAGACTAGTTCCTGCAATTGTTTGTAATCATCACCTGCTGTGGTCTTTAAAATATTACATTTGAAATTATGATTTTTCTAATTTGAATTTTAATGAATTCCTTGGGGACACTGTGATTAAAAAGAATGATACCTGCTAAATGATGAACTAATAAAACATTCTATAAGAAAGAATTAATCAAATGAGTCTTCAGATTTCATTTATTTATCAAGTGAGGGGACAAAAATTAAAATGTGTAATTTCAAAATGTTTATAAGCACTTATAATCTAAGATTACTAGGACTCAAATCAATAGAATTAGAAATGAAAAAGGAGGAGTAACAACTGACACTGAAGAAATACAAAGGATCATGAGAGAATACTACAAGCAACTATATGCCAATAAAATGGACAACCTGGAAGAAATGGACAAATTCTTAGAAAAGCACAACCTTCCAAGACTGAACCAGGAAGAAATAGAAAATATAAACAGACCAATCACAAGCACTGAAATTGAGACTGTGATTAAAAATCTTCCAACAAACAAAAGCCCAGGACCAGATGGCTCCACAGGTGAATTCTATCAAACATTTAGAGAAGAGCTAACACCTATCCTTCTCAAACTCTTCCAAAATATAGAAGAGGGAGGAACACTCTCAAACTCATTCTACGAGGCCACCATCACCCTGATACCAAAACCAGACAAAGATGTCACAAACAAGAGAAAACTACAGGCCAATCTCACTGACGAACATAGAAGCAAAAATCCTCAACAAAATACTAGCAAACAGAATCCAAAAGAACATTAAAAGGATCACACACCATGGTCAAGTGGGGTTTACCCCAGGAATGCAAAGATTCTTCAATATATGCAAATTAATCAATGTGATAAAGCTTACTAACGAATTGAAGGAGAAAAACTATATGATCATCTTAATACATGCAGAAGAAGCTTTTGACAAAATTCAACACCTATTTATGATAAAAAACCCTCCAGAAAGTAGGCATAGAGGGAACTTACCTCAACATAATAAAGGCCATATATGACAAACCCACAGCCAACGTTGTTCTGAATGGTGAAAAACTGAAACCATTTCCTCTAAGATCAGGAATAAGACAAGGTTGTCCACTCTCACCACTATTATTCAACAGAGTTTTGGAAGTTTTAGCTACAGCAATCAGAGAAGAAAAGAAATAAAAGGAATTGAAATTGGAAAACAAGAAGTAAAGCTGTCACTGTTTGCAGATGACATGACACTATACATAGAGAATCCTAAAGATGCTACCAGAAAACTACTAGAGCTAAACAATGAATTTGGTAAAGTAGCTGGATACAAAATTAATGCACAGAAATCTCTTGCATTCCTATACACTAACGATGAAAAATCTGAAAGAGAAATTAAGGAAACACTCACATTTACCATTGCAACAAAAAGAATAAAATACCTAGGAATAAACCTACCTAAGGAGACAAAAGACCTGTATGCAGAAAACTGTAAGACACTGATGAAAGAAATTAAAGATGATACAAACAGATGGAGAGCTATACCATGTTCTTGGATTGGAAGAATCAACATTATGAAAATGACTATACTACCCAAAGCAATCTACAGATTCAATGCAATCCCTATGAAACTACCAATGGCATTTTTCACAGAACTAGAACAAAAAATTTCACAATTTGTATGGAAACACAAAAGACCCCTAATAGCCAAAGCAATCTTGGGAAAGAAAAATGAGCTGGAGGAATCAGACTCCCAGACTTCAGACTATACTACAAAGCTACAGTAATCAAGACAGTATGGTACAGGCACAAAAACAGAAATATAGATCAATGGAACAGGATAGAAAGCCCAGAGATAAACCCACGCACATATGCTCACGTTATGTTTGATAAAGGAGGCAAAAATATACAGTAGAGAAAAGACAGCCTCTTCAATAAGTGGTGCTGGGAAAACTGGACAGCTACATGTAAAAGAATGAAATTAGAACACTTCCTAACACCATACACAAAAATAAACTCAAAATGGATTAAAGATCTAAATGTAAGGCCAGACACTATAAAACTCTTAGAGGAAAACATAGGCAGAACTCTCTATGACATAAATCATAGCAAGATCCTTTTTGACCCACCTCCTAGAGAAATGGAAATAAAAACAAAAATAAACAAATGGGTACTAATGAAACTTAAAAGCTTTTGTACAGCAAAGGAAACCATAAACAAGACGAAATACAACCCTCCGAATGGGAGAAAATATTTGCAAATGAAGCAACTGACAAAGGATTAATCCCCAAAATATACAAGCAGCTCATGCAGCTCAATATCAAAAAAACAAACAACCCAATCCAAAAATGGGCAGAAGACCTAAATAGACGTTTCTCCAAAGAAGATATACAGATTGCCAACAAACACATTAAAGGATGCTCAACATCACTAATCGTTACAGAAATGCAAATCAAAAGTATAATGAGGTATCACCTCACACCAGTCAGAATGGCCATCATCAAAAAATCTACTAACAGTAAGTGCTGGAGAGGGTGTGGAGAAAAGGGAATCCTCTTACACTGTTGGTGGGAATGTAAATTGATACAGCCACTATGGAGAACAGTATGCAGGTTCCTTAATAAACTAAAAATAGAACTACCATATGACCCAGAAATCCCACTGGGCATATACCCTGAGAAAACCATAATTCAAAAAGAGTCATGTACCACAATGTTCATTGCAGCTCTATTTACAATAGCCAGGACATGGAAGCAACCTAGGTGTCCATCAACAGACAAATGGATAAAGAAGATGTGGCACATACATACAACGGAATATTACTCAGCCATAAAAAGAAATGAAATTGAGTTATTTGTAGTGAGGTGGATGGACCTAGAGTCTGTCATATAGAGTGAAGTAAGTCAGAAAGAGAAAAACAAATACAGTATGCTAACACATATATTTGGAATCTAAAAAAAAAAAAAATGATGGTTCTGAAGAACCTAGGGGCAGGACAGGAATAAAGACGCCGACGTAGAGAATGGACTTGAGGACATGGGGCGGGCGATGGGTAAGCTGGGACGAAGTGAGAGAGTGGCATGGACTTATATACACTACCAAATGTAAAATAGATAGCTAGTGGGAAGCAGCTGCATAGCACAGGGATATCAGCTCCATGCTTTGTGACCACCTAGAGGGGTGGGATAGGGAGGGTGGGAGGGAAATGCAAGAGGGAGGAGATATGGGGATATATGTATATGTATAGTTGATTCACTTTGTTATAAAGCAGAAACTAACACACTGTTGTAAAGCAATTATACTCCAATAAAGATGTTAGAAAAAAATTCATTATGTTGTACACCCAAAACTAAAAAAAAAATTAAAAAAAAGATTACTAGGAATAGTGAATGGAATTCCAAAGTGAAGAAAATGTGTAGAAGATGAAAGGTATCCCCCCAAAAAAGAAAGTGATAACTGAATAATTGGAGAATAAAAGTACTAAAACTCAACACTAAAATGCCCAGCATGCTATCAAGCTAAAACCCATCTGAAAGCGCCTTCTTAAGAAAAGTACTGAATTTTTTTCACCTGGAGATATTTATTAAGAATGTATCTCCAAATTTATAATCAAAGTCCAAAAAGGAAATACAATAACTCTTTATAGATATTCCCCAAATAAGAAACATGGATGAAATCCATCTGGCCCATTGGAAGTAGAGCTGCAGAATAGAGTATTTTTAAAATTTATCTTTCTTGATTCTCTTAACGATGTCCTTTATAGTTAAAGTAACTTATTTTAAAATTATACACCTATCTCTGCATTTTACAGATGTTGTTTTTTTGTAGGTTTTATTTGTTTTTTTGTTTGTTCATTTTTTGATAAAGAGAGGTGGGTGGGGGAAGTGAAATGGAATAGAAACTGGGTCTCCACAACAGCCTAAGATCTTAAAAATAAAGCAAGTAGACACAAGTAAAGATAAAGACCAGAAACAGCCACCCACCTTGCTCCTAGTGTCAGCCTGCCCAAAGCAGAGCCAGAGCTACACGTGGGCAGGGGAGACAGCCTGGGTTGTAAATTGCCGCAATGGATAATGGAGAAAAACAAGACTACCTGCAACAAATGACACCCAGTTGAGATAATTCAGTTTGTCAATTTGGGTAGCTAATAAGCCTCCATTACAGTTGGATACGTGGGGGAGAATCCAGTTTCATCTATATAAAAGAATCATTCAATCCTAGAAGCCACTGTCTTTGTCAGCTTTGGAGTACTAACCTCCCCAGAGACAGAGACCAAAAGAGCTAAAGTCTTGGGAGACTCACCCCCCCAGCCCTTGCCTTCATCGGAAATCAAAAAATAGACATAGAAGTGAGATTCCAGGCATGCTGAACACAGTGTAGCCTGAGAGACGGGGCTCTGGGGAGCTCAGAGGAGCCGCAGTGGGCAGCCCCAAAGCACGGCTTGCCTGATTTTCTGACATCACTAAGGCACCTCCTAGTTACACCCATGATGATCACTGTCTGAGCTCTCTCAGGAAGAAATGAATTTAGTTAAGCCAATCGTTCTCGTCTCTGGTGTTAATCAAATCCCATGCCATGTATATGTGACCCACCTCACTCAAAACAAACTTCTACACTATTCAGGAAGAGCTGCAGCCCATGTCACCCTGGCTTGCTGCTTCAAGTTAGGGCAGTTTTCAAAGTGTTCAAAGCAGACAAACAGATGATTCCCCTCTCTTGACTTACTTAGTCTGATGCCTTGTGAAATTCTTCCACTGGTAGAAACCTACATAATCAAACTTGGCGGACGTATCCTTAGCAGCTTCGCAGATTAAATAGAATGCTCTTTAGACAACTATAGTCAACGTGAGTTGTCCTTTTAATGTTCTAGGGAGGTTTCCACCAAAGTCCTGCATCTCACATCCTTACTCCAGGATCCCTCGGGGATTGTTGAGTCCAGTTGTCCTTTGTTTATCTTTATCTCTGACAAAATTACTAGATCCAGCAAGCACTGTGGAGCATAAAAATCACATAGTACATATACTAATATCTTCTGTATATGAGCTATGTGACTCAGAAGTAAGAGCAAGTGAGATTACACAACCTCTTAGGGAAAATCAGTGAGTATGAGCCCACAGGTTGTGTGTGTGGTTGATCTGTCTATAACTGATGATGCAAATTTGAAGCAAACACCTCTCCACACCAAAAGGCATCCTTAGACAGCAGACAACATTCTTGAGGGGCTGAATTGCTGTGTAATTAGAAAGTATGAATGTAGAATAAAATAATCTTGGAAATAAGAGGTCTTGACCAGCACTTTCTCTTGAATAGGGTCACCTTCTTGGAAATGGAGATCCTGTATCTTGTGGAAGGAAAGCCACTTTAAAACATGGCACAAGAACAGCCAGTTACTGAAAGGACCATTACAAAATTATCAACCAATGGTATTCATTGCTCTCACAGTTTAGTTGTCAACCCACTTATCCCAGGAAAAAGATGGCATACGAGAGTGGACAGTATGGAGGTAGAAGCGAGTTGTGTGGGAAGGTTTCGGAAATGTGGAAATACTGTTTGTGAAGATCATAAGAAAAAGAAGGGTTGCAGAGGGGACCACTATGGTGTGCTCCCTGGAATAACAATACAAAGCAAGTTTAAAACTCTAAGGATGGAGGAGGCAGTTGTGCAGGGACTGACAAAGTCAACTTTGAAGGCAACCTGGATTGTATATGAAAACGCCCACAGCGCCTTCTCCTTCTCCAATGCCACGGAACAGAGACGTCCGGATGAGGGTAGGGGAGGAGCAGCAGTGGGGACCGGGGCCCAGCTGCCGTGGTCAGGACGGAAGGCATGGAGCAGCCTGCTGGTCTTCAGGCGGTGCAAGTTTTGGGGCGCGGCCCCTAGGCTCCCACGCAGCCAGCTCGCTGCGCCCCCTGCCGGCCACGTGGACAGTGCGCGCTCCGGCTTCCGCGCCCCAAGCTGACTCTCCATTTCAGCCCAGAGGGAGACAGGGGACAAGAGCCTCTTTCTCCTGATGTCACAAAACATTAAAGAAAGAGCCCCCTCCAACCAGCAGTCAAAAACTGATCCCCGAGCTTCGGCTTTCCTGCTTTCCAGGCTTTTCTCCGAGAACAAGTTAGTGACCCGGGGGGGAATGATGGGAACCCGAGGCTAACTGTAAAATCTTCCCCAGGCATCGAGAGCCCCACATTTCCAGTCTCGTATTGGAGGGGTGGGGCTTGACTTGGTTGTTTCCGCATTGGCTCGGATTTGGGGGGTGGGGGCGTCGGAGTGTCCCCGCCCAAGCTGGTCGATCCAGCGCGACACTGATGCTGAAAATGGGAGGGGGGTGGGCGCCTCCGGGTCCCCAGCTCCATCCCTCCGGGTCCCCGCCCACGGCCTCTACGGAACAGGCTGCGTGGCCGCTTTTCTCCAGCACGCGGCGCTGCGCTCGCTTTTATCCCCGGAGCCGCGTCGGTTCGTGCGCTGACAGCCGGGCTCAGCCAGTCGCCAGGAACTGAGTAGCGTTCTTTGAATCTGCGGCTTTCATGACGTCTCCCTGCGTGGTCCATCACTTTTCTCCTAGCCGGGGATTTTTTTTTTCCGCCACTCTCGCCTTTTCCCCCTTCCCTCCACCCGGTCTCCCTCCCCCGCCCCTGCCCGAACGCACACCCCTCCGCCCCTCCGTTGGCCCCCGCGCCCCAGCCCTCCTCTCCACTCTCGGCCAGAGGGAGCCAGTTTGAAGACGGCCGCACCTGGCCGGAGAGGTTGGGCGGGCGGAGGGGTGGGATCCGCGGGACCCGGGAAGATAGACCCAGAGCTGGATGCACCGCGAGGAGAATGGAGTCTCCTAAAGCCTCCCGTGGCTGATGTAAAATTTGACCATCTGATTCCAGTTTTCCTTCCCTTTGCTTTTTTTATTTCCTCCCCTCGCCATCCATCGTGTAGTGAATTATTAAACCTTGCTCCGTTCCAAGAGAGGAGATCATGATTGAATGAAGCCACCGAGTCCGCAGCAAGGTAAGCGGTGCGCTGAGTTGCTCGAAGGCAAGAAGCTGGCATCAATCTGGGCAAGAGGTTCTGTGCCCTCGGGTCCCCACCTCCCCTTCCCCAGTTTCCGCCGCTGCATGCATCTCCACTCTGATGAGAAACAGGATGCCCAAGTCAAGGGAAAGGCGAGAGAGAAGCAGGTTACATAACAGAAGGGAAATCTGTTTCATACGGTTCTCATTAGCAACTGAAAACTCGCAAGGGGGGCGGGGAGAGGAGGGGTCTGCATGCCCGGGGCTCGGAGAAACCCAGTCAGTTATTACAGACATCATTTCAACATCCGTTGGCAAAGATGAAATGCACGGATTAACTGGCAGGGGTGGCTTGCTGTGTAGTCATTTACAGTTGGGAAAAGCCCATTGTCTTTGTGGAAAGCTGTATCCTTGTTCTTCTTTGCGTATAGGAGCGGAGGAGAGAGAGAGGAAGGAAGGGAGAGAGGGAGAGAGAGAGAGAGAGAGAGAAAGAGGGAGAGAGAAACATGAGGAGGAAAAGGAAAAGTGAGGGGTGGGGAGAAACAAGCAGAGAATGGGAAACAATAACTCCTAACTGTTCTCTATCAATATAACCAGAGATGTGATATGATGACTACCAACAGTGAATAGGAAGCTCTCCCTAGAAGTAAACTGAATTATTTTGTAATTGGAAGAGAAAAAAACAAACAAACAACAACAACAAAAACCCTTCAGATAAAATGAGATGTTTACTGCATTTAGGGGGTTGGATGAATTCACTGGCTTGCTTCCTCCTGAGTATATTTTCATTTTCATCAAGACATTAAGCTTGCATGAGTTTTTAACGGATATAACATTTGTATTCCCCAAACCCAATAAAACCTTGGGTCAATCCACAGGTATATCTCTTGTACCGGGTTCAGTATGGAGAGACTCTTAGGGAGGAAACATATCTTGATAGAAACAGCCACAGTAATGGGGTGAGATTAGTGGAGAAACAAAATACCAGCATTTTCCAAAGAATCCCGCCTCCACTCCCAAAAAAAGGGGTGGGGGGGGGAGACTCCAGTACTTAGGAGTTGGAGATTTATTACACATTTACAGTGTCTCCTGCCTGCTTTTACCCAAAGTCTGATGATCCAAGGAGCCACCACAGAACCAGGTGTAATGCCACATTCCAGCTAGCACCATTCCCTGCCTACCTTTCTTCTGCTGAAAAACGGAGGAGAGGGATGACCAGGAGCTGCTTAGAAAGAAGAAGGGGCTTGCTACAGTCAGGGCTGAGCTAACGAAGCTTCGCCCATTTTGCCTGGAGAAAAAGAGAAAGAGCTCAAGTCTCCATGGCGACCCAGGTGGGAGGGGAGAAGGCAGCTCCAGTTACAAATAAACGTTGTACAAAACTTTCCCAGATCCAAGCAAAGAAATAAGGGAGCCGCGTCCCCTGCGGAGGGTCCCAGGGCATAGGCTTTACCCAGATTCCTGCTGGCGACCGGCGAGGTGGTGCCTAGGACTGGCCGGTCCCCATCAAACGTCCCGAAGTTGCCCAGGGGCTGCTGAGATTGTTGGGCAGCGGGTTTCGGATTCAGCACCAAGGCCAGAGCACAGGCGCCGGCATTCCCACCCCGGACGGCTACCCCAGCGAACACACTATTAAGTTCCTTTGGTCGCGGGAAGTCAATCGCTTTCTATAAAGGAGCGGTTCCCTTGCCAGTGCAGAATCTGGATATATGATTATGCACGGAATTGCGTGGGACAGAGAAGCTTGCAAATCACCCATTTCATGCATGGCGGTGCATCACAATAGCTATTCAAAGTCAAGAACATTGAAACCGCAAGCTATCCGAGTTGAACTGAGAATGGGGAAAATCCCATCCTCCGAGGAGAAAAGGAACACACACACACACACACACACACGCACACACACGCACACGCACACCACGGATCAGTCCCTGATGAGAGTTGTCTACTTTCAACCAAGCCCCTTTGGCTTCAAAAGCATTCATTCATTCCTCACCCTCTCGCTCTCCTCTCTAACTTTTTGTCGGGCTTAGACGGCAGAAAGGCGCTGTGGGAGCACTGTGGTCGGCGAGATACCAGCCAACCAACTCCTGTCTAGGGGTCCTGAGACCCAGGAGGGTGGAGAAATAGTTTACTCTTAGTCCAGACCTGACAGACTTCTCAGCAGAGATGGTGAGCTCCAGGAAAGGGAAAAGGGTGTGTTTGTGAGATGAGACCCAGTGACTAACTTCAAGTCAGCATGTGAACAGAGCGACTACATTTCCAAGGTCGCAGGCATAGTAAACAGAGGAGGAGTTACTTCTAATAGAAACAAGGAAGAAACTGTGCAAGAGGGGACGATTTATTATCGTTCCAGTTCCATTTCAACATTCCTACAGAGAAAACAGGTAAGTTCCTCTCGCCATTCTGTCTTCACCTTAGGCAAGACTGGTCTGTGCACCACCCTCCTCATCTTTGGTACCAGGTCCTCACACACCCCCTCCCCTGGACTGATAAAGATGAGGAAAAATAGTAGAGGAAGGTGGAAGTCACATTTTGAATAGAGAGCTTTAAAAGGGGGCATCCAGGTGTTAGAAGGCACAGTTTGAATTAACAGAGCCCAGGCACGGTTTGGCAACTGGATGGAAATGCTGATAAAGGCTCTACAATACCCCTGGCTGCCATTCTCTTTTGAGGATGCCCTTAGGCATGTGTGGTCTTGAGCTAGTTCTGGTTTGTTGTTTATGAAGGTAAACAATATGTATCGTGCTTTTCCTTGCTGGGCATTTCATTGCTTCCTAAAGATGATACATGCAGAGCACTCAGGACTTGGATAAAGCTGTGTGTTTATACCTTCCGGTCTTTTTTCTTCCCCTGTGATCACTAGTGAAGGCAGAAGCAATCTATTCTAAATCTGGGCAAAGGGTGAGCTATTACACTACATTTACCTTTTGGTTCCTGATGGACATGGACAAGTTTATCTATCATTTAATTTATAAGAGTAGACAGAAGTGATATATGGAGTATTATTAGGACTTAAACAAGGCAGTTTACCCTGCCTTTGTTCCATCTTATCTTATCAGCAGAAGGAAAGTAGACATTACTTATGAAGATAAATCCAGACAAGAATATGGCTTATTAGATAAACAAAGTAATGTATTTGTGAGTTCTAAAGCTCAATTTCTCTCATGAATTAAAAAAAAAAAAAGACGGGAATGAAATTGCTCAATCAATTATCTTTAGTTCTGGTAGATTCCATGTTCATGTATTCAGTGCTAATTTACCAAACTATAGTTTGCTTTCTTCCTGGGTGGCTAATTGCTGAGCAAAGTGTCATTATGTCCTGATGACAGTGAATAGCATACTCCAAAATAATTGGTTTACCCATTTCAAGTAGGATTTGTTAAGGAGAGCAACTTAATTTTATTCCTGCATACCTGGAGCCATTTTGTAATTTTTTAAAATATAATTTTGATACCTCACCCTGGTATTTCCTAAACATCAGTAAATATATGCACTTGTATGACCCAGGTCTTCATTTAATACACAGGACTGGTCTAGGCTGTTTCCTCTGAGTACATAAAAATGCTTCAGTTCACTCTCATATTCCTCCCTATCTTCTCACAAACTATCCTTACTTTACACAATAAAAAGAAAATAAAACATGAAAATAGCTGTTTAATAAGCAATAGAAAAAATTCATTGGATATTAAAAATAAGTAAATATAAGGGGGGAGGAAGGAATAAATTAGGAGCTTGGGATTAGCAAATACACACTACCATATATAAAATAGATACACAACAGGGACCTACTGTATAGCACAGGGAACTATATTCAATATCTTGTAATAACCTATAATGGAAAAGAATCTGTAAAAGAATATAGATACATATATATATATATATATATATATATATATATATTCACATCCATATATATAAAACAAATATATAACTGAATCACTTTGCTGTACACCTGAAACTAACACAACATTGTAAGTCGACTATACTTCAATTTTTTTTAAAAGAAAGTAAATACAGCCTTATGGAAGCTTAACCCCATTCACGGGTAGAAAATATTACTTTCTTCAAGGGTTGAATGTTGATAAAATGAATTTTCATGGAAACAAGACAAACCCTCTTTTTCAAAATGAGCAGGTAGGCAAGATAAAGCTTTTCTTTTTTTCACTAACTATTCCCTAATTAAATGTTATGTAAGTAATATGTTGATTAATAAGGGAAATGGACCAGAGAGAGTCAGAATAAGGGGAAGGAAGGGAGCTAGGGAAAAAGGCAGTTATTTATTTTTACCAGGTTTAAAGTCATGATACTTTCAAAGCAAGGTAGTTTTTTTAGTTCATTGTATCAGCACTTTAAAGTTCGTGGAATTGAGATGTTTAAATTCAACAAATTTGGATTTGGCTTACTAAGATGGCATTTATTGTTTCTTTTATTTTTAATAATTTCATTTAAGTACCAAAAGAGAATTGGTTCCATCTCGATTTTTATAAAATTATTAAATTTGGTAGTATCAATAAAAGAGGAATTGGTAAAGTTAAAAAATTATCAAGACACTTCTGTTGAATTAAGGTATTTTTCTTTAATTGTACTTCAAGTATTTAAAGAGATATAAAAATAAAATAAAGTCATTTGGGATAAAACACTTTTTAAAATGTATTTAAAATAATTAGTCCTAGAAATAATCAGAATCCTATAGAAAGAAGAGATCATGATAACTGTAGTTAGTACCTGAGTGGTGTTCTGACTCTCCTCTGACAAAGATTATAATATACCCATACTTGATAACATTTTACTAGCACTAATCAATAATACAACTTTACTTCCTTTCAATAAAGAAGGACAGTGTCATCTTAAAAAGAATATTCAGTGTTCCCTAAACTATAGCCTTGATCTAACCATACCTGCTAATCAACTGTAGAGGCCCAATTATTTATTTATTACTGAATTGAATAGTTTTTTAAACAAAACCTCAGAAGTTGATTTTGCTCAGGGCACAATGTTCAAGTGGCTATTCAAATCTCTATTTTGTCCAGATGCATTAAGACCATCAATCAACTTTCCTACTTACAATGTATGAAGTTAACCCCAAATTTTAATGAAATGGCTATTTATTTCATGTCTTTACAGATGATTTCAGGTCAGATTAAGCCCAGTAACCCCTTCAGTCTCCCATTTCATGTTTCCTGTTGATGGCTGTGCTTAGGACCAGGGACCATATAGTACTGGTGGTTCTTTTAGTGGATAGATTTTGGGTAATATTCACCTCCAAACTCCCAGTCACAGAGATGTGATTACCAGTGTGAAAACTTTACAAAATGAACCAGCAAGTGAATCTATAAGATACACATCCTTGCCAACAATTTTTTTGTGGGGCACTAAACCTGAACATTTTGTATGCGTTGTGAGAGACAAAGCTATGAGTTAAGTTTTAATCCCGGTGCTGTGGCAGTTTTCTCTTCAAACTTACAGGCATCACCTTTTTCCTACCCAGAATGAGAACAGACTTTTTCTTTTAATGATGCTTTAAATTTTCATCATATCATCTGACAGGAATGTGTGCAAGTGTGACAGTGTGCCTGGCAGATGTTGTTTGGTGATGAAGAGCACAGGCTCTGGTGTCTGACTAACTGCATTTGCATCGAGTTCTAGATGTATCCATCAGCTTTTAGTAGGTTTGGTGCAGTAACAGCCATTACAACCTCTCAGTTGCCTATAAAACAAATGTTTATTTCTCCCTCAAGCTACATGCCTTTGCTGGTCAGCGTGACTGCCCTTCAGTGTCTTCTTCACTCTGGAATCCAGACTGAAGGAACAGTCTGACCTGGGACTTTCTATTCCAGTATCAGAGGGAAAGGAGAATGCCAAATTAAGCAATGGCTCTTAAAAGTCCTGCTAAGATATGACATAAGTTATCCACTCACATTCCGTTGACCAAAAACATGTCACGTGTCACACCAATGCCAATGGTCAATGAAATTGACATGTATATTTCTCCCACAGTGGGGCACTGCAAGTCACATAACAACAGGTGGAGACGTATAATCTTCTTACAGAGAAGGAAGTGAATAACTGGGGACAATGATACAATCCACGACACTAATTGGGTGACCTTGCTCAACTTCGAGCTCTTGGTTTGCCTATCTGTAAAATGAAAATAATAATAATGTCTACTCCAGAGATGTTATGAGTATTAATGTGATAATGAGGTTCTTAGCACAATGTCCAGCACAAAGTTGGCACTTTATAAATAGTAGATGCTATTATTTATTTGTTATAATGTGTCATTAAGTTCGGTCCTCAATGAGGCTATGTGAACTCTATTAGTTAGGTAGCTGATGCAACAGAAAATCCCTACATTTCAGCAGTTTAGCAAAACAGAAGATCATTTTGCATCCCTATAAGTCTATTTGGCTGATGCCATACCAGCACACAGGCTGATGGACACTTACTCATCCTAACATCTGGCTTCCATGATCTCCTTAGTGTTGATATGCAGCTGGCAGATAGGGTAAGAGGGAATAAATGATTATGCAGGAGATTTTCAGTGATACAAGCCTGGAAGTAATTATATCAATCTTGCCCATATTCTATGGCCACACCTAACTGCAAGGGTAGCTGGAAATTGTAGTGTAGCTCTATGCCCAGGAGGAAGGCAAACTGGTAGGGTGAACACACTTGAGTCTTTGGCATATATACCCAATGTTAAGCATGCAAATTTGACTACTTTAATATAAATGTCTGGCATCAAAGAAATACAGTTAGTGTGGGTCAGGAATAGAGTGGGGCAAAGCAAATGATTTGTCCCAATGGTGAAAAGATCCCCGGTTGGGCTAGTATTTTGTTGAGCTCTTGAATCATTCCCCAGTGGTGTAATTTTTAAAATAAATTAGTTGGGAACCTTTTTACTTTAGGACTAGGCGTACGTGATGCCTACAAAAGAGATGCAAATCTATATTGTTTGACTTCTGGTAGCTGAACCATTAAAGTAGACACAAAGAAGAGCTGACTTCACAACCCATGCTTGGGAGCAAGTTTCCAATCCTGACAATTGCACCCACATTGTGTCTAAGAAGGCTGAAGCATTAGATGCTGTCTTCCAGTATCTAGTACTTGCTGTTGACTAGCAATTTGCATTTTGTTTTGAATAGCATATAGGTTAGACACGTGCTCTAAGTTTAGGTTGAATTAATCTAACAATAGTCAGTGTTCTTTTGAAAATAGACCATGTAACTTGGAAGTAGTCTTTGAGAACTCCTGCCTGCCTCAAGGAGAGCAGGTACCCTTGGAAACTAAAATCTAGACCTTTTCATTAGAAGGGAGAGATCAGCCTTAATGCCAAATATACATTTAGAAAAGAGAAATGTCAGGAGGAGATATATGAGAAATCTATGAGAGAAAGAGCCAGAAGAAATGTAGTGGTGATCCATAATGCTTCCAGCCTCTTAATGTCATTCCACTCCTCCAACTTAGGTGCCAAAGCCTTGGCCCATTCATGCAGGGCCCAAGGTTGCCAGCCTGAAACAGTGAACACCTACCACTAATGTGTGTTCATCCTTCCATGGTGCAGTTATACTGGATTAGAGACCCCTTGAACACTTTAAATATCTTGCCATTCCAAAGTGAATAACATCTCATAGTGGAGCTTCTGTTTAATGAAGAGAGTGGTTTTGAAGAGAGGGTTTATTTCACTGCCACCTCCTGACATTTCAACCTAGAAGGGATATAACTCAACTCAGTCTCGTGCAGAAGGGAGCAATTAGGATGGTAGGTAAGTCCAAACCATGTATTATAAGAGGTAGATGAAGGAATTGGGGTTATTTACCCTAGAGAATTCTTGACAGGAGGGCAAGGTCATTGTTTTCAGGTGTCTTAATATTTGAAGATGAAGGATAGATTAGAGTTGTTCTGATGGACTCTCTGGGATACAACTAGGACCCAGTGGTAGAAGTTACAAAGTGACACATTTCTGTTTCATATAAGAAAGAATGTTCTGTAGTCAGAGCTGGGCAAGGCTTATATGATCTGTCCTCTCCATTTGCATAGCTCTGAATTCCCCATCACTGGAAGGCACAAAGAAGTTGGAGGAGCTAAGAAATGGGGCTGAAGTGCATGTGTTTTAAAGTCTCTACCAACACAAAGAGCTTCCAAGTCCTAAGAGGACAGTGATGACCTACAGCTTCAGTCAACAAATCAGACTGGACCTCTATGAGGTCCACAGAGTAGGCTGTGATGGACTGAGGTCATCATTTTATGAGGGAACCATCATTTCTCTATGAGAGAAATGAGTCATATTTCACCAAAATGACATCTCAGTCCATATACAAAATGTGTGGTCAGTGAGAGCAGGTCTGGAATGCAGGGACCACATGACCAGGCTGCATCTACAGGATTCATCACTCAAGGAAAACACTTACCCTGCTGCTTTATGTTGTCAATACCTCTCTATCTTCCATCAATAGATAGGGCATGAAATACCCCTTTGGAGGTTTCTCATGGCACCATGAACCTTCTTATTTGTAAAAAGCCCCAAGTTGCTTTCAGAGTCAGGACTCCATGACATATCAGCCAGAGTACATTTCAGATTTGCAGACATTTCTTTTGTGCAAAATATGGTGTGAATAAGATAAAATTCCTACTCTTAAGGAATCCAGTTTCAATAATAGCAAAGAAGGAATGGACCCCTTCCTTTTCAGCTGTATCCTGAAGACTCACCAGTGAATACCCTAAATATATATTCACCCTCCTGGGGTGACCAGACCCACTGTAGTGAGGCATATACAGAGAGAGGACACAAAGAGAGAAGCAAATGAAGAATCTGTTATAGATGTGCTGTCATAAAAGGGATTCCTTCATTGAGGAGACTGAATTAGGTGGCCCTCTGTCTTATCAGCAGCTGAGGAGTGTTAAGCCCCAAGCCAGCCCCTCTCATGGCTCCTTGCTGGCCACAGGTGATCTCTGTGAACAGAAGGAAGCATCAGAGCTCACAGAAGTCAGCTTAGGTCAATGGTTCCCAAACTGTGTCCCTGAACCTGTAGCAATGGTATCACCAGGGCAACTGGTTACAAAGGCTCATTCTCAAGCCTACCGCAGACCCACTAAATCAGAAACTCTGGGGATGGAGCAAACCATTTGCATATCTCTTCCAGGAATTCGAATGCACACTAAATTTTGGGAACGACTGGCTTAGGTTCTTCTCAAATGCAGCCCCTCTAGTAGGTTTCTTCCTGTAGTGAAGACCTCCAAGTGTCTGCTCACTTGAGAGCCATGCAAAGTCACAACTGGAGATGGAATGCCTGTCTTTATCTTCTACTGCATGTGCTGATCTAACCTGGTCTCAATGCCTAGGGGAAAAAGACAAAAACAAAAGGCTTTTGTTCCAACAGATAAAATATGCACAGTCGTACTAAGTGGGGAAAAGTATGGCAAGCAAGGGCTTTTCTCTTGCTCTCCATGTAAATAAACTGCTTAGTCTTTTGGAATTCCAGATAATCCATCCAGAAGGTTTTTAGTTCTTATTTTAAATTAATAGTCTCATCTATTATCCTTTAAATAAAAGATGCTATCAGGAAATAAGAATGGTGTACTCTGGAGAAAAGCCACATTACAAGAATTGAATAACGGGCTTATCATGGCAAACCTTCATGCAACCAAGTGAAGAATAATTATAGTTATATAACATTCACTTTTGTTTAAAACATCTCCTGACTGTCAGCACATTTCCAGAAATTGACCTTTAATAGCTACCCCCCCTGTATCATCATGGCTCCTTGAACCAGACAGTCAACAAATCTTTAAGAGTAACTGCTATATAAAGAAGACAAAGGAGGAAAAAGAAAAAGCATTCTTATTTCAGCCTTCAGAGGCATTAGACTTCACGAAAATAAGAGTATCCGTGAAACAATAATGTACAAGACAAAGAAGCATAGCATTGAACAAGAGAGTGCTAGGCTTTGAGTAAAGAAGGGGGATGTTAAAAAGGGCTGGTGTCAGTAGGAAACATCAAAGCATATGGTGGAAGGTAAAGGAATCTTGGAAGAAGTAGGGTTTTGATGGGGAAACAGGGAAGAGAGTGCTTTTCAAATGAGAAATCAGTCTGCATGGAGGGAGCATTGGCAATGAGGACTGGTCACGCAGGGGTATTGGTGTACCTCACCATGGAGAAAATGGAGGCCAGGCATCAGTATGGAATTTGAGTCTTCAATCTCAAGTAATGGCTTCGGTTGGGGGCAAAGGAGAGGATACACAGATTTTATTCTGGCATTTTAATCTGGCAGCCTTGGGCAAGGCAGACTTGCAAGAGAGGAAAAACTGGGATCAGGAGATAGCCAGACATTGATAGGAAGGGACGAAGACCTAGGTATGCTCAGAGTCGTAAACCAGCAACAGAAAAATGGTCCCATTTGAGTGCCTTCATTAGTACTGAAATTAGATCACTCAGGAGCGGAGAGACCAGGCTGAGATGGATTCAGCCCAAAGAAAGCTCCAACGTCGCACGCTCCGTGAGCACGAGGGATTGCACGTGGCTGTGGAGTGTTGAGGTCGTTCCAGTGAATAAATAATACGACTGGGAAGATGGCTGAGCGAGGGCTGCAGTTAGAGCTGCGGTTAGAGTTGTGGCTCGATGGTTCATTATCACCTTCACGTGCAAACACTGGGCTGCAGCATTCCAAAATGTGTCTTTGGGGATTTGCTGTTCCTGAGGCACCATGGGGACAAGTTTGTGCAGGGTTATGAATGGGAGATTTGTTAATCCTGCAGGTGGTGTGAATGTGTTATTTTGTGATACAGAGCAGAGAGAAGAAAGAACTCCTTTAACTCCTTTCTTGTTTGCAAAACCAGTGCTGCTTGAGATTCACCTCATAGCCATCCCTACTCATGTATGTCGGACTCCTACTTTTTCTCTGCCCATGGAGTGAAACTCACTGAAGACTTTATGGAAGTCACTGGGGATTTAGTCTGGCTCTGAACAGCATGAATGGAGCCCCCAGGAAACATGGAGTTTTAGGTAAATCCTAGCAGTGACTGCCACTAACCCAGGGCTCCCACTGAGCTGTCACCAAAGAGTAAATATAAAATGGACCCACCATCATCTGGGAATAACGTAAATGGCATGGCCCCCTTTGGCACAATGAGAGGCGTGGGTCAGATCTACCACTGCAAAATGAGTAAAGATCTTTTTTACAAGACCTCAAAATAATAAAAATAGTGAACTAAAATATGTTTCTTTCAGTGAATTTTATTTTTCAGGGAAATAGTTTATTTGGTCTACACTATGGAGATAAGAGTCTTGATCCTCCATTGCTGTTGTGTGCAGAAGTGGAGTTTATTTTAAATTAGCAATGCTGAATCTTTTGTGAGATTTGGCTTTCATGGGGAGAACAAAAAGGTTATGTTGGGCACTGGGTAATGAGGGCGATTATGTGGCATCCTCAGATCAGAAAGAATAAATCCCCTGAAAATTCCTGGTTATAATCATCTAGTCTTCAAAACAATACCAAAGTCATCCACAATAGCCCTCCCTTAAAGTGTGTAGATCCTGGATTTTAGAGCAACTGGTAGAGAAAAATGACATTGTGGTGACACACAAAACTAGTCTGGGAGAGGAAAATTTACTTAAAATCCACCAATCATTTTCAAATAAACCTCTAATTTCTGTTATTTATTTAATAATATTTTCTTAAAGAAAGTAATTGTTAAACTATACTAACCTTTTTTTGGTTACCACAACCAATCCAAAGTATGTCTTTTTGTGGCAAAAGAAGTGTCAGAATGCTATTAGCACTGAGATTGGAGCCTGGGTGTCCTTGTGAGAAAATGTAATCCTCATTTGACTGCTCAAGCTCTTGCAATAGGCAAGTATTGTTCTAGTTTATTCCTTTACTCATGTAAGGAATCTGGACTCAAGTTACTTCTTTCCCTGTTAAGTTTCCAGACGAACTGTTGGTATTGCTAGAATAATAACCCTGGAAACATGAGGTCGGTGAGCAGAGCAGTCACTTAAGTGACAAGCCCTCCATACCCAGCCTGGCTTCTTCCCATGCCCAGTTCCAGGTATAGAGGAACTGGTTGAATCATGTGTGCCTCGGATTCTAACCACAAAACAGATCACCCTGTGCACTTAGAGCATCCCCAAATTTCATAAATGTTCAATTACATGAGAAAAGACAAGAGAAATCCCGTTCAGTTGGCAAAGAATGGAAAACTGCCAACTAGGGCCTTGAAGCCCTGAGCACAATAGAAGGAATCTCAGGCAGTGGGAGGGGGAGTGGGCAGTGGTTTCTAATAAGCAGAGAGAGAAAATGGGCCTGAGATCTATGCAAGGGTGGCCTTGCTGGAGCCAGAGGTTCTGACACCCTAAAAATGCTTTAAAAGGAAAGGATGGAAATTTCTGTGCTGTCATCTGAAAAATCAAAATGATAAACTAGGCAACTTCTTAAGTTCAGTATCCAGGTCACTAAATTTAAGACGTCGATTAGAGTATATTGGAAGATACCACCGAAACGCAAAGTTGTGCTCTCACGCTTGAGCCTTCTCTCACCGTGGGTACCATTCCATGGGCATCGTTCCGTGGCCACTGTTCCGTGAGCACTATTCCGTGGGCCTTGTCCTGCAGCCACTTCACGGGCTGCTGCGTACCTGCATGCTCTACTGCTCTGCCAGGCTCGAACCTCCTTGCCAACGAGGGCTAGACTTAGACATCACTGCACCCCCTCTGTGTTTCTCCCTAAGAGTTTCATGGAAGAGCAATTCAATATGTGGTATTCGAATAACATTTCTATGATGCCTAAAGTTTTCTGATTCCAATAGACATATTAGAAACTGTTAAAACTATTTAAAAATAGCTCTCTTTGGAAGATGAATACAGCTTGTATCAGTCCGTGTAGTCAGACTGTAGCCATCTCCAAAAGTTCAGTAAAGACCACCCAGACAAGAAATAAAACACCCAAATTTTGTATACGGAGGCCAGAGGGGAGACATAAGAGGGAAAGATCATCTTCTTCTTTTAGTAACTTGTACAAGTGAAAGCGTCTGTTTTGGATGTCACTCAAACACAGTATGTGAATGACGAGGAAAAGGGATGAGTGTGGGTTTCAGATGGGACAAGATCAGTAACACTCTCACTTCTCTGAGTCATATAAAAATCGAAGCTCGATCTTTTCCAGGTCGTTGGTTTCTGACATGTCTGTGCTGGTCTAAGCCCTCATGCTGTTAACCATAACACACTTCCTTTCAAGAAGCCTGAGAGATTGGCGTTAACGTTGAGGCATGCGGTTTATAGAATGAGCTTTGACAGATCCCAGGCTCTGTTAGATGAGTTATTGAACTTCTTTCCCTCTCAGGTTTCCCAGCTATAGAGTAGGGATAATTCAGGGAAATAAACTCAATAGATTAGTGAGCTATTTTTCCCATACCTTACTTCTAAGAGGATATGGAAAATTATAATGAGCAATTTAATGATTTTACACTTTTTTTAAATGCCAAGTGAATATGTTCAGGAGGCAGATGCTACTTTACAGCTTCATTGTAGGCCTCTGAAGGTGAAATAAGTCTATGGGTAGGATAATGCCCCAGATACACCGTGGGAACCCACATCATCAAAGACTGAACTGTGCCCAGCCTTGCGCAGTCACCAACACAGGGAAGTGAGCTCATGGGCTAGAAAGATGTTTAACAACTGAATTTGAAATCCTAGGAACCATCGGTTGAAATTCTCTTTATTCCTGGGTGGAAGAGATAGTCCAAGTAATTCACTTAAACCAGACCACCCCATTCCTGAAGCACTTTCAATCAACAGAGTTTTACAGCAAAGTCAATACTGAATCTTGTGAGTACAAATGAGTTTCAAAATGTTTATAAGCTTATGTGTGGATCAGGAAAGCACTCCACATCTGTACCTATATAACCGTATAACTTGTATAACAATTTTTTGTGTGGTTTCCATAGAGGTGGCACTTTTTGGCGCTACCCTGGTGAAACTTCTACCAATGGAAATATAGAGAAATTGTATCTTGGGTGTGGCCAGACTTCTGGAAACCAAACTTCTCTTTCCCAGAGATAACACTTACCTTTAAAGTAACTGGCCAATTTTAACTCTCCCATTGTTTTAACATTTCTACAAAGCAAGGAATGTTTATAGCTGATTCCGAAAACTAGACAAATTTTGAGATTAACGAAACCTGTGCTCAGACAGCTTGACTAAAGACAATAAAATACAGTCAATTTATTTTACCTGGGCATTTCTCACTTATTCATTGTACCAGTAAGTTACATTCAATGTAGAAAAATGTAATGATTCAAATAAGCTTAAAAAAAAAAAAAAGGAAGTCAGGAAAGCAGCAAGCAGGAAGGAAGGGAGGAAGGAGAAAGAAAAGAGGAAAGGAAATAGCACGTACAGTAAATATATGAGTTTATTTATGTTTGTAACTAAAACCGGATCACTGTTTTCAGTATACACTATTTTGCTCTGCTCTTTTCTTACCTGATGATACATCATCAGCTTCTTCCCAAGTCAGTAACTAGGAGCGGATTGTAGATGTCTTTGACCTTACTCCCTTCTGCTGTGGGACTCAGTCCCTGCACTTTAACCACCTTGCCGACGGCCCGCCCAGGTATTCCTTTAACATGATCAGTAGTTGCCTGAGAACCAAGGGAGCTGATAATGTGCATCTTAATCTGAAAGCAGGATAAGATGGAATGAGATCTTCCAATCAAGCAGTGAGGCGGGGAAAACAGGGGCAAATTCCTTCTTCCTCCACCTTTTGTTATGTTCAGGCCTTTAATGGATTGGATGATGTCTACCACATCGAGTGGGGAGGGCAATCTACTTTGCTGAGTCCACTGACTCAAATGTAAATCTCATCCCAAAACAACCCCCCAGACACACCCAGAAATAACTTTTAATCTGGGCACCTCCTGGCTCAGTCAAGTTGATGCATAAAATTAACCATTGCATTGGCACATCCTTAACATCACAAGCACTGCCCAGAACATAATAAGTACGCAATATTGTTGAATAAATATGTAGTTGTGACGGCTGCATTGTAAGTAATTCTAAAACTTATTTACTGTGAATTTTTTTCATCTTTATTTTGGACATTTGGGTTGTTTTCCTTTTTGTGTTGTCAACACTACTATTATAAGCATTTTTGTACACACCAGTTGAGAATGCCTCTTTAGCATAAAGTATTATAAATGTAATCGCTGGGTAAAAGGGTCCACATTTTTTTTTTAAAGCTCTTACAACATTCAACCAAATTGCTATCCAGAAAGGCTGCCCCTATTTACATTCTACCAGAGGTCCAATCCACTGATCCACTGAGCACATAAGCAACCAAAACAGATGCAAGAACATTTAAAGAATTGGACCAGGTCTTTCTCAGCTGCCAGAACCTGTGACCACTTGAGCCATTCGACCACATGCCTGGGCCAGTTATAAAGAAGGAACTAATCTCAGATATTGGGCAAAAACTTTCCTAGGGTGGAACTCAGATGATTGATACAATTTTCAGAGATAATATCCCAATCATTAAGCCAATTGATCCTCACAAGAACCCACTAAGGAATGGCACACACTGTTGACCCATTGGTAGATGGCGAACCAAACCCAAGTTCACAAGGGTAGGCAATCACCAGGATTTGTAATCAGAGTCAGGATTCCAGGCCTCTGGCCTTGAACTCTTTCCCCCTCTGCTCTTTCAACATCCAAGATCCACTCTTCAATCCACATTCACACTGGCCAGGAGTGTCCAAGATGGGTCCTTTAGAAGTGATTTTAAGAGATTCAGCAACACTGTAGTGGTATATTAACTTATTGAAATACTTTTATAATTTGTAGACTTGAGGGATGGGGAGAAAGGGGAGTTGGTGGGGAGAGAGAGAGAAAGAGAGAAGAACAATCCAACTAAGGGCAGTTTCTTAACAATAGCTTTTGTAGTCTACTTGGCCATAGTAGACTACCGTGGCTCTTGAGTTTTTCCCTCTGAGTTCAAAAACTGTTATTAGTTTCACATGTGTAAGAATATCATTAAAGAGATGCCATGATTTCTGCTGATATTATACACAAAAGATAAAAATCCCTTCCTCCAGGGACTTCCCTGGCAGTCCAGTGGTTAGGACTCCAAACTTCCACTGTAGGGGGCAAGGGTTTGATCCCTGGCAGTGGGAACTGATTCTGCAAGCCGTGGGGCGCAGCCAAGAAAAGAAAAAAATCCCTTCTTCTAGCCCCGTCATTCCACTCCAACCCAGGAGCAAGTCAGCATAATATATCTCAGCAGATGGAGTCATGTCTCCCTTTATTAGCTGATGTCCCCCTTAAAACCTAAGAAAAGTATACTCATTTGAGGGCTGAAGGTTTTTGCTTTTTAACAGAAGGGGAAAAAAATTTTTTTACTATGTGAGATTTTTACCTGTCTTATTTTAAAACATTGAAAAATTCTTTCTTATCAAAACAGGATATTTAGAAGTTTTGTATGCATTCAAAACTTCAGCTGAGAAATAACAAAAAGATAACAATCGTCATTAACATCTGTAAATTATGTGTAAGCTAATAGAAAAAGAAATCCCTTTCCCTGGCTATGTCTTTCATTTTTAAAAATACAATTTCATAGATATTTTAACAATTCAGTTTTTCCAGTGTCTCTGATATCTAGTGACTTACCCACATTTTACAGATGGTAAGACTGGGGCTCAGAAGGAAATATCTTCTCCACTCACCATAGCCTTTCTAGAGCAAAAAAACAAAAACAGAAAAATAAAAACTAGTAGCGCATTATTGACATTTTTTAAATTTAAAAGAAATGAAATCCACTGGGAACAACTCTCAAAAGGCATTTTGCAGTGGCTGATCTGGAGTGGAATTTTCCATGACCAGTAAAGACTCTGGAGCAAATCTGATGACCATTCTAAGGAAAGACAACAGAACCAGGCTAGAATCAGCAGCCAAAGATACTCAAACAAGCGATGCTCTGGACAACCTTGGCCACCCAGCCACACAGATTCAACAGGTCTGTGGTGCGCGCGCGCGCACGTGCGCGCGCACACACACGCACGCGCACACACACACACACACACACACGCCACTTCACAGCCTCCCAAATGACTTTAAAGGGCAGCCAGGGTGAAGAACCCACAACAGCCAGTGCACCAGCCCAGCATTCAAGGTTCACTATATGACAATAATAGGAATCTTCCCTTAAACTTTCTCACGAGCTCCAGCACAGGAAGTGGTTTCCCATCTACAATCTCGTTGGATCGTCGCTCCCTCAGCAAACAGGGATTGGGTCCTACTGGGTCCTAGGTGCTGCAGTACCACTCAAGGGCTTTTCCTACTAAAGGGTGGAGAGAATATGACAGCTATAGTGCTGGTGGGTGTGGGATCACTGGCCCCGAGATGGGTGAGGGGCAGTTGTGAAAGACCTCTGGTGGAGCCCAGCATTAGGAGACGAGCTTTCCCCCCGATGAACTCGGGAAATCGGAGGTGGCCGTGGGGAAGGACAGGGGCTTGGTGGGATGAGGGAGCCAGGGGAGAGGATGTGAAGACGGGGTGAAGGGCCAAACCACAGGGACCCGGTGTGCCACCAGCAGGACCTTAGTTTTCATCCCTGAGGCAACCAAAAGCCAAAGCAAGATTTTAGGCAAGGCAGCAGAAGGGACAAATTTGCTTCTAGAAAAAATGATACTTGTGTTTATCTGAAGGCAATATCAGTAGCAATACTTAATTTGTCAGTGAGACAGGCAATTGTGAGGAATAATAGAGCTTATTTTTAGATCCACCATTTCCTGGTGCCCCCAGCTGACCCCACTTCTGCCAAAACCATACCCTGAAGGCCGTTTCCATGTGATCTACATCTCAGGGCTTCTCACCACGCAGGAGAGTGGACGTGAAACCTATGCGTGTGGGTTCCAGGTGGGCAGGCCCTCGGCTGATGTGGCAGGTCATCCCTCCTGCCATGGGCAGCCCCGCCTGGGCTTCTCCTCCCCATCCCCACGGCTTCACCAGCACGGGGGTGGATGTCACAGGACTCACTGTCCTCGCACAATCCTGTGACTGACTTACTGTTCTCCCTCCTCGCTGGGCAGCCCCTTGGGGACGGCTGAACACAGAGGCAGGATGGGAGCCCACACCCCAATCAGGGGTCTGCAAGGTAACAGCAGACCAGGCTTCCTTGCAGGGCTGCCTTCAAAAGATTTTCAAACCCAAATCAGCTTCCTAGAGTGGAGAGAACCCCGTTCTCTCCAAATCTGTCTTCCCAGCATTTAGAAATTCGGCTTAAATCCCTGAGCAAGATGAAGGAGCCAGTGTGAGTTCCTGCAGGCAAATCTCGGGCTTTCACAGGAACCAGCTCCCTGCTGGCTTTGTGATTCATCCCAGCCTGCTGTCCCTTCCTCGGAGAGAGCCTGGGCAGGAGATGAATTCCCAGCGGTCCTGGCACCAGACGCTTGCCTCTTCTCTTCCTTTTTAAAGGGCAATCCTGTGCTCCAGGCACTGCCTTTGCACGCCTCTGTTTTTGGCAGAGATGTGTCTGCCAGCGTGGTATCCCCACTGCCTCTGGGGCCCTGGTTGATTCTCCCCGAAGGCTGTCAGCTTTTCTGTTCCCCTGACAGACACCAGCTCCTGCCAGAGAGAAACTCTGAGGGTTCCCACAAGGCTTCCGTGAGCTTGTACACCTCCGGTCCCCATGCCACCCTTGAGTGTCCTCCAGGACACGGGAGGGCAGGGTCCTGCCTTCCTAGCCATGCTGTGGTCTCCAGGTTCACCTTGGGGCTTAAGAAAGGTCACCTCTGCACTTTCATGACCCACGAGAAATGCACACCTCCCACCCGACGCACCAGGCACCACCCAACAGAGGCACGACCACAACCAAACCCACAGTCAGGCCAATAAGAAGCCCCAAGCCCCCCACGAGCTTCATTCTTTCAAGTGAAAACAGATGTGTGACATCACTGGCCATCCCAAAGGACTTCGGAAACGTCAGCTATTTTTACGGACCAACAGGAACTTCTCTGATGTTTGAGAGAAACGGTCCTGTTTTGTTTGTTTTTTTAATTTTTAATTTTTATTTTATTTTTATTTATTTTATTTTTTTAATTTTTATTGGAGTATAGTAGATTTACAATGTTGTGTTAGTTTCTGCTGTACAGTGAATCAGTTATACATATACAGATATCCACTCTTTTTTAGATTCTTTTCCCATATACAGAGTATTGACTAGGTTTCCCTGTGCTATACAGTAGGTCCTTATTAGTTATCTATTTTATATATAGTAGTGTGTGTATGCCAATCCCAATCTCCCAATTTATCCCTCCCCCCATCTTACGCCCTCTACAAAACAGAAATAGAGTTACAGATGCAGAAAACAAACTTATGGAAACGGTCCTGGTTTTAGGGGTATGACTTTACCCTGAGAAATTTCAAGATTCTACACTGAGACTTCACCTTGAGTTTCCATCTTTCAAAATAGGGAACTGGAACAGGGTACCACTGTCAGGCTTAGGGTGGGTCTCCGACACCCTTGGTCTCCACCTCACAGCCCCTCTGTCCCTGATCCCCTCCCTCCGACTCCCCCTGCCTTAACGGAGCCATTGGAGGATGGATGATGTTATGGGGCGATGGGAGAGATGGAAGCAGAGAGGGCTGTGCATTGTTAACCACGGACACTGTCCGAAGAATGACCTCCAGGAGGGGGGAAGGTCAGCACCTCAGGAAGGTGGTGGGAGGCGGGAGTGGGGATAGAGATGCTGGGTCCTGGGGAGGAGGTGTGGGGACAGGGGTTACCGTCTTCAAAGCAGGGATGCTGTCTTCAGGAGAAACAAAGCCGGCACTAGTTAGGAATGCTAATGCTCCTCCACTAGGAGCAGACGTCCCAAAGGAGCTGTGAATGGGATCATATTAAGATGGCCGGGTTCCCACTCTATCCTGCCTGATTCTAGATTCTTCTCATTTTCCGGCAGCTGAACTTGTGGTTCTTGATCTTGTGGGTCTTTGAGGACAAAGCCATGTTGCCTCACGAACCTTTAAGAAAAGCCCTTCTCTTCCTCATCTCTAAACGCCAGGACCGTTAACTCGGGATTCAGAAAGAAGCTGATTTGGCATAATTCGAAGTTGTGTGTGTTTCTCTTCCTTGTTTGGCATATGTAATTTCAGTTAGAAAATAGTAAACAGGACACTGTGAACACCGTTTTAAAATAAAGGGATATTCTCTAGGTTCTTTTGAAAAACATGCAATGGGAATCATTACTCCAGTGTTAACAAAAGAAAGTTGGAGAAAATGTCTATATATTGCTGCTTTATTTTCCTTAAACTACTTAAGAATGGTCTCAAAAGTTGTAGCCAGATTTTCTAGGCAGTTAAATTAATATTGTCCATGGGAGTCAAGGGGCCCAAGTGTTGATTCTGTGTGATGAGTTCATGCTTCTCAAACTCTAATGTGTTCAGGAACCATTTGGGTCTCTTATTAAAATACAGATTCTGATTCAATAGGTCTGGGCTGGAGCCTGGGTTCCTACATTTCTGACAAGCTCCCTGGTGATGCTGATTCTGCAAGGCTCTGAGAAACTTCCACTGATTCGCCGAGTGCCTTGTTCCCTTTATGAGCTTAGACAGACATCAAGGAAGGATGAATAATCTGCTTCTAGAACCAAGCTTCCCAGGTCATCTCCTTTATGTCTTTGGTTTTTGTTCTGTTTTCTTTTGTTTTGTTTCTGAATGGTTAAGCAAGAATCACAAGGCTTCCTGAAGTTAAAAAGTGGTAAAGGATGACAGGGTTTTGATTACACTATAATTTAACAGATCAGTTGAAGATTTTGGAGGGCATGATGTTGAAGAGGAACCGAGAGAAGAAAGAGAGAGGAAGAGGCCAGCTCTGCTTGTTTGTGTCTATTTTGGACACGGCTCTGGGTTATGTATATAGCGTGTCTGCCAAAGGGAGTTACAGGAACTTGGAAGAGGTTATTTATTGAAGTATTTTAGAAGTAGAGTCTACCCTTTACAATCTTTTTAAAATAAACATCTCTAAATGGAAGGACCAAGGAAACTTCAGTTGCTATCCTAGGAATATAATCCAGAACCCAAGGTAGTACTTGTTGGAAAGAAATGTCAAAAGGCATAAGGAAGGGCAGTCAGCAGAGTGGAGCAAAGAAAGCCCTCCCTCTGCCATGGGGGACAGACCACACAAATAGCCAGTTACACAAGGGTGTATTGGTGCAGGTTTTGAACAAAGAAATCAACATGTTTCTGCAAAAAGGGGGACAGGATCAAAAGAATATCCAGGAACTTGGTGAAAAGCTGTGGAAGGAACCAGATGAGTGACAAAGAAAGGGAAAATTCTTGGGAGTGCTCACTTTCCTGAACTGTAATTTCTTCTTAAAAAAACTCCTTAATAAAAATATCATAAGCCATTGTTAGGACCAGCAGTAGACAAACTGGAGGTTGCCTTAGACATCCTAAGCCTCAGGCCCATCCTGCACCCCTTTTCTCATCTTGTCTCCCCATCTTTGCCCAGCCTTTAGTCTCTACCATTGCCTCTACCCAGTTTCCTGACTTATACTAAAATAGAAGGGCTCTAAATGAGCAACATGGCTTCTAAGTACATTTGCCCAAATATATTCCACATTTTTCAATCCATTCATGCTTACCAGGTATTTTTTAAAAGCCACATTTTCAAAACTGATACAGAAGAAATATTGCAGAATACTAATATCCATTATTAAATCTGGAGTGAGAGCTTGGTTATTCTGTGTCCTTTCCTAAATTTTTTTTAATGCATTAATTTATTTTTATTTTTGGCTGCATTGGGTCTTCGTTGCTGTGTGTGGGCTTTTCTCTACTTTTGGCGAGTGGGGGCTACTCTTTGTTGCGGTGCATGGGCTTCTCATTGCAGTGGCTTCTCTTGTTGTGAAGCACGGGATCTAAGCGTGTGGGCTTCAGTAGTTGTGGCACATGGGTTCAGTAGTTGTGGCATGCGGGCTCAGTAGTTGTGGCTCGCAGGCTGTAGAGTGCAGGCTCATCCCGGACCAGGGCTCGAACCCAGGTCCCCTGCATTGGCAGGCAGATTCTTAACCACTGCACCACCAGGGAAGTCCCATCCTAAATTTTTATAATATCTTATAGTAAGTAATAAGAAACGAAGTTATACTTCAATAAGAAAGGAGAAATGAAGTGGGTGGCTTTATTATTGACCAGATTGATAACAAGCTTGTTCCTTCAGAGGAGGCAGCACCACCTGAGTCCCCCTGTCTGTTACCTGCGCCTGATTGGGATGCTCTGTTTGACCTGCAGTGGTTCAACACCCCGTCTGCACATCAGCCTCTCCTGAGGAGATTTAAAAAGATATCCGCATCTGTTCCTCACCCCAAACTAGTTAAATCAGAATCACAGCGGGGAGCAGCCTCTGCATTGTATGTTTTCAAAGCTCCCCACGTGCTTTTACTGGGCAGCCAGGGTTGAGAACCATTAGTTTAAAGAATAATCATCAGGATGCCTTAAAAACATACCTGAAAATTATTAAGCATTTACACTCCCAACATGAAAATCTTTTGTCTTTTTCTTATTGCGTAGAACCATTTAAAAGTCATGTGATGGATATCCCCCTCCCCCCACCCACTATCCCCTCCCCATCCCACAGCAGCATCGCCACCACCGCTGACAACAACAAAATGGTCAAAATACAGAGCTGAGGCGCTTATCTGAAATTATCAACTTTTGTATTTGGATATTCAAACCTTTAAAATGAGTAAAGGAGGGGCCATGGAAGGAGGTGGTAGCTGGGAGCTAAAAACAGTTGCAACCTGGGCCCCCAAGGGTATTTCTAGCTTTAATTGGGTATAAGAAACTGTGAAAACTGTTTCTCTTATCCAAACAGCATACAAGTAATCGATCTATCAATCTCCCTTTTTACAAAATTAAAATATGCATTAAAGCTTTTTATTTGTAGCTTTTAGAGACACATTTGTAAGCGGTGCTTAATAATCCTTGGTTTTCCAACTAGTATGAACCTTTGATAAGTGAGAGGCCAAATTTTGAACAATATATAAAAGGTATTTTTGCGACAACTAAAATGGCATACTGTGCAGAGTGGACAGAGAAAGAGAGAGAGAGGGGGAGAGAAACTGTGTGTGTGGATGTGAGTTCCCTTAACCTACTAACTTGCTTTAGTAAAAGCGATGTTCACCTTTTAATCTCTTCAGTATCCTGCTGAAAGGTCCAGCCTATGAAACTATTCTATAAAAGCAAAAAAGGAGAAAAATCTCCTACCCTGTGCTTTCCATTCCTCTTATTCTGTCTATAACTCACCTTTCTAGGATAATTGAACATTATTTACTTAGAGTCAAGAGATCAGGGTATACCCTCAGAATTCCTTGTGTTTAACTTCAGGGAGAAATTTCTCAAATTTCTCACCAGACTTTCAATACACATTATTTTACAGGAAACATTTTTATGAAGTTACCCCCGTACGCCATCTTGCTATATTGGATTTTGCAAAGCTTTGGGGGGAAAAGGCAGTAGGTTCCAGCTTCACGTGGGGTTTGTTTTGTTTGCTGCCTCGCTTGCTGCTTGCTGGAGTGTGGAGGAGGTGGGTAGAATTACAGTTGGCATTCTCCTGAATTATACCAACATGGTGTGCTTGCCATGTCTGTGGGGCGTGCAACACAAAGAGTTGCCACCTATTATGCATGGTTCTTTTCAGCCCCCAGAAATCAGAAGTCTCAGGGTGAGTTTCGCCTACAGGAGGTGTGAGCCCAGCAATGGCTGGGTGTGCTGTAGAGACCTGCACATCTCACCAGGTCAGGATTCTAGAGCCACAGCAGCTGCCTAGAAGCAGAAGGGTTGTGCGCTGTCAGTTCCTTACTCTCAGAAAGAAATGGGCCTTTCCTGAAGAGTTTATGAACAGATTTATAAGTCTCAACTCTTTGCCTTAGAAATGTGAATAGATTATAAAACATCTTTGAGAAAGATGTAAGTTCTGCCATCTGATTTCTCTAAACCCAGCATCCGACCAGGAAGCCAACAAAACAAATGGGTTTCTGCAACCTAATTCACTACCGTGAATTGAGTTGTGTCCCTCAAAAAAGACATGCAGACGTCCTAACCCTGGTACCTGTGAATGTGGCCTTATTTGGAAATAGCTTTTGCAGACATAATCAAGTCAAAATGAGATCATTAGGACGGGCCCTAATCCAATATGAGAGGTGTCATTATAAGAACAGAGAAGATGATGTGATGGCGGGGAGGGAAGAGGCCGTGTGAAGATGGAGGCTGAGACTGAAGTGATGTGTCTACAACCCAAGGGACGCCAAGAATGACCGGCAACACCAGAAGCTGAGAGAGAGGCATGGAACAGATGCTCCCCTAGAGCATTCAGTTGGCTCTGCCAACATCTGGATTTTGGGCTTCTGGCCTCCGCAGCTATTAGGGCTTAAAGGTTTTAAGCCATAAGGTTTTAGGTTTCTGTGGTTTTAAGCCATCCCAGCTTGTGGTACGTTGTCACAGCAGCCCCCTAGGAAACACATACACTATCCAAGAACCTTCCTCTCAAGAGTCAGCCAGCCCTGAGCAAAACTGTATCTCTCACAGCTCTACCCCCATCCCGCTCTGGCCCCTCCTTCTGCGTTAGACCACCTTCTCCAAGCACCCTGACATGGGTATTCCAGCGAGCTTGTCATACATTGAGCCTTATTTCTCTTGGTGAAACGGAAGGTTCTTCTGCCTGTTGAAAAAACCTGTAAGAAATCGCAGGTAAGAATCTCACAATCATAAAACTTAAAGCGGGCTTCCCTGGTGGTGCAGTGGTTAAGAATCCACCTGCCAATGCAGGGGACACGGGTTCAAGCCCTGGCCCGGGAAGATCCCACATGCCGCGGAGCAACTAAGCCCGTGCGCCACAACTACTGAGCCTGCGCTCTAGAGCCCGCGAGCCACAACTACTGAGCCCACATGCCACAACTACTGAGACTGTGCTCTAGAGCCCACAAGCCACAACTACTGAGCCCACGTGACACAAGTACTGAAGCCCCCGCGCCTAGAGCCCGTGCTCCGCAACAAGAGAAGCCACCGCAATGGGAAGCCTGTGCACAGCAACGAAGACCCAATGCAGCCAAAAATTAATTAATTAATTAATTAACTAGTAAAACTTACAGCATTCGGAGGAGAATGTTCACTTCCCTAGACCTGAGTCCACACGAGCCCCCATGAATGGGAAGTAGCAGGAAAACTCTTGCCAATTGACAGTAAACTCAGTCCCTTATGATTTACGTCTGTGCAGGGGCCTGAGCCCACATACTGCTCCCTCCTCCCTTGCAGAGCATGTGGGCTTGGCGGTGGGAGTGGGGCGGTTGACACAGTGATGCCCTAGGTCTCCGCTACATCTGCTGTCTGGTCCCCAACAGGCCCTGGCTCCTCCTCCTAACCCTGTGGTCTCTGCCAGCCCACACGCCTCTGGACCCTCAACTCCCAATGCTGGTCTAGGTCTAGATGCCAGGATCTCAGACAGGTTTGCAATTCCCTGGGCCAAACATGAGCAAACTAGCTGCAAATCTCCTCTGCGCTGTGGTCCCCAAACTCATCCCCTGCCCCCTCCAGGTTTCCAGCTTCAAGGAGACAGCTGGGGGGCGACCCCACAGTCTCCTCTCACCTGGCCAAGTCTTCCCCACCTTCCCCCCACCGCCAGAGTAAGGTTTCTTGTCTCCTATTGGGTGACAGAACAGCTGCTCTGTCGTCACATCTTCTTTCCTCTTCAGGAGTGTATAGGCTTTATGCTCTCCCAAGCTCCCCAGGCTCTGTGCCTGGTATCTGAAGCCAAACTTGGGAGAACTCACAAAAAAAAAGTCTGTCTGGCTCTTGAATTCCAAAACCGTGGCTCCCAAGACTGTTCTTGAGGTCAAAGCCAAGAAGCCCACCAGTTGTCTTGCAGTGTTCTTTTCTGTCATCCTTCCCTGGGCTGAGGAGCCTTCGTCACCTGTGGATTGAAGGGTGGGAAAGCTAAGGGCAAAAAGGAATGACGAGGATGCCAGAGGGGGGGGAATATTAGGAGCTGGGAGGGAATGAGGTGTTTAGAGGGGATCCCAAAGGTTTACCAGCACCCTAAAATCTCACCTTGTAGAGAAGCTGCCTGCAACACTTTCACCATCCCCAGCATCAACACTGCTGAGTCAGAGAAGCCAGCCCTGTCCTCACAGGCCTGTCACAAGAGGAGTGCAAACTGCCTATCCCAGTTTCCGTGGACCCCACCAAGCCCTTCCCCAGACTTTCTGCTCAGTCCTCAGACATCCAGCTACGGCAGCAACAAGACGAACACTTGGTCTGGCTGGCCCAGCCCCACACAGCTCCCAAACACCAACTGCCCAGCTGGGGCTGCCATTTATGGTCAAATAAGTGGAGGACTCTGACCTTCCTCACAACTGCCTTCCTTTGCTTTATTCCAGTTCGCCTGACTTTGCTCCTGTATTTCCAGGGGGAAAGAAAAGAGAAGCTGTATCCAAATCATCAATGCATTAAGGTGGTGAAGTGCTTGAAGTCAAGCTACTTCTAACCTCAGGACCTTTGCACTTACTGTTCTCTCTGCCTACATCACTTTCCCCCCACCCCCCCAGGAAATGTGCATCTTATTTCTTCTCAAAGAAATGTGCTTTCTATCTCATCAGAGAGGGAATCCCACCCTAAAACCACCCCATTACTCTTTTAATTTTTATTTATTTATTTATTTATTTATGGCTGCATGGGTCTTCGTTTCTGTGCGAGGGCTTTCTCTTGTTGCGGCAAGCGGGGGCCACTCTTCATCGCGGTGCGCGGGCCTCTCATTATCGCGGCCTCTCTTGTTGCGGAGCACAGGCTCCAGACGCGCAGGCTCAGCACCCCATTACTCTTAATCTTCTCACACCCTTTAATTTATAGCACATACTGTCTCCTGAAATTTACACCTATAATATGCAGCTATTAGTTCCTGCTTTGATCTCCCACCAAAATGTAAGCTCCATGAGGGTAGGACTTTGTCTTGCTCATTGCTGTGTTCCCAGCACCTGCAACAGTTAGTGGCATAGAGTAGGCACTTAAGAAAGACTTGTTAAGTGAATGGTGACAGCATCCACTGGAAAGTATAACCAAACTTGAATGGGGCTTGGTTTTGCAACAAGCCAACCTGTGATTAATAATTGAGGGAGAGGTTGTCTTAGTAAACACAGGATCCTGTGCTGACTCGGGGGTAAGGCATGATGATAAAACAGGGTAATCCTACCGTAGCCCTACAAAGTTGACCTAAGAGTTCTTTCACCTTGGAAGCTTCCCACACACAGAACTTCCGCAAGTGTCTGGGCCGTGGGCGTCAGAAACTCCTCGGTCAAAAGGAGACCACGCTGAGCCCTCAAGCAAGCTCAGGAATGTGAGAGTATTCATTCAAGAGGGTGGGCATGGAGGAAACTGCTTTGTGGGTGAGAGTGATTGGGGGCGGGGCTGGTCCATGCTTGTGTCCATCAAGCTGGACAGAGAGAGAGTAGAATTTAGGAAAGAATCAGAAGCCCAAGGTTGGATCCGGCAGAGGAAAAAATTAGTGAATTTTAACTAATTAAATCAACATACCATGAGGCTTTTTTTTGTGCCGGCACAGTGTTGGGACTGGGAATAAGTCCCCCAAAAGTCACAGTTCCAGCCCTCAAGGAGCATAAGCCAGAGGTTCTAGAAATGGCTGTGAGACCAGAGTGAGAGCTAGACTTTGAAGGAGGCTGAATTGCAGCCAAGTGGCAACAGTGGAGCGGCCGGCAGCGCCCCCTCTGCTGGGACAGCTTCTCGATTCCAGCTTCCTCCAGCGGGTATATCCTCAGACTTAATCATAGGTTATATTTAAAAGTAGCCTGCTTGTGTGACGCCTTATTAAAAGTGCCTTTCACTGACTATTTTTTGAGGATATTAATCATATTGCCTTTGGATTTGAAATTGGGGCAGGTTAGCTCTAATTACAGGAGATTCTTCAAGAAGCTTGAAAAGACCCAGATGATCCACCCCCCAAGACCACATTATACCTGACCCTCTGCTCTTGCTCTCAGGGAAAAGCCACTGGTCAGAGGCAGGATGGGAACACTAGGGATGGTGGCCAGGTGTCACCAGCCAGGACTGGGGAACAGAGGCTATCGCAGTAAGCAGGTGGGCAACCACACATCCTAGTCCGTTATTTAAAACATAACCTTGTCTCTGATGTAGACTTAGGTTCCCTTGAAGCTCTTGATAAAAAAGATAAAGGGTCTTTTTTTATTTAACTTTTTTGTTCAATTTTTCGGAGGATTGCAGCCAACACGTTAGGAATTTTGGCAGCAGGTTGCAAAAAGAGTTCTTAGAATGTACCTAGGATCCCCTTTCCTTCCACCCCACTCTGTTCTGGAGAATGTCTCATCCATAACAAAACTTGCCCCTCTTGTCATTTCATCTGCCAGGAGATGGCAGCCCTGCCAGGACTTCGTGAGCCTGGCGGGGGGCAGAATATTGATAAATCACAAAGGAAATGATCTTGAGAAAGCATGTTTTGGAGAGGAGAAAGCAGGCAGTAGTCCTACTGCAATGAACAAATTACCACAAACCGTGAGGCTTTCACGTCACTCCTTTATTACACCATGGTTTCCGGGGGTCGGAAGTCAGGTGCAGCCTCGTGGGGTCCTCTGCTCAGGGTTCCACAAGGCTGCAGTCAAGGTGTCTGCAGGGGCTGCAGTCCTTTCGGGGTCCTCTTGCAAACTCACGTGGTTGTTGACAGAAGTTTGTTCCTTGGGGTTTTAGGACTGTTGGTTGCAGGCCCAGGACCGGGCTCAGCTCCTAAAGGCTGCCCACAGTTCCTTGCCAAGTAGCCCTGTCCATGCGCCCTCTCAGCCTTGAATCCTTCTCTTGCTTCGAATCTCTCCTGTAAGGAGGAGCCCAATCTCTATTAAGTGCTCACCTGATTAGTTCAGGCCCACCCAGGATCATCTCCCTCCCTTAAAGTCAACTGATTTCAGATCTTAATTACATCTGCAAAATCCCTTCACAGAAGCATCTAGTTTAACATTTGACTGGATCACTGGGAGGAGGTATGTGGGCACCAGGGGGTAGGGATCTGGGGGGCCACCACGGAATTCTGCCAACCACAAGGCACTGGCACCTTTGTCCATGTCTTCGAGGTTTCAGTGGTATATCAACCCACTGTGCCTGTTTTAAAACTTTCCCTCCGCTGCCCACCGGTCCCACCCTGAAAGTAGGACTCAGTAAGCCTTGCTGCGTGTGCGGAAGGGGCCTTTTCTAAGAACCAAGTCTGAACTCAGAAGTAATTCTAATCCATCCCTCTGCCAAGCTGTCCAGGTGCAGTCGAGTTGGGGATGGGACAGGCAGAATGAGTGGGTGTGCTGGATGGAATCCAACACATGGCGTCCTCTGCTGTGCTCAGGGACCCAGGGATGAACTGGAATTGGAAGAAGGTTTCTCTGAGGATGAGAAACTCTAGGCCCACATGGAAGAATAACAAAGAGAAAAGAGGGCAGGAAACTGTGCAGCAGCAGAAGGCTGAGAGGCAAGAGGGCGCATGGCATAGTTTGGGTTATTTATCATTTATGACCTAGGGACCTCCCTGGTGGTCCAGTGGTTAAGACCCCATGCTTCCAGTGCAGGGCGCGGGTTCCATCCCTGGTCAGGGAACTAAGATCCCACATGCTGTGCAGCATGGCGGGGGCGGGATGGGGGAACCTCTATAATTAATGACCTTCACTCTTTTATTCTGACTCTCGAAGTAACACGCATTGTCATTTAGCAAATTCAAGGGCTGATGAGACTAGCTTGGTTTGAGCAGGGTTCCTGGAGGCTGTGGTTCTCAGCCCAGTAACTGGGTCCAGTCCTGACCAATTGAACCCAGGCACCGGGCATGAGATCCAGACATCTTTATTTGTGACGACATTCTGAGATAAAAATAAAGACACAGATGGGAGACTGGGAGAGTCTAGACGTCTTGAGTTTTAGTGAAGTTTGGGTTTTGCTTTTGGCTTTGGGCAGTTGTGAAGTTTTTCTAAGTAAAGGAAAACTTGTGATATCAGTGAGCAAACTGCCACCTTTGGAAGGTTAATCTGGCAACAGGGCAGACACTTGGGTCTCTGCCCGAAGAGGAAAGAGAAAGGCAGAGAGCTGATGCTCCCCGAGGAGGCAAGCAGGTGGAGATGGGAGAGGAGATCAGGGAGGGGGGCATGGGATGGAGATCAAGGCTCACTCACGGGTAACTCTGGGTCTGTCCAGGGAGCCTGTGAACTTGGGGGCAGTAACAAGGGAGTGCCTGGGTCCACCTCCAGAGCCACATTGCCATCACGCACTTCCAGAGGCTTTCTTAGGAGAGATGCACATACATTCATCGAGCCTGGACGACACGCCCACAGTGTCTGGCTCTGACACCTCGAGCCCCCGCTCAGCCAACACACGCTGGGAAGCAAGGATCCCGCAAGCCGTTCCCTGAGCAGAAAGGTTTCTCTGCCTGCAAAGCAGCAACGTGGCCCCATCACTTTAGACGTTTTAAATAGATGCCAACGTTGAGGGAAATCTTTCCACCACGGACAACCCATGAATCACAAAGACAAAGACAGGTGAACCAAGGAGCAGGGATGGCTCTGAGGGTCACAGCTCGACCTCCAGCACATGGGCAGCTTCCTTCAGGCCAGTGTCCTGAGGCCAGGCCTGGGCCACGGGCAAGGGCTCCCTTGGGCTGCAATGTGGGAGGGACTGGGCAAGCTGAGTGTTTAGCTACAAGGGAACTCAAAACACCCTGCTGTCAAGCAGCACTAAGGGTAAATTGCACGATTTCAAATCCAGAAGGAATCTGAACAGTTTCAAACTCAGTTACCCAAGCAACCAGAGAAGTGAACTGACCTGGGCAAAGCCATACAGTTAGGGAGCAAAGTGAGGATTCAACCCTCCCTCCAGAAACAGAGGCACAGGGTGTCAGCCTCCCGGCCCCCGAATCAGAGCTGTGTCCCCACCACCCTGTATTGACCGCTTGGTCAAATGGGAGCATCAGATGACAAACTCCGCAGGAGGGTGAAACATCTACCTTGGCAGCAACCGATTCACTGGGCCAGGGGAGCCGGCCGTGCTGGAGCTGAAAGGGGTCATCTGCAGGGTCCTGCAGCTATGCCAGGCCACGTTACCACCTCTTTTTACAAGGCCTGAGCTCAGAGTGGCTTTTTACAGTTTTGGAAAGTTGAGGGAAAAAAAGAAGAATATTCAACGGAAACTACGTGCGCCCTGCGAAGAATAATATACTTAACAGCCGGCCCTTTCCAGAAAAAGCTTGCCAAACCCTAGATTCCAGGGCAAGCCTACATTTCCAAGAATTGCCAATGACCAAGGGAGGTGGAGAGACTCCTAGAAGGTGACCCAGCTATTTGGAGACAGAGCTGGAAACCAGGACCCAAGTAGTTTATTTCTACTACCTAGAGGGAGGGCCTACATGGGTGTAAAACATGTGAACGCACACACTCACATGCACATACAGACACACATATATAGTCACACATGAGTGCACATGTATACAGAAACTTGCACACATGCACACTCAAATGTCCACACAATCATGCACATACCATATAGTCATGCACACACATGAATGCACACACGACCTACTCATGTACACACACAGGCTCCAGAGACCCCCTGAGGACTTTGCATCAGGACCTACGATTCAGGAATAATGATACTACTTTTTCTTTTTTTTTTTCGATTCTTCTTTTTTTGTTTGTTTTACTGTTTTCTCGTCTTTTTTTTTTTTTATTGGAGCATAGTTGATTAACAATGTTGTGTTAGTTTCAGGTGTACAGCAAAGTGATTCAGTTATACATATACATGTATCTGTTCTTTTTCAGATTCTTTTCCCATTTAGGTTATTACAGAATATTCAGCAGAGTTCCCTGTGCTATACAGTAGGTCCTTGTTTGTTATCCATTTCAACTATAGCAGTGTGATACTACTTTTTCTTTCTGGCCTGCAAAACATTCCTTCCATAAAGGCAGTTTGCAAACTCTGAAACACAAAGTGGTGTCTTATTTACAAAGCATCTCAAGCATGATGCTCAGTTTCTGGTACAGACTCACTCAACTAACTCAAATTTTCATGAACTGTCGTGGCTTTAAATCTTCTTCCTCATTGGTGTCAATAGAGCGAGCTTCTCGTGTTAAAACCCTTCCTCCTTCCTGAGCCATCTCTGCTCATGGGTTCTTCTCCATATATTCTCTAAATTCCTTTTTGGGGGGAGGTAATGACTCTATTAATACGTGTATCACAAGTGTTCACAATATCAATGCATTCTTGTTGGCATGCAAGACAGAGGCATTATTTTTAAAGATCTTTAAAAAATATTTTGACCTTTGTTCTCCCTTCACACTCATTTTTTAATTGATTTGATGAGGTCCTCGATGTCTGTAATGTCAACGCAAAGAAAAAATATAGAAGGAAGTTTGCCTTCTGAAAACTTAAGGCAGTTCTCACTCTGTTTTCCTTGGAGCACCTGGTCCGTGAGCTCTCAATGTTTCCCACCATAAAGATTTCAGAGTCAAACTAGCTTGGGAAACACTCCACAAGTGGAAAGGCCCAAGTAAAAACACTTATTTCATTGAACCCAGAATTATCTAAATATGTTTGCTCAAAAACACTTGTTGCAGACAACATTGAAGGACTGATGGAACATGGGACTCAAAACCCTTGCTTCATTCTACACTTCCTTCTTCCTCCTTCACTATTGCAAACCTTCAGCTGACAGAATCACATTCCGTGAAGCTCCCAACCAAGCCTACTTTTGGGGGGATAATTAAAATCCAGAGGACCGTCCTCCCCACTTTCCCCACTTCCCTTGAGTGGTAAGAAGATGATGACCTTGACTGCTAGCCCTGGAGTGGTCCAAGCCCTCCCTGTATAGGAGACTCTGAGTTTCCCCCAAACCAAGACTTTCATTGTTTCTCTCCAGAAGTGGGAGGTGGTATACAAGGTGCTTGACAAAATCTGGCGTGACCCCTTTTTCATGGACAGTGCCTATATTTTTTCCTTTTGAAATGGAAAGCTATAAGTTTCAGGACCCCCAAGAAGCCTATACATCAGTCAAAACATTATTCTGCTGCTGCTTGGAGTTCTACAAAACCCAGGTCACCTTCAAATCCAAGCTTGGGAGAGTTCTGCTTCTTTTTGAACATGGTTTTATCCAACCTGGAACTACTGACTTTGTCTCCTCCCAACCCAACAAGTGCGCATGCGTGCGTGCACACACACACACACACACACACACACACACACACACACACCTCTTTGTAAGGCAGGCACTGATTTTTCCTAACAGCTGGGACTCTGCTTTGAGCTCTCTGACGTCACTTTGTCTGTGATGCTAAACTATAAGCAACAGAGCCCAGACTTTAGGAGGGGGGAAGGAGATGTTATTTTGGACCATAGGTCTGTCCCTGTACCTGGAAATGACCTCGGGTGAACCCAAGGCACAATAAGCTTAAAGCTGTCCTGTCCTTAACTGACCCAGTGGTGGAGTCAGAGCAGCCAATGCTTGTCACAGCTGACCCCTCACCACTGCCACTAAGCTGCCTTGTTCCGGTGCAGGGAAGACTCATAATTAAGAGCTTAGTATTAAACAGAGGATCACTAGGAAGCCATTGAGAATATAAGTGCTGTTGCAGTCCGAAAATGCAGCCCAACTTTGTTCTGGGGACATTGCACACTGCCTTGTCCTCAGAGGAATCTGTAGTCAACACCCTGACTTGTATACATTTTCTGTGGAGCTGGTCATAAACCTGCTATGACCCTATCTTGACGGTGAGCAATTTGAGGGGAGGGACGGTGTCCTGTTCTTGCTCTCCTCCCGTCTCGCAGCGCTCAGCTAACTGTCAGTAGCTGATCCACCCACAGCAGGAGGTAATCGACATTTGTTGAATTGACTTGCTGTGAAGAACAGATTCCTTTTGCTTTCTCAGTCATTCCTTCTACAAACCTTACTGAAGAGCCACATGTGAGCATGAAAGATTATCCATAGACTGTGCTTGTCCTCAAGGAGTTTACAGTCTAGCACTGGATTCAGGCGTAGGTGGTATGCAAGACACAACTAAGAGCATCAGGACATCGTGGAGGGTCGCCATTTTCAGAGTGGGTGCCCAAGAAAGAAAACAGCCCTGCAATGGGGTCAGTGCTGGCTCTCCCTATTCCCTTGACCTCCTCCCAACATGCCACTTCTGCCTTCCTTTTCTTCCTACCCCATGACCCCCATCCTACTCACCTTTACTTTTCCCTTTGTGACTCAGTGGTAGGCATAGTTTACTCGATACTCTAGGTGCCCTGATACGATTTCACCTGAGCAAAAATACAAGCAAACAAATATGATTGGAACAAACAGGTTCCCCGGTTTCTGATGCTGGGCACAGCTCTTGGCAAGGGTCTGATGCTAACACCTTCCATCACCCTGGCCAGTCCTGGCTCCTGGCTGTGGGGCTGAGCTGTGCTGAAGGAGGAGGCTGGTTGACCAGCAAGCCTGCTGGAGGGAAGCCTGACCCATTCAGGAACTTCTTGAGAGTTTGTGTATCGAACCTGCTTTGCCACTCGCCTAACTCACAATGCCGCTAAACAAATCATTGCCATCCCACAAAGCTATTTGCTTGGAATTTCAAGTCACAGTTTAAGGAAAGAGGTAGAAGATGAGCATATTATAAGAAATACTTATTAGCTCTGTTCCTCTTTAAAGAAGGTAATTTTTTAAAAAATCCCACTAAACGCAGCAATAGTCACAATGCGATGTGACATTATAACTTCAGGCACAGGAATAATTCAATTATCCTTGAAGGTTACTTAGTTTTAAACTAGCATTTTGCTGTGTTTTGTTTCTCAAGCCTCAGCTGTTCAAAGCTGAATGCTTTTTGTTCTCACCATGCAGATTGACAGCAGACAGGAAATCACAAAAGGAGCTCAGTCCCTAAATGAAACCATTTAGCCATCACTCCTATTGAGGATATTGTCAGATTAAGTCATTTTTTTTTTTTTGACTTACGCTTTCTTTAAGGAAATCTCATGATCCATTTTCTTTCTTTGAGTTTCTCTTCTCCAACTTGTGTTTTATCTTGCAAAATGTCAAACAAATTAAGTTTATGAACTACTGGTGCATTCCAGAGAAAGAGACAGACAATATACACCCACATTTGTTCTGAAACCTGGTATTCTGTTAAGTTCAAACTAAAACCAGTGTCTAAATCCACAGTCCCAGGAAATAAGACCTCTGGACAGGGAGAGTAAGGGGGGCAAGCAACCTCAGAGCACACCTCTAGACGTCCAGCTGCGGATGGGTGGAAACACAGGGGGTCCAGCAACATTTCTCTGTTTCACCTTCCAGAAGGAAGAGCAAACTCACCTGTGGGTTTAAATCTCAGTGGCCTTTTAGCCTAACCACAATTTCTCATGTCACTCACTCCACATTAGGTTTGATGACTTCACAAAACATCCCGGCTCTTTCCCTTAATTTGGAAAGCAAATTATTCAGCTGGATTTTACACTTGAGCCTCAAGTTTTCCTGTTTAGAGGGGAAGAAGCATCTCTTGGATCAGTGATGTTTTCCCCATACACATCCTGCAGAGAGATGTGTTGACGCCATTAGATAAAAACCACAGGAATATTCTCATGCAGTTGCTTCTCCTAACAACTTGACTGGTGGAGAAATTGCAGATAATGCCAGTAGGCTATCTGCAGGGAAGAGGGGTAGTCTTGCTTTAGGCTTTCTGAGTTGTCACGAGAAACCTGGAAAGGAAACGTGAAGGGGACTGGCTGGGGGAAGGGAGGGGGGTGGTCCATGGTTTAATCATCATAATTGAATCAGTTGCTGTTTTCAAACCAGTTGTTGTCTTTTTATTTAATCTTCCACCGTGGATTCACTGTTTTGGGTACAGCACGTGCAAATAGTGTTTGAATAGCACGCAGGTGCAAAACAGTTTCTATCAAACCATCAACTCGAGGGCTGAGCACTTTGAAACATGACTCTGAAGAATAAAAACGTTAAGTTTCCTTGGACCACATAAGATAAACTAAACAGTGAAGCTACGGACATTGACAGGTGGGCTGGTCGAGCTTCAAGCACTTCCACTGGATGATTTCTTAGGTAGTTGAACTGAGGTTGTCTCGTGTCTGATATCTTTGGGCTCTTGTTTGGTCTTTCCAAAATATGTGATTTCATGAATTCAATTATCCAAAACGCTGCTCTGAGTTTGGGCTTGGCCACCTTCTCCATTTGCTGCTGGGTTATCCAGACTGAGTCCATTTGGGTCCACCATGTACACTTCCTACTGTGTGTTTGTTCAACTATCAACCCACAGACATGTGAAACTGTGACTGGGGTGTTTGGTTTTCTTTATTAATTTTTTTAAATTTTTATACAATTTTTAAAGGTTACACTCCATTTATAGTTTTCAAAATATTGACTATGTTCCCCATGTTGTACAATATATCCTTGAGCATATCTTACACTCAATAGTGTGTATCTCCCACTCCTCCACCCTTGTATCTCCCCTCCCTCCCCTCCCCACTGGTAACCAACCACTAGTTTGTTCTCTGTATCTGTGAGTCTGCTTTTTTTTGTTGTTTTATTCACCAGTTTGTTGTATTTTTTAGGTTCTACATACAAGTGATATCATACAGTATTTGTCTTTCTCTGTCTGACTTATTTCACTTAGCATAAACTCTCCAAGTTCATCCATGTTGCTGCAAATGGCAAAATTTCCTTTTTTATGGCTGAATAGTATTCCATTGTGTATATATACCACATCTTCTTTATCCATTCATCCATCAGTGGACACTTAGGTCGTTTCAATATCTTGACTATTGTAAATAATGATACTAAGAACAGTGGGGTAGATGGATCTCTTTGAACTGGTGTTTTTGTTTTATTTTAGATATAGGCTCAGGGTGGAATTGCTTTATCACATGGTAGTTTTCATATGTAGACAGATAGCTGTCGCTTTGAGGATTGTTGCTCTGGGTTCACTGCCTAGAATTGAACACTGGCTCTCCTGATTATTAGTTGGGTTGGGTGACTTTGGGCAAGTAACTTAACCTCTAAAAGCCTCAGTTTGTTCATCTGTAAAATGGAAATAAGAGAAGTTTTTCTCTTGAAGGGTTTTGGTGAGAATGAAGTATGGACCCTCAAGGCTTACAGGGTCAGTGCTCAGTCACGGCCTACATCCTATGAATTTTCACAGGGCCCGGTGCTCAGAAGGGCCCCATGCTTCGTTTACCACTCTGCTGTCATCATGAAATTCTTAATTTTTAAACAAGGAGCCCGGCATTTTCATTTTGCACTGAGCCCCGCAAATTCTGCAGCCTGTCCTGAGCCCAGTAAGTGTTAGTTGATATTATCAATCATCCCTACTGGTACTTCATTATTTCCAAGTTCAACACACAGTCAAAACCACAGATCTTTACTAATTACCTTTTAACTATATAAACCGTCCAGCAACGTCGTTAGGGCTCTGAATTATTTAGTAATTAAAAAATAAGTTAGAACCCAAGCGGTCTGCCAGACATGTCCTTGCACTGAAGCTTCTCCAAGCAAACATGGGGAGGATGGGGCACAGTCTGCTGGCAGGCACTGGCCCTGAGGTAGCTGTCCTGGAAAGGGCCAAGGTTATCCTTCATAATAAGGAAAAATCGAAACAATGGGCTGTTAGCGGCCGGCCGCGTGTGCAGCAGCAAACTCAGATGCACAAAGCCTCCAGCAGTGAAAGCCAAGGAAGCCCAGAGCAAAAGGTGGGAGACCCCAGTGGCCTGGTCCCGCGGGGGGATGACTGGCCACTTGCTCTTCTATCTACCCTCACTCCCCACCCCAGGCTCTCCAGGTCAGGTCGGGGACAAAAGCACTGGGCTGGAGAAAGAAGAGGACACGGGATGGGGGATTGGCATTTGGAATTCCTAGGAAAGGTGGAGATGCCCCACCGAGAGCTGGGCTTGGGGAATCAGAGTCAGGCAGCCACAGTTCCAGTTCTTGGAAGGCAGATTTCTGCTTTCAGCTTCCTTTTTCTTTTAAGATTTTTTTTCTTTACAAAAATAATGCCTGTTCATTGGAGAGAGTACTGATTCACCCTGGAAGGGGTGACCATGTCCAGAAAGGGCACCACAAAACCTGCACCTTCATTTCTAGAATCAGTGGTGGAGATGGAGCCGGCCCCCTGAGCCTGCCCTGGGCTGAGGGCAGTAGGAGGAGCACGTGCCCACCCTCAGGTGGTCCCTGCTCACTGGAACCTCAGGAAGGGGACTGCAGGCCTTAGTGTGACTTTGGCATTGTTGAGAGAAGGGAAGAGAAGGAGGATTTTGAGCAGAGGACTGCCAGGACCCAGCTTATGTTTTGAAAGGACCACTGTGTTGAGAATATATTTTCAGGGACATGATGGATGCAGAGAGGTTAGTCAGGAAGCTGCTGCAGAGATGGTGGCGTGAACCAGGAGGGAGGTGGTGGTGGTGGAGCCGAGACTGTCAGATATATGAGTCTGGAGTTCAAGGGAGCTCCAGGTGGAGACATAAATTATACATTTGGCTATCATCAGCACACAGTCAGGTATTTAAATCCAGAGTGAGAATGGAGAGGAGAACAGGTCTGAGGGCTGAGCCCTGGGGCATCCTAAATAATGAGGAACCAGCCAAGGAAAAAAAAAAGCGCAACAATAGCAATGAGAAGCCAAGTGAAGAGGATGTGTCAGTGGTGGGGGGGGGGGGGCAGGGTTGTGATCAAGTGTGCCACCTGCCACAGATGGTTCAGCAGGAGGGGTCCCGTGGGCCAGTGGTGGCGTCCACCAGGAGGAGCAGCTCACAAGGGAAGGGAGAGGGCAACACCCGAGCGGAATGAGTTTAAGAGAGATGGAGGGCGAAGTATGAGTAGGTCTTCTAAGGCGTTTGCTGTAAAAGTGAGCAGAGAAATGGTGGTAGAGGTTAACGGGGGAAGGGGACAAGAAAAGGTTTTCTTTTTAGGATAAGTAATGACAGAAGATGGGAAGAAGCTGAAAATGCTAAGAAAGAAGAGAAATGCTGAGCCATGGTGTCTGTTAGAAGGCAAAAGGGAAGGGGGGATCCGAAGTACAGTGTGGGGATGGGCTGCCTAGGATGGGAGCCTGGGTAGTTCCCGGCTAGTAACAGGACCGAGGGCAGAGGAGACAGGCAAGGATACAGGCAGGTGCGTGGGTGGCACCTGTTAACCTGTGGGCGTTTCCCTATGAGGGCATCAGCTTTATCAGTCGAAGAGGAAACTGGGTCCTCGGCTGAGAGTGAGGATGGGGAGAAGGGCTGGAGGTTCGAGGAGAGAGGAAAAAGAGAGTGGGAAAGTGGATCATTGCTCATCTTACTATCTCTAGTCCCTACATAATGGGCTCTTTTTTTTTTTTAATGAAGATGGGAATGTTTCTTTTTTTTTATAAATTTATTTATTTTATTTATTTTTGGCTGTGTTGGGTCTTCGTTGCTGCGCACGGGCTTTCTCTAGTTGCGGTAAACTTGGGCTACTCTTCGTTGCGGTGCACAGGCTTCTCACTGCGGTGGCTTCTCTTGTTGCGGAGCACAGGCTCTAGGCAGGCGGGCTTCAGTAGTTGTGGCACGTGGGCTCAGTAGTTGTGGCTCACAGGCTCTAGAGCGCAGGCTCAGTAGTTGTGGAGCACGGGCTTAGTTGCTCCACAGCATGTGGGATCTTCCTGGACCAGGGATCAAACCCGTGTCCCCTTCATTGGCAGGTGGATTCTTAACCACTGCACCACCAGGAAAGTTCCCATAATGGGTTCTTAATGAAGGTTCTTGAATTCACGAACACTTATAAATCAAGGTTAATTAAATGACATCAGTCCAGACAGGTCTGCAAACCCTAACATGCTCTCCTGGCTGTTTAGGGCTGGTATGTTTCCTGAGCTAGTTTAGGAGGTCAGTCAGTGTATGGTTGGGCACATGGACTCTGCACTGCCCTGGCTGACCTCAGTCCAAGCATCCCCATTGACTGTTAGCTATGTGATTTTTGGAAAAGTCATTTGTTTGATTTACTCTCAGTTTTCTCAGCTGTAAACTACGACTGATACTAGTCCCATAGAACCACTGTGAGGATTTACTGGAAGGATTCATGTAAAGCGCATGGCACATGATAAGCCAGGAAAGAATGGTAGGCGTCATCATCACTCTCGGTATAATTACATTAATAAGAAATGACTGCTGTGCACGCACGGTTGGGGTGGTGATATTGTCCTGGACGAGCCTGGCGAGTGATGACTGGAGTTATTGCCGTGTTCCAGGGTCTGGCCCTCAGGCCCCAAGAGCAGCAACTTGACTTTGTCAGGTCTGTAGAGCATGTTGAGCTCAGGGAGCCAAACTCACATGAACTAAACTCACAGAAGACTGATGTATAAACCAGAAAGCCAACTTAGGAAACATCACTGCCAGGAGAAAAATCTACTGAGGGAGCCAAGTTATCATCAGAAGGCTGTTCAAAGAGTCTGGTTGAGTAACGTGAATGAATGAATGTCATCAGGATGCAATAATTACTCATCCACCCTTTGTCTCTACAGATTGGGTCTCTTGGGTGGAATGACAACTTTCTGCCAGTAACCAGGGTGCCCTGTTCCCTAAATGGTGGCAGTGACACAAAGGAAGACTTGCCCTTTGAGGTTCACAGGTCCAGACTCCAGACAATCCTCTTACTTAGGTTTATCCACATATTTTCTCCAGGAACCGTAAGAGCTGTGGTCCCTTTCACATCCAGGTAGCCTTGATGAGACTTCTAGGCCTGGGTTGTGCCTAAAAGAAGCCCTTAGGGTATCCATGCCTTACAAATATTTATTTTGATTTGCATGTAAACCTTTGTTTAATAAACTCCCCCCAACCAATAAAAAAAAAAAAAAAGCTAAACTCTATTTTCATGGGGAATTTTACTTTTATTTTAAAATTCACACATTCAATTTAAGAAAAATGAAATCCATATGTTTCCAACTTATTTATTCTAAATCCATCAAAACATTTTAACAGTGGCCTAATGCCCAAGAATCATTTTGATGTCTCTTAATAGCTTTTTAAAAAGCTTTTCTTTAAAAAATACAAGAAGAAACAGGTGGTTAAACTTTGTGAGTCAGAAATATATCCAAACACCAAACTTCTGTTGCTTTGGACACATTTTACTCTACAGGCTCACCTTTTACCATCTCTGTTTATCTACAGTCCCCCCATCTGTCTGCCAGTTTACTCATCTGTCTGCAGAAACACATTGTTTTTATTTGGGGGGGGTTGGTTTTTTTTTTGCTGCATTGGGTCTTTGTTGCTGTGCACGGGCTTTCTCTAGTTGTGGTGAGCGGGGGCTACTCTTCATTGCAGTGCCTGGGCTTCTCATTGCAGTGACTTCTCTTGTTTCGGAGCACGGCCTCTAGGTGCGCGGACTCAGTAGTTCCGGCGCACGGGCTCAGTTGCTCTGCGGCGTATGGGATCTTCCTGGATCAGGGCTCAAACCCATGTCCCCTGCATTGGCAGGCAGATTCTTAACCACTGCACCACCAGGGAAGTCCAGCACATTGTTCTTTGAATGACTTCTTCCAGATTTGAGGATGGAGCCATGAGTCACATGTGAAGAATATCCAAGAGTATAAATTCTGCTGTTATTCAGGAAAACGTCTCAGAGCTCAGCATGTGATTGTGCCCAGACCCCTGTCCTCTTGTCAAGGGTAGAATTGGCCTCTGACCCTCACCTGGCCCTCACCTGGCCCTCCACCTGGACATTCTGCTAGGAAGGTGCGTGGGAGTGCACAGGGCCCATATCAGCCTTGCATTTCACCTCTCAATGCCCATCCACCCAGAACTCTCAGCCCCAGACTTTGGTTTGAGCTCCTGCATTCGTCTGAGGTTATGGTACAAGGCAGAGCACAGCAGCAGGATCAGATGAATGTACACAACTCACATCCAATGACAATCGTGGCTGTGAGGTCCCCCAAGCTCTGTCCTCAGTCCAGGACCCACAGCCTGGCTGAGTCCACCCACCCTGCCCTTGCCTGTGTTAGTCCTCACCCACTCAGGACTCTCCCCTCCACTGTTATTAAACTCATGTGTCAGTGGACAGCCAGTGCCAGACATTGGAGCCCTCAAGGACAGAAGGGGAAATAAAAATGGGGAATGGAAGGCAGTGGATGAGAAAGAAGAGTTGGCAAAGGAGAAAGAAGCCTTGAGCCTGACAAAAAAAAAAATCTGGAGTGACAGAGATAATGGTGCATCCCCCAGTGGAATTAATGTCTGAGTCTACGAGATGGACAAAGAATTCCCCAGCTCCTACGACGAGGCTCTCACGAGTGCCCAGGCCAAGCTGTAGTGCCAGAAGCAGAACCCAGCCAAGCATCAGGTGAAGTGCATGTAGGGAGGGACACAAAGAACCACAGTGGACAATGGCACCATCAGACCACTTTTGGATCACCTTTTAGATTGGACCCTTGAAGGGTCACTCCAGAATTTACAAATTTCTTCATCAAATATAAACATCTGATAATAAGAAACCAAAACATTCAGGCATACATTGTACTGTGTACGCGTTCTCTCCGAAATGATTTATAACTCATTTAAATCCCTTCCCAAGAGCTGATTCTGAAAACAAAACAAGACAAATAATTCTTGAATTGTTTCCATTTTCTAATGCACTATCTGGAATAGCTCAGAATTATTCTAACAGACCTCTGAAACCCAGAGAGACAGCTTTCAATTCTGGCCGTCTGGAGTTTTTAGATCCCAAGAGGCAACTCTGGGGATAGGTTTGGGTCCTTGCCAGCTAGGTACTTGGGCCTGAGCCAAAGAGATAAATACTGGGCCGCAAGTAAAACAGATGCTTAAATAGTCTGTTCCACTCCTGAGATCTCTGTTTAATGGTGGCTATTGCTGACATTATTCTTAAATTTTTAAGTTATCTAAGCAGAGTTATAATGCCACATGTCCTCCCGTGTTTCCGCAGGCCTGAGAAACTCCATCAATTGTGTGGCCTCCTAGTTATTGCAACACACATGAGCAACAGAAAAGGGAAAACTCAGCATCTAGCGAGGGCTCCTGCCTCCCATGATTCCAGGATGTAAGGCGTTGCTATGTAAGAAGCTCTCTTTGGAGAACTGTGATCTCGTTTTTTTTCTTCCCAATATTCTCCCAGAGATCTGTACCATTCGCTGCCTGGCTTGCCTCTGCCTGTTCTGGTGCTTTGCTTTTCAACTCCTACTATCCATAACATCTCACCCTTCAAGTCTGACCTCAGGAGAATTCAGTCCTTCGTTTAAATTGCCATGTCCTGGAACCCAGACTTTACGACTTAGTGCCTAGTAAAGGGGCCACAGCCATCTGGTCAACCAGCATGCTAATGGAAGAAGATGATCTGGCTTTCCAAGCTCATCCTTTAAAGAGTTCTAAATAGGACTTTGCTGCCTTTTTTGTAAGTATGAACAACATAATAGATTTAAAACATATAGAAGGATAAAGATGCCATGTTACCTGAATGGTGGGAGAGGCTACAAAGGGAAAGATAGAACCTATTTACTTCCTTCAAATCACTACAAGTCACCAACCCCCTGCATCATATCTATAAATTCTTCCAAATCCTGACAGGACTTAAAATTAGCAGAGTAAGCTAAACTCAAATTATATAAACATGTGAAAGCCTGAGGCAAATGTTCCTATCAGAACCCTGCTTAAGCAGATCCAAGAACTATTGAACCTGACAACTCAGGAAAATGGTTATACGTTTAAAACACAAACTGTAGCTAACTTACCTGATGAGTTTTTCCACTCTAGTCTGTAAAAGCACCTCCTGGATTGCTTCCATGAATTAATACCTGGAAAGAAATGCCTGGCACATAGTAGGTGCTCAACAAATGTTAGCCATTACTAAGATTAGAAGAGGGGTCACCAGTATGAAGAATGTGCTTTGGAGGCTCCGGACACGTCAATAGCAGGCCTGTGTCAATAGTAGCTCATCACACTCAGGAAACCCTATTCCTTCCCTGTCCTCACAGCATGTGATTCATTATTTACTCCCAGACCCTCCAGGGGACTGACTCAGGCTGATTTGATAATCCCAAGAAACAATTCACTGCCTCATGCTCAGCTCAGGGATCTGCAAAGTCTGGTTCCCCCTCCCCCATCCCAGGGCCACTGTGAATTTCTTGCACAACCTGCAAAAGACATCATTCGTACCTATTTTCCTTTTTCCCTCTTCTAAACTATGAGTGAGATAGCAAACACACAGCTTGAGAGCCATGTTTTAAAACGGTCACTCATGTAAAAGACTTCCAAGCATTTTCTGTACTATGAATTCTGAAGAACATTTTAGTTTTATTTGAAAATTGCCAGGTCCTCTTTCTTACTCACCCCACTCCTGCCCATGGTGGGAGCCCAGTGTACCTACTCTTAGGATATGACACAGGTTTTGAGCTACGTGGATCCACGCAGAGATTGTCCCCTGACTCGTACATTTCCAGGGCTCTGAGGCCGGTCCTCTTAATTTTCCAGCCACCATTTATGTCCAACTGCCTCTTCCCTTGGTCAAAACACATGCACTGCTGCTGCCTCTGGACTTTTCCAGTTCTGTCTATATTTTCCCCACATATCCCAGGGAGATGTTCTTCCTCTTTTGTCTGGAGTTCAGCTTTAGTCTAGATCCTTCTCTTAACAGCAGTCCCTAGATAGAATGTTAATATATTATCTGAGTTTCCCAAATGCTTTTCTTGATAAAATGTGTAATTTACCTCCTGAGGCACACAATATTTTTATTGACACGTATTCAATTTAATTCTGTGATATTTTCCTTAAAAAGACCTTTAGGAAAGTTTTTTAGAATTACATTCCAGACAGTATAAATCTCCATACTCACTGATCTCATACAATTCACCTTGAAATTTGCAGTAATCGTCTCTCTCAGCACAACCACATATATTAAGAAAATAGTAGACCGTGCCCCGCCTCTGCTCCATTGATTGCATTGTCTACAGAGTGCTCATTGACCCTTAGCATTGCCATCCCCACCGTCACCATGGTGCTGGAGACAGCATGGTGGACAGGACACCGGCCAAGTGGGAGACTTGTGCTCCAATGTTCCAGTGATGTCTTAGGGCAGGGATAGCCCCTATCCCTGCTCCAGTGCATCCATTCAGAGGGGAGAATTAGCGATGTCTGTTGCCCCAGGCCTGCACTCTCCTGCCCCCGCCCACCTGCAACTGGAAGGCCAAGTGTTCTTGAAAGTGAAACCACACTTGGCTCTTCGGAGACTGTTGACATAACTCCAACCTGCAAGGTACCTTAATATCTCAGACCTGGTAACCTTGGGTGATCCCCCTCCCTCCTCATCTTCTACTTTCTGTTCATCAGTCTCATTAGCTGCCTGCCTGTTGTTATGATGTATTTACCATGTAGCCTTCTGTTATTTTTATCATATGGTTTTTCACCATCTGCTCTGTGGTTCTGCAGATGACATTGCTCTTTGCAAGGTGAGGTCTGGCCTGCTAGACAATCTATTATTCTTCCTCCTTTTACCCTCTGTTCCACTTCAAACGTGGTTTTTGGAAGCAGGTAAGATAGAAATCACGCCTACATAAACAAATGTGTATATAAATATGAAACACAGAGGGCGCATTTAACTCTTCTTCCAAAAACTATAAAAGCATCTCTTGATGTTAATCTCAAAGAGAAGAATAAAGGATCTGAATTTTACCCTAATTAAAAAAGAAAAATTTAAAAGTTTACTTTTATTTACATTGTCTGTGCTGCAAGCATGACGGCATGGGCCTTTCTGGGGCCTAGTGACCCCTCAGCTTCCCTCAAACATAAAATGAACACAGACCAAATATTGCATTTAACTCATTAATTAAACAAGGAAATCATACAGATGTTACAACAGGTTCAAAGGAGTCAAACCACAAATTTATATGGAGGAAAGGAATGTTGAAATGTTTTTTCCCATCAGGAAAGATATTGATTGAACTTCCACCTGGCAGAATTTATTTGTAGGTCTATATACAAGAATTGTTTGATTGGTAATTATAATTGCATTGCAATCAGTTCTCTACCATTTACAAATTATAAAAATATCTCCATGGCAATGAACAGCTCAATTCAGAAAACGCAGAAGGGTGTGCTCTAAATAATGCATAGTTTTCCACTGAAAACACCCAGGTATCTTCATTGCTTATTCCTAAATTTCCACACCCAAAGTCTGGCTTCCTGTTCTCCGTCTTCCCTTGTCTTTCTGGCAGCCGTTGGCTATCTTAAGCTCATCTTGTGACCTCTCATCTTGACCGTGACCTGGTGGCAGGTACATCTGCTGATGCTCTGTTTTCCTAAGAATCACCAATTGATCATGCCAACTCCTTTCTGTCAGAGTTTCTGATCTACACTTCTCTTGCCCACTCTCCCTCTTCCCACCAGTGCCTGGTAGGTGTGAACCAATGTCCATCAGTCTTTATATCAGAATGCAATCCGGACCTCAATGTCCCAGCAGGGCCAGGTCTTCTTCTGCAACAAGAGTTGCACAAAAGCATATGAACAATCAGGCTCTGGTTCCATGAAGTAAGAATAAGTGGCCTGCGGCCACTCAAGGCTTTTCTTTCTCTTTCCATCCATATACGGAAACCTCATGAGATGCTCCCAGCACATCAGATCCACTTTTTTTTTGGGGGGGGCTGTGCCGCCGCACGGCTCACGGGATCTTAGTTCCCCAACCAGGGATCAAAGCCGTGCCCCTGCAATGGAAGCGCGGAGTCCTAACCACTGGACCACCAGGGAATTCCCCACCAGATCCAGTTTTTAACTACAATTGCTCTCTTGGTGTATCCATCAAGGTTCAACCAGAGAAGCAGGACTAGCAGGAGATATATATTAAGAGATGTATTGGAAGGAATTGGCTTCCATGATTAAGAGGCTGGTTGGTCATGTCAGAAATCTCTAGGGCAGGCTGTCAAGAAGGGAAGACAGAAGCTCTCAGGCAGCAGCTGAAGCTGTCATCCACAGGGAGAATTTCCTCTCTCAAGGAAGTGTCAACCCTCCCCTTTGGGCCTTTCAACTGATCGAGTCAGGCCCACACAGGTAATGTAGGATCAAGTCAACTGATTACGTCTATGAAATACTCTCACAGCACCACCTCCATTAGTGATGAGTGAATAGCCAGGAACTGTAGCCCAGCCAAACTAACACACCACTTGGGAAATGAACAAGTGTGTCAATGACACAAGTCAGGTTATGCTGTGGCAAAAAAAAAAAACACTTGATTTGTAGTTGTCACGAACCCTGGGCTCTAGACCTGTCTCTGTCACTGGAGCCACTCAGGCTCCGTGTACATCCATTCCTTCCCTTGTAAAATGGTCAGATCTGGTCTGGGTAGGATTTCTGGTCTACTGAGCTAGTCAGGGCATGATGTTTTATATTTGTGAGGGGTTGTTACTAATATGCTTCTAGGTAACTAATTGGAAACACTGCATATGCCTTCTGGTTTACTCTTAATAAGACAACTTCAAGTTTTAACAAATTACCTTAGTGTAACCTGTCACATAGTGGGAGTGGAATAGCAGAGGAAACCTTGCCTTTAACCTGGCAGGAGACCTGGCAGGAAGGAGAAGAACCAGAAGGCCAACAGTAAGTGCATTTTATTTCTTTGTCCTTTGACATGTTCAGAGTCAGAACAGTGAGTGCTACGTGCAGTTAGGAAGAAAACTCTAAACCCCAGTTTGTGTTAGCTTGCTTTGCGGTATGCAAATACCAGCCAAGCAGAGAGAGAAATTTACTGCCCATTTCCCCTACTTTGAAGCTCAAAGATTGTGAGGATAAGCCCCCTAAGAAGGGGAATTGGTAGACCCTCAATTTGGAGAATTTGCGTGTTGCAAACTTTGTCTTTCACACAGTTGAGTTGGAGAGGTTTTTTGTTTTCCTTCCAGGTCTTTAATCATGAAAAATTAGAGCTCACGCTTCCGGCGTATGGTTCTACTAACCTCATCAGGCTGCAAAGAGGAGGGACTGGGGCTTGATCTAATTGGAGGATATTCACTCGTTCATCTCTAAGGTGTTGAAAAAATCCATTGTTGAAATAAGTCCGAGCTTGAAAAAATTCACTTACTCTCAACATAAAACTCATCACTCCCTTCAACATAGACCCTTGGTTTTTAACTCAATCACTAAATTATAAGACCTACCATTAAGACCTAAGAAACAAGGAATGGGACCAAGATCCTCAGTTATTGTATGTTAAAGTGTCAGCAAGAGCATAGCTCTTTAAAGGGAAGTCCCAGCTAACCCTCAAATTCTTTCTGAGCTGGCTCCCACACTTATAGAATGATTAAATTGGTCAGCTGAGGTTGATGGTTCTACTTCTGGCTTTGCAGCAGAGGAGCTGAAATCCGCATTCCATGGAAGGAGAAATGCGAGTTCTGAAAGGTCAGACGCATTGCTCCTCCCCGACCCTGTGCCTTTCTCTCTCTTCTTCTCTTCTTGTCCCCTGCAAAATGGCCAAGAACTGCAGGTAGACATGAGTGGCACGTGGGTATCAAAAAACAACATCCAATTATCTGACCATGTTTGCATGAGTCCTCTTCCACGTTTTTTCTGTACCACGGTCACTTCTATTTTTCATGTCAGCTGAAGTAGAATATGTCTTAGCTATTTCAGTATCACATGGAAGATATAGCTCTCTTTCACCTGGCACAAAAACAACAGTTTGAACATGTATTTGAATTCAAATATTCAAATTATATGCAAATCACCTGGTCAAAGGTGACTCCAGCTTTTCCTGCACTCCCATCAAGATCTCTTGCACAAGTTAAGTTTGGGGTTAGGGCTAGGGCTCTCTATCCAGGAGACACTTGGGGTCTAGTTCTAAGAAATGAACACAAGGAAACCAACATCCTTGAAGCTTCATGGGCCTAGAGAATGTCTTTTTGTGTGCTTGACTTTTCTGTTTGTTTATTTGGGGGAGACTGTAGGCTGATGGAATCATGGGGGTGCTAAAGACCCCAAAATCACTCCTTGGTACCATCACTTCAGTAGAAGTAAAATAAAGTGTCATCTCCATTTTGAGAGGGGGCATTGGTAAGGCGTATATTTGCTGGAAACAAGTGCCTTTTTAGAGATATTCCTGTGACAGTCCAAATTAGGGCAATTCAATCACATGACCTCAGCAGAAGGGCCTGGCACCCTCCCACCCCTGAACCCCAGTCATATTATTTTCATGAGTTAATGATACCTTTAATTCAAATAGGACTACAGGATTATTACTTATTTTTTAATTTATTGTATTGAAGTATAGTTGATTTACAATGTTGTGTTAATTTTTGTTGTACAGCAAAGTGATTCAGTTGTACATATACATACATTCTTTTTCATATTCTTTTCCATTATGGTTTATCACAGGATATTGAATACAGTTCTCTGTGCTACACAATAGGACCTTGTTGTTTATCCATTCTCTATATAATAGTTTGCATCTGCTAATCCCAACTCCCAGTCCTTCCCCCTCCCCACTCCCCCTACCCCTTGGCAACCACAAGTCTGTTCTCTATGTCTATGAGTCTGTTTCTGTTTCTTAGATAAGTTATTTGTGTCATATTTTAGATTCCACATATAAGCGATGTCAAATGGTATTTGTCTTTGTCCTTCAGCCCAGTCATGTTTTTAAATCTTCGTATTTTAAGGTACCTAACCACAAACAGAGCTTACAAGTCTGGGTAAATTGTTGTTTACTTCTGTTTAGGTTTTATCTCTTCCCTGACTCATCTTGCAGTGTATTGAACGATGGCGAGTAAATATTTAATTTGAATGCTGACATTTTAAAAAGAAAAACTATTACAGAGTGGAACGTTCCTTTCCACACCTGTATCAAACATCAGGTGTGGATTGATGCATCGATGCAGACGGCTTTCGCACCAGCCTCAGCCCTACAACCTGGCTTGTGACGCCCGATGACGCACTGGCCATAAAAAGCCCACATTTTCAAAGGATTTCTCTGAGAATCCAGTCATTTCAAGCAGTTTAAGCTCAAGCTCCAAACTGCCAATATAGTGTAAGCTCTTCCCTCTCTGCTGCCCTGCCACGAAAAATACCAAGCTCCATATTTTTTTAGTTGCTTCAAGAGATAGTACAAAGCAATAAGACTTCGGTAATCTATAGAACAATTTGTTTCTTACACAAGTCACAGCAAGTCGTGTAAATACAAGCTGAACATTATTTTAGAAGGGGAGCTTTTATGTATAATGGGCTTATAAACCCATTAGCTCCTAAATCCTGCTAATTATGCATTTTGTCACAAATAGCCAAGTGCCTGTGAAAACCTATTTTAATAATATTTTAATAATGTCATTTCTTTACGCACAAAAATTGATTTTAGATGTTAACTGCACATTGTGAATAAAGCAAAATTGAGTCCAAAACATTAAAAATAAGAATGTCGGGCACCAGCTGTACTTTTTCTGAAGAATAAACTCTCAAGGACACAATTATAAAATAGACACAGGCTTTTTCTCTGCACCCACTCTAAACCAGGTCTTCAATAAATCCAAGCTGGTACTACTGGTGATACAGCCATCCAAATGAAGAAGTTGAGGGCATAGCATATGGCCAAAGAGCCATTCAGTTTCTCCTCATCATCAGATATCACTGTCTTGTTTACTTTTGAAGGCACAGTCCAGCCATAATAATCTCTGAATTTCAAAATCTTTGAACCTAAAAGAGTATTAATTCAAAATTAGTAATTTTGAAAAAAAATTAGTAATTAGTAATTACTAATTAGTAATTCTAATTCTTACTAATTTAAATGAAGAGAACCTAACAGATAAGGAATTATTTCTCTAAAATATTAATGAATCAAATAATACAAAATAAAACACAGTTTTTGAAGAAAAGAATTCAAAACACGTTTTGCGTCACCCCTCAGTTTTCCTGGACTGATTCAGCAGCAGTTTCTTCCCAGCTCTTAATGTCAAGTGTCTGAATTCCTCAAGGGGACTGCTCTACCGTTCATTGTCTTGAACTCACCTTGTCAGAATCTTTTTTCCTTTGTAAGAGTCTGTTCTATGTCCTGGAAAATCTCCCAGGGCGGTTATTCTTGTGTAAATCTGACCCCTTCATCTTTGCCTCAATTCTGCTTTTTTTTAATAGTGGCAACAAAGAATGTCACATGCCAGTCAAGATGCCTGCCCTAACTTTCCAATTAAACCCCGAGGCTGTCTATGAGAATGACTCAGCAACTTACATTTTTAGGGCCTTATGCTCTTTCACAAAACCACCAAAATATGTTCAACTAAACCACCCTACCGGACAGCACAAATGTAAGAGGAGAAAACCTAGTATTTCACATTCCCCTGACCATCCATGCCTGGTAACTACAGTCCCTGTAGCTTCTATTTCAAAGTCAAAATGTACAGGTTGGTGCCCAGAGTAAAGCAGGATCCCCAAAGCTGACAGATGCTGTCTTTAGGTTTTTTGTGGTATTTTGGCTTAAACTAGGATAATAATTTTTTCTGCAGTTTGAACTACTTAATAAAGCCTTCCTGTTTTAGACCTGATTTAGATACCAGGTCCTTACAGAGGTAGGGCAAAAATGTATGTGTGTGTGTGTGTGTGTGTGTGGTGTATGTGTGGGGTGTGTGTGTCGTGTGTGTGTGTGTGTGGTGTGTGTGTGCGAGTGGTGTGTGTATGTGTGGTGTGTGTGTGTCTTGTGTGTGTGGTGTGTGTGGGTGGTGAGTGTGTGTGGTGTGGGTGGTGTGTGTGTGTGTGTGTGTGGTGTGTATGCGTGGTTTGTGTGTGTGGTGTCTGGTGTGTGTGTGAGTGTGTGTGTGGTGCGTGTGTGTGTGTGGTGTGGTGTGTGTGTGTGTGGTGTGTGTATGTGTGGTGTGTGTGTGGTGTGTGTGTGCTGTGTGTGTGCGTGTGGTGTATGTGCCGTGTGTGGGTGTGTGGGTGTGTGTGTGTGTGGTGTGCGTGTGGGGTGGGGTGTGTGTGTGTGTGGTGTGTGTATGTGTGGTGTTTGCATGTGGTGTGTGTGTGTGGTATGTGTGTGTGGTGTGGGTGGTGTGTGTGTGACTGTATGTGTGGTGTGTGTGTGTGGTGTGTGTATGTGTGGTGTGTGCGTGTGGTGTGTGTGTGTGGTGTGTGTGTGGTGTGGGTGGTGTGTGTGTGAGTGTATGTGTGTATGTGTGGTGTGTGTGTGCTGTGTGTGTGCGTGTGTATGTGTGGTTTGTGTGTGTGGTGTGTGTGGTGTGCGTGTGTGTGCGTGTGGTGTGTATGTGTGGTTTGTGTGTGTGGTATGGTTGGTGTGTGTATGTGTGTGGTGTGTGTATGTGTGGTGTGTGTGTGTGGTGTGTGTGGTGTGTGTGTGTGCTGTGTGTGTGGTGTGTATGTGTGGTGCGTGTGTGTGTGTGGTGTGGTGTGTGTGTGTGGTGTGTGTATGTGTGGTGTGTGTGTGGTGTGTGTGTGCTGTGTGTGTGCGTGTGGTGTATGTGCCGTGTGTGGGTGTGTGGGTGTGTGTGTGTGTGGTGTGCGTGTGGGGTGGGGTGTGTGTGTGTGTGGTGTGTGTATGTGTGGTGTTTGCATGTGGTGTGTGTGTGTGGTATGTGTGTGTGGTGTGGGTGGTGTGTGTGTGACTGTATGTGTGGTGTGTGTGTGTGGTGTGTGTATGTGTGGTGTGTGCGTGTGGTGTGTGTGTGTGTGGTGTGTGTGTGGTGTGGGTGGTGTGTGTGTGAGTGTATGTGTGTATGTGTGGTGTGTGTGTGCTGTGTGTGTGCGTGTGTATGTGTGGTTTGTGTGTGTGGTGTGTGTGGTGTGCGTGTGTGTGCGTGTGGTGTGTATGTGTGGTTTGTGTGTGTGGTATGGTTGGTGTGTGTATGTGTGTGGTGTGTGTATGTGTGGTGTGTGTGTGTGGTGTGTGTGGTGTGTGTGTGTGCTGTGTGTGTGGTGTGTATGTGTGGTGTGTGTGTGTGGTGTGTGTGGTGTGCGTGTGTGTGTGTGTGGTGTGTATGTGTGGTTTGTGCGTGTGGTGTGGGTGGTGTGTGTATGTGTGTGTGGTGTGTGTGTGTGTGTGGTGTGTGTATGTGTGTGTGTGTAGTGTGTGTGTGGTGTGTGTGTGTGTGGTGTGTGGGTGTTAGTGTGTGTGTGTGGTATGTGTGTGTGCTGGTGGTGGTGTGTGTGTGTGGTGTGTGTATGTGTGGTGTGTGTGGGGTGTGGGTGGGTGGTGTGTGTGTGTGCGTGTGGTGTGTGTATGTGTGGTGTGTGTGGTATGTGTGTGTGGTGTTGGTGGTGTGTGTGTGTGAGTGTATTGTGTATGTGTGGTGTGTGGTGTGTGTGTGGTGTGTGTGTGTGGTGTATGTGTGTGTGTGGTGTGTGGTGTGGGTGGTGTGGGTGGTGTGGGCGGTGTGTGTGTGAGTGTGTGTGCATGAGAGTGTGTGTGTGTGTGGTGTGTGTGAGAGAGAGTGTGTGCGTGTGTGTGGGTGGTGTGTGTGGTGTATGTGTGTGTGTGTGAGAGTGTTTGCGTGTGAGTGTGTGTGTGTGTGTGGTGTGTGGTGTTTGTGTGTGTGTGTGGTGTGTGTGTGGTGTGTGGTGTCTGTGTGTGTGTGGGTGGCTGGGTGTGTGTCTGGTGTGGCTGGTGTGTCTCGTGTGTGTGTGTGTGTTTGTGGTGTGTGTGGTGTGGGTGTGTGTGTGATACATGTATAAAGGCCACATGTACAAACAAAAAACACAAATTAGAAGGCTTCCTTTTGCCAAAAGAGGCACACTGACTATTTTTTGCTTTAAACAGTGACCCAACCCCCAACCCTGACCACTGTGCATTTAAGGTAAACTTGGATTTAAAATTCACAACCAACCTTTGGAGAATTTAACAGTAGTATAGGGTGAGGTTTACCTGATCATAAACGAGTAAAATATCGCCCTTTTCCACAGCACTCACAGGAGAAATTCCAACCACTGGTGATTCCAACACCTTACGTAAGATCAGAAGCTGCTTCCAAGAAGGGCTGTCTTCCAAGCCTCAGTCCAGGAGAGGAGCAGAGCCAAGGACTGAACTTGGTTTGTTCCTTCGATGAGAATGGAGATCTGTCCTGCTGGAGGGCTGGCACCACCCGCTTACCGTGGGCTGACCTGCCTCCACGCTACCAAAAGCTCAGGGTTCTCTGTGCCTCCCTGTCCTTTCCAGTCTCTAAGCCACCAAAGAGCCCAGCACCAGCTCCTCGGTGAAGCTGGTGGACCCTTCACAAGCCCGCAGCTCGTTCCTCAAATGCGTCCTCTGCTCAGGGTTCATCGCTGCCCTGTGCTTCATGGACACAGGACAGAGCAAGGGACGTGGGTAGGAGGCACTCTTGTGCTTTCAAGGGATGGTTATGAAGAAACTGAATATGCCAGATGTAGCAAGAGACAGGAGGGAAGAAGCACTCCCATTCGTTCAAGAGATAGTTATGGGCAAACTGAAATATGCTAAACATACTTCTATCTGCTGACATGCGGAGCTCACCAGGCTGTACACCTTGAGCTCCAGATGTTAAGGGCTGAATTGTGTCCCCTCAGAATTCACAAGCTGAAACGCTAGCTTCCAATACCTCAGAATGGGATCATATTTGGAGATAAGGTCTTAGAAGAGGTAGTTAATTTAAAATGAGGTCCTTAGGGTAAATGCTAATCCAGTATGACTGGTGTCTTTATAAGAAGAGAAAATTAGGACACAGACAGGTACAGAAGGCAGATTATGTGGGGGAACAAGGAGAAGATGAATATCTACAAGCCAAGGAGAGAGGCCTCAGAGGAAACCAACCCTGCTGACACCTTGATGTCAGACTTCTGCCTTCCAGAACTGTGAGGAAATCAATTTCTGTGGTTTAAAGCCACTCAGTCTGCAGTGCTTTGTTACTGCAGCCCTAGCAAACTAAAACACCAGAGGGGCAATCTTAGGGTAGTGACTGAGGCAACTGTGAGTAAATAAATACCAATTTTATAATATAACAAATACTTAGTCTTCATCTTCTGCCTGCCACCCTTCCAAGGGCTTTTCATCCCTCACAAGTGTCCCATAAGCTGGGTGTCACACTACCTCCACTTTACAGATGAGGAAAGTAAAGTAGAGGGAATTTAAGGGTTTGCCCAATGTCACACAGCTTAAGCAGCGGAGCTGAGATTTAAACCCAGGCAGTCTAACCCCAGGTTACGTTTTCCATTCTTACACATAGTAAAGATGAAGGTTGCAGAGAAAAATAGGGTTAGAAATTGATGGGGGGTAGAGAGGAGCTCTATATCAGGTAGGGTGTCAGGGAAGCCTCAGAGGAAGTGATGATTTTAACCATGACCCGAATGATGTGACAGAGAGAGGCACGCAAGGACATAGAGGAAGGGCTTTCCTGGCAAGTACAATGGCCCCAGGAGGGAAGGAGCTTGGCATGTGGAAAGAAGAGCAAGAAAACCGGAGATCAGTAAACGCGGTTATGGGGAGAGTGCTTGGAGGTCCTGCAGGGACTTGTAGGTCTCCTGAAACCTAGATTTTATCACAAGTGTGCTGGACAGCCAGGGAGCAAGGTCATCTGATTTATGCGCAAAGCCAACAATGGCTCCAGCTGCCATGTAGAGAATGAACTATAGAAGGTCCAAGACGGTTATCGGGAGATCAGGAGTAGACCAAGCAAACAGTGATCCTGCCTCGAACTAAGGTAGTAGCTGTGAAGATGGTGGGAAACAGGCAGACCTGGGATTTACTTAGAACAGAGAGTCCATGGTCTTCCCCTGAGAAAGGATTAAACTCAAGTTGGAGAAAAATGATCACAGATGAGGTAATTGGAGAACAATTGATGGCTAACTTTTGAGATATTAACTGTGAGTATAACGGGACTCAGGAAAGAAAGAATTAAGGGTTCACTTAAGGTTAAGGATTTGCTTAACTATATACCTTGGAGATTTTTCCATGATAATTACCTAGAGCTATATTTTGCTCTTTCATATATTAGAGTTATTATTTTACATTAAGCCTTCAAATCTTTAAAATATTTTTATTTTTCTTTATCTTCCATTTTATGGTCTAGGTTTGCTTTGCTTTGTTGTGTGTTTTTTGGCAACTTGTAGTTTGGCAGACCGAGTCTCATTTCATTCTTCCCTAATATATCCTATACTTGTATCTCAGTTCTTCAGACAGAATCTATTGCCTCCCCACCATAAACTATATTCAAGTTCAGGTTCTTTGATTTTCATCCACCTTTCCTCTTTCTCCTTCACTATCTGGTGATGCTGTTATTCCTAGTTCATCTAGTGTTTATCTTTGTTCCTTTAAATTATATTATAGTTCCCTATTTGATTTTTCAGCTTTAAACATATCTGATTTTCTTGCTCTGTAAGGTAAGGAACTTCACAGTCTTTCACTACCTTCATCTTCTCTACCTGTCTACCACCTGAATTTTGTTAGTTATATTATTATTTTAACATTGCCATTGTTTTCACCTCTCTGTTCTTTTCTGTAATCATAATTTCCATGACAATTTTATCCTTAGATCTATATGCAAATGGATTCATCACTCACTGCAACATTTTCTCATTGTTTCTCCATTCTTCACTTAATGCAGCTGAGATTTGATGCATGATGTCTTCAAAAAAGGCTCATGGAGAACTATATTTCTCTTTTTATGACATCTTTATTGGAGTATAATTGCTTTACAATAGTGTGTTAGTTTCTGCTTTACAACAAAGTGAATCAGCTATACATATACATATACCCCATATCTCCTCCCTCTTGCGTCTCCCTCCCTCCCTCCCTATTCCACCCCTCTAGGTGGTCACAAAGCAACAAGAACTATGTTTCTTGAGTGCTAGCATCTTTAAAACATATCTCTTTATGGCTGAGTAATATTCCATTGTATATATGTATCACATCTTCTTTATCCATTCTTCTGTTGATGGACATTTAGATTGCTTCCATGTCCTGGCTGTTGTAAATAGTGTTGCAATGAGCATTGAGGTGCATGTATCTCTTTGAATTATGGTTGTGCAATTTGCAGAGATGTGGATAGACCTAGAGACTGTCATACAGAGTGAAGTAAGTCAGAAAGAGAAAAACAAATATCATATAATATCGTTTATATGTGGAGTCTAGAAAAACAATACTTATTTGAACTTATTTGCAAAGCAGAAATAGAGACACAGATGTAGAGAACAGACATATGGATATGGGGGGTGGGGATGAATTGGGAGACTGGGATTGCCATATATACACTACTTTGTATAAAATAGATAACTAATGAGAACCCACTGTATAGCACAGGGAACTCTACTCAATGCTCTGTGGTGACCTAAATGGGAAGGAAATCCAAAAAAGAGTGGATATATGTATATGCATAGCTGATTCACTTTGCTGTACAGCAGAAACTAAGACAACATTGTAAAACAACTATACTCCAATAAGAATTAATTTAAAAAATTAAAAAAATAAAAGATATCTCTCAGGTATCTTGACTAGGTATAAAATTTAACTAGGTATAAGTATAAAATAAGAGTAGGTATAAAAGTATTTGTCTCACTTTTTTTCCTAAGGACTTCAAACCATGTTCCGTTGTCTTCTAGCACTGAATGTTTCCAGAGAGATATCTAAAGACAGTCTTGCTTTTCCCCTTCTCAGTGTGTTCTTTGTGCTTTGATGCCTGTAGAATTATTTCCTTTTCTTTGAAGTCCAGTACTTACATCAGGATATGCACCAATGTCCATGAATTTTCTTCCTCCTCCAAGAAGGATATAGTATGCCCTATCAATGTTAAGAATTGAGCTTTATCTGAAAATTTTCTTAAATGATATGTTCAAATATTTTTTCTATTGATTTATTCTGTTTTCTTCTCCAAGGACATAAAGAATATATTGAGTCATCTTTGTCTTTCATGCCCATCATGTACTATTCAATCCTTTTTTTTTCCACTCTTTTGTTTGTTTTCTTTTTATCTTGCTCATTTTCTCAAGTCTGCACTCCATGTCTCTGATTGTATTTTTATCAGTGTCTTTTCTCTTTTGTCCAAATCCAAGGTGGCTTCTATTACTATATTCACTTTACTTTTCTCATCTAGGTCATTTTTAATTTTATTCTGTTGTTTTGTCATTTCCTCCTACAGCTCAGGAGTCTCCGCTTTTAGTTCTTGAAGTATTGAGGTTAGTTTTCACCAGTTCTTTGAGTTTGTGGAGAATCATTTTGTTGTCTTTTTCATCTACTCTGCTACAAAATGTTTCCTTGTGTTTTTCCTCAGTAGCCTCTAGTTTGTCTCTTTTTTGGCAAAGTTTTGAATAGATTCTCTGCTCATTCCTCATGAATGAGGGGCATTCTCCCTGGATCAGCTATCTGTGAAAGGACAGTCTAGAGAGGACCCAGGAAAGCACTGAAAATTAGCAGAGAGTCTCTGGCTCAAAGTGAAGCTCTAATAGTGGATTTTGTCAGAGGGTGTAGTCCTTAAATCACTACAGCTAAGAAAAATTGGCAGCCACAGAGCTGCCAACCATCACAGTTCCTCCTCCATTCAGCCACCCAGGGAGACTGCTTCTTGCAGATCTGAGCATTTTCTCATTTCCTTCTGTTTCCTGTGGCCCCTCTGTGGTGTCACACACTGTCCAGGGAGACTCCCACAGGCAGCCCTACATCTTCATATTGTTGTTCTAAACATTGGTTGTGCCCCAGGATGGAGAAGACCATGCTCTGCCAGTTCTGCCATAGATCGCCAGTGTCCATCAGTCATTCTTTCTCACTGACAGGCTTCATTGTGATCCAATTTCTGCTGCATATGGTGCATATCCTTTATATATAGTTTGGGACTATAGACATTTCCTAGTTTCACAAAAAAAATAATAAAATTCTTTTTTGTTTCTTTGTCTCTGTGCTGTTTTCTGAAGGAGACAAAGAAGCCCTTGTCTTATTCTCTTAAAAGTAGGTATCTCCACAAACAAAGGTTTAAATAAATACTACTTGTTCGTTTTTTCTACCCCTAGAGAGTTCAATTCAGTATGTCTGCAATGGAGCATAATCATCTCTAGGCTTAGAAAGAGCCCACAGGCAATGAATCTGAAGCATTTAGGATGCCACTCAATGGTACTCCTATTCAGAGTACGGACTCATGAACCATATAAGGTGATCTCACACTGGAAGGAAATCAAGTAACCATCGTATTTATGCATATCAGCACCCTAGCCAGACACCTCCCCCAGTGCAGAGACCATTGATCAGACCTAAGACTGAAGAGAGGTGGCTTATTGTCACCATGCTGGTCTTTCCCATTTTTGCTTTAATTTTGAAAATTTGGGGGCCAACAGAAGTCACAAAAGTAACAATAGAGTACACATCCTTGTACCCTTCACCCTTCTCATTCGCCTTATTTGTGGATTCCCTCTCTCTCTTTTGGACTATTTGAGAATTAGTTGTAGATGTCAAGATACTTCACCCCTAAGTGTCTGAGCATGAACATCCTGGGAACAAGGACATTCTCCACATCGGTTTGAATACCACCTGCTCCACAGCCTACCTTGCTGATCTCAGTAGAGATAGGGAGTCAGGAACAGAGAGGGTAGATTCCCACACAGGAGCCAGAAGCACAAAATCACCCTGAGTTCAGGACGTGAAAGAATCAATTAGGGAGAGGGCAAGAAAAATGCTAGCAGGGTCTCCAGGGGAAAAGGTCCAGGCCACAGGAAGGAATTGAAAATGTTTAAGCTGGTTGCTGCTTTAAGTTGAGTAATTCTATCCCCACCCCTACACCAGAGTATGTGATCCAGGGAATGCCACAATATTGTATAGAATTGCCTCTGTGATATTTAGAAAGCAAACTTGAGTGATTTTAAAATGCAGGGATCCTGAAGAGCTTCAAAAATGATGTTTGGACGCCCCCATTCCCCATGCTTCTGGCCGTGACTCCCTGACTGATGGATAAAGCAAACACCATCTGCCCGATGCCCAGCCCCACAGAGGTTCCAGACTTAGGAAAGAAGTTTTGCCTTGAGCTCCCTGAATCCCACCTCCACCCCTCCCCCTTGCCTTCTGCTGTCCTCTGGGACGGGGAGCCTGAACATCTGCTGCCTGTCAGAAACTGAGGCTCTTGGCTGTGCTGGGCCAAACAGCCCACCTTGTAACTAATGGTGGCAGGAGTCATTTTCTTTTCCTATGGATACATATCAAACAATTGGGGATCACTGAATTGTCAGTGGGAAGCCCATTATTGGGAATACACGGTTTAGAGAAAGATTCACTACTTGGGGGCAGGACTGGGTTTCCTAGCTCAGCAGCACTGAGAGGCCCGTGTGAACACAGCACAAAATTATGCAATGACTGGTCCACAGGGAGGGAGGGTCCCCAGCAGACGCAGTCACTCTCGACTTCTGCCTTTTGAATTGGAAATTTACGGTCGAATTTTTAGGTCTCATAAGGCATAAAGAAAGCTATTTTTTCTGCTCCACTTAATTTTTTTTGTCTCAGAATGGCTTAAACTGCACAAATGATGCAAACCCATTTTCAGTGACACAGACTAGGAATCTCAACCAGCCTCTTCTCTCCTCTGGTTTTGTATAGAAAGGTCCCAGGGATAGTTAGAACAAAGCAAGGTGAAGGTCATATTAATTCTCCAAAAGGAGAGCCTCTCCAATAGGGAGGCTTACGAGAATGAAAATTCCACTTCTCTAGTTCCTTTAAAGCCCTAGAACAGGAAAGCCACATCCCACTCCAAAATCTTTTCACTAACTGCATCCTCACTGCAACACTTAGAATGAGGGCAGGCCTGAGTGTCAGAAGAAGAAGCGGGTGGCACGAAGAGAAGAAAAGAAAAAATACATAGAAAAGACAAAAACAGAGAAAAAAAATTTTTTTTTAGTTTAATTCCCTTTTGGTCAGAGAACATAGTCCATGTGATTTCAATTCTTTTAAGTTTGTTAAGGTTTGCTTTATGGCCCAAGATATGTTGCATCTTGGTATACATTCTGTGGGCACGTTAAAAGAATGTACATTCTGCTGCTGTTGGGTAGAGTACACTATGAATGTCGATTAGATCCTACTGGTCAGTGGTGTTGCTGAGTTCCTCTATATTTCTGCTGATTTTCTCTCTAGTTGTTCTAACAATTGTTAATAGTTGAAGTTTTCAATGATACTTGTGGGTTTGCATATTCATCCTTTCAGTTCTATCAGTTTTTGCTTTACATATTTTACATCTCTGTTGTTTGATGTATATTCATTTAAGATTGCTACATGTTCTTGGTTGGTTGACCCTTTGTCACTATGTAATGTTTTTCTTCATCCCTGGTATTTTCTGTGCTCTGAAGCCTATTCTATATGCTAATAAGGCCATACCAGCTTCCTTTTCATTAATGTTTGTGTGTTATATCTTTTTCCATCTTTTTTACTTTCAACCTATTTATACCATTACGGGAAACAAAGTCTACTGTGTTTACCTCTATATTTGCTTTTTCTATGTCTTTTCTCAGTTTATGGTGTTCCAGAAATCCTTCTTTTATCATTTTCTCTTTGTTTAGATAACTTCCTTCACCATTCTTTTAGAGTGAGTCTGCTTTTGACAACTTCTCTTTGTTTTACTTTATCTAAGAATGGCTTGATTTCCTCTTAATTCATGAAGGATGTTTTTGCTGGTATAGAATTCTGGGCTGATGATTCTTTGTTTTCAGTAACTGAAAAACATTGTGCTACTGCCTTCTGGCCTCCATAGTTTCTGATGAGAAATCCACTGTCATTTGAATTCTTTTTCCCTTGTAAGTAATGTGTTGTTTCTCTGGATTCTCTCAAGATTGAGAGAGTGGCATGGACATATATACACTACCAAATGTAAAATAGATAGCTAGTGGGAAGCAGTCGCATAGCACAGGGAGATCAGCTCAGTGCTTTGTGACCACCTAGAGGGGTGGGATAGGGAGGATGGGAGGGAGGGAGATGCAAGAGGGAAGAGATATGGGGTTATATGTATATGTATAGCTGATTCACTTTGTTATACAGCAGAAACTAACACACCATTGTAAAGCAATTATTCTCCAATAAAGATGTTTAAGGAAAAAAAGATTTTCTCTAGTTTTCAGAAGTTTGATTATGATGTGTCTTTGTGTGGGTTTATTTGGGTTTATCCTGTATTGGATTTACTAAGCTTCTTGAATTTGTAGGTTATTTTTTTAACTTGGGAAGATTTGAATACTCTTTTAGTCCCAGCCTCTTTCTGCTCTTCTTCTGGTACTCTGCGGCATAAATCTTAGATCTTTATTATAGCCCCACATGTTCCCAAGCCTCTGCTCATTCCTTTTTCAGTCTATTTTCTCTCTATTGTTCTGATTGAATAATTTATATTATTCTGTCTTCAAGTTCACTGCTTTTTTCCTCTGTCCCCTTCACTCTACTGCTGAGCCCACTCACTGAGCATTTTTTGCAGGAACTGTAATTTTTAGTTCTAGTATTTCCATTTGGTTCTTCTCTACACTTGCTAAAATTTTTTACTGAAGCTTACCATTCTTTGCTAAGATTTTTTAAAAATTTGTTTCATCATGTTTGTAATTGCTTGTTGAATCCTTTGTATGATGGCTGCTTTAAAATTCTCATATAATTCTGAAATCTGTGTCATGTCAATGTTGGTGTTTGTCTTTTCTCATTCAGTCTGAGCTCTTTCTCTTCCTTATTGTGACAAGTGAATTTTTTAATTGAAACCTAGGCATCAGAAGGATTGTAAGACTCTGGATCTTATTTAAATCCCATATTACAGCAGTTCTCCTCTGACACCACTCGGTGGTGGTGGGGTTCCACCTAATTACTACCTAGTATGATGTCAGTCTCCACTGACATAAGGATGAGGGAGGATCCTTGTTACTACTGGGTGGGAATGAGAGTTTAAGCTCCCCAATGAGTCTCCAGTGATACCACCCTGGACAAGAGGGGTACCTCATTGATGCTTCCCCTCTGGTCTCCACTACACTTTGTGGAAGTGGCATTGTTATTGATGAGTAGTAGTGGAAGTCCTGACTCTGTACTAGGATTCTCCTAATGCTACCTCAGTGGGGATGGGGAGGGCTGCTTCACTACTGCTGAGTCTGGGGAGAAGTCCAGGCTCCCCATGTGGTCTCTAGGGGGAAACTATTACCCCTCAGAAAGAATGAAAATCTGGGCTCCTCACTCTGTCTTCTCTGATATCCCCCTGGCAGGAGGTTTGGGGTGCCTTGCTACAGCCTGGCAAGGGTAGGAGTCTAGGCTCCCCACTCATCCTCTGCTCTCAGGGTGATGTCACAATTTTTTTCCATGTAGTTTTGGCTGGAGTAGAGCTGTTATTATCTAAAAGTTTTCTGTCTTTCTAGACTACCTCTTTCCTAGTCCTTTGGCTAGAGAAGGCAGACTTTTGGCGGGGGGCCTTTCTGTCTGTATCCATTGACATTTCCAAGTTGCCAGCTTCTATAGTGTCTGGTCTAGGACATAAGAAGCAAAAAGGAAAACACAAAATCAAAACACAGGGAACTCACCACCATGTTGTTCTTCAGGCTCAAGGTCCCTGGTCACTCTGCCATCCTCTCTCCACTTTTTATGTTTGTTATATGTATTGATATATATATACAGGCAGACCTCGTTTTATTGTGCTTCACTTTATTGCACTTAGCCAACACTGCATATTTTACAAATTGAAGGTTTGGGGCAACCCTACATCAAGCAAGTCTATTGGCACCATATTTTTCATCAGCATTTACTCACTTCCTGTCTCTATGTCACATTTTGGTAATTCTCACAATATTTCAAACCCTCCACCGGCAAAAAGATTACAACTTACTGAAGGCTCAGATGATGGTTAGCATTTTTTAGCAATAAAATATTTTTTTAATTAAGGTATGTGTATTTTTTTAGACCTGGAGTTATTGCACACTTAACAGATTATAGTGTAAACGTAACTTTCATATGCACTGGGAAACCAAAACAATTGTGCGACTCACTTTATTATGATATTTACTTTATTGCGGTGGTCTGGAACATAACCCACTATATCTCTGAGGTATGATTGTAATGTTCATGGTTTTTTAGTTGTACTTAGTGGGAAGAATAGAGAAAAGTACACGTATGCCATTTTCCCAGAAGCTGAATTTGGATGATTAATTGTAAGTAGAGAGAAAAAAAGAAAGGAGGACAAAGAACAAAAGACAAAGGATAAAAGAGTGGTGTTTTCTTGTTTTCCTTTCTTCTCAGAGATGTGTGCTGCCTAGAATCAGCCATGAGGTACCTAATGAAGGGGTTACCATCTCTCCTTTCCCTCCTCTGCCCAAACAGAAGTCCAAGCTGAAAATGGGCAAGAAGCACAAGAAAATGATATGATTTTTGTCAGTAAATGTTCCTCCATTCTCCAGCCCTGTAAATGTCACATTTGGTTATGAAATTGCATTTTGCAAACTAACATTTTTAAAATATCCCTCCGACTTAGTATCTTCGTATTGACACAGATGAGAGATTGAAGTATCGCATCTCCTTGTCCCCTGCATCCTTTCTCACACATGCGTAAGCAACAGGCTGACTCCTGGTGACTCCAATAGCTGGGGCTCCCAGCTGCCCATTTGGCTCCCCTAAGATCCAGTCCAGCAGGGATGGTGTCTGTTTTGAAAAGAAGCAGCCACACCACTTCCCTGGACACCAACAGTGCCCAAGAGTGGCCTGGCTTGGGAAGGAACAGTTACTGTGGTCCACTGGGCTCCCCATATCACGGGGGAATTTCCACATGGGTTATCCAATATTGGACAGCCTAGGCCTAAGTTTCACCATTGAATTAATCTCCTTTCAAAACACTTGATCATGGCCCTCCCAAAGGCTGTTCGTGATTGTACCTCACAAAACTGAGCATAAATGAATGCATGAATGGATGGATGAATGAATGAATGAATCCCTTGATCTTCGCTACAACCCAGCCAGTTCTTGAGGGAGAACATGGCAAATTGCCTCATGGCAACACAGCACAGCCCTAGCGAAGGAAGCTATCTCATTCCTGCCAATGGAAACCACAGGTAGAAGTTAAAAGGCAGGGAAGTCGTGAACTCTGAGCAACTGTTTTATCTGGGTAAACTGGAAACTGGAGAAAAATTGTTTTCTCTGGGCAATGGGCCTGGAGAGCTGCCACAGTACCTTTGTACAGGGCTCCCCAATACAACATTCAGTCATTAGCCAAACGTAAGACATTCTAGGGACCATATGTATCTCACCATTGGACTTGAGCAAGTCTTTAAAAGAGGGTTCAACCTGCTGGGTGAGGTGAATTTTTCTAAACATCCCTTACATGGCAGAGTAACCAGTGACCAGTTGTTTTTCCAGTCTGTTCCTGTCATTTCTCCCACTTCACCTCCACCACCACCCCCATCACCCACCTCTGATAAGATAACAAAAACAACTCCATACAAACAAAAGCAAAAGAAATTAAGGATTTTTTCCCCCTTTGAAACAACTTTAGAAGGGCTCTTACAGGTCATTCTATTGCACCACTTCCTGGAGCAGAAATCCATCTGGAGCTTTCTGGACAAATGATGACTCAGTATCCCATGTCAGGAAACTCACAACTGCTCAAGGAAACCTTATTCATTCTATTCATTCTTTTTTTTTTTTTTTTTTTTTAAACAACAGAAATTTATTTTATTTTTTTTAACATCTTTATTGGAGTATAATTGCTTTACAATGGTGTGTTAGTTGCTGCTTTATAACAAAGTGAATCAGCTATACATATACATATATCCCCATATCTCTTCCCTCTTTCGTCTCCCTCCCACCCTCCCTATCCCACCCCTCTAGGTGGTCACAAAGCACCGAGCTGATCTCCCTGTGCTATGTGGCTGCTTCCCACTAGCTATCTATTTTACGTTTGGTAGTGTATATATGTCCATGCCACTCTCTCACTTTGTCCCAGCTTACCCTTCCCCCTCCCCGTATCCTCAAGTCCATTCTCTAGTAGGTATGCCTCTTTATTCCCATCTTGCCCCTAGGTTCTTCATGACCTTTTTTTTTTTTTTTTTTAGATTCCATATATATGTGTTAGCATACAGTATTTGTTTTTCTCTTTCTGACTTACTTCACTCTGTATGACACTCTAGGTCCATCCACCTCACTACAAATAACTCAGTTTTGTTCCTTTTTATGGCTGAGTAATATTCCATTGTATATATGTGCCACATCTTCTTTATCTATTCATCTGTTGATGGACACTTTGGTTGCTTCTATGTCCTGGCTATTGTAAATAGAACTGCAATGAACATTTTGGTACATGACTCTTTTTGAATTATGGTTTTCTCAGGGTATATGCCCAGTAGTGGAATTGCTGGGTTGTATGGTAGTTCTATTTTTAGTTTTTTAAGGAACTTCCATACTGTTCTCCATAGTGGCTGTATCAATTTACATTCCCACCAACAGTGCAAGAGGGTTCCCTTTTCTCCACACCCTCTTCAGCATTTATTGTTTGTAGATTTTTTGATGATGGCCATTCTGACAGGTGTGAGATGATATCTCATTGTAGTTTTGATTTGCATTTCTCTAATGATTAATGATGTTGAGCATTCTTTCATGTGTCTGTTGGCAATCTGTATATCTTCTTTGGAGAAATGTCTATTTAGGTCTTCTGCCCATTTTTGGATTGGGTTGTTTGTTTTTTTAATATTGAGCTGCATGAGCTGCTTGTAAATTTTGGAGATTAATCCTTTGTCAGTTGCTTCACTTGCAAATATTTTCTTCCATTCTGAGGGTTGTCTTTTCATCTTGTTTATGGTTTCCTTTGCTGTGCAAAAGATTTTAAGTTTCATTAGGTCCCATTTGTTTATTTTTGTTTTTATTTGCATTTCTCTAGGAGGTGGGTCAAAAAGGATCTTGCTGTGACTTATGTCATAGAGTGCTCTGCCTATGTTTTCCTCTAAGAGTTTGATGGTGTCTGGCCTTACATTTAGGTCTTTAATCCATTTGGAGTTTATTTTTGTGTATGGTGTTAGGGAGTGTTCTAATTTCATTCTTTTACATGTAGCTGTCCAGTTTTCCCAGCACCACTTATTGAGGAGGCTATCTTTTCTCCACTGTATATTCTTGCCTCCTTTATCAAAGATAAGATGACCATCTGTGCGTGGGTTTATCTCTGGGCTTTCTATCCTGTTCCATTCTATTCATTCTTTAGTTTTGTTTGGGGATTTTGCTTTCTCTTCTTTGGAAACCGAGGGATGAATTCCTTTTAGTTTTCCAGTTGTTCCTGAAGTTGTCATCGTTGTTGCCTCTGGAAGTCATGGCTCCGAGGAGGAGAAGTCCTATGACAGGAGTATGTGCAGGTGGTGGGGTACAGAGAGAACAGTCACTAGAAAAGGGGTAGCTGGGGACAGTGTCAAACAAGAGGTCAAATCTGAACTGATCCTCGAAGACAAGTAGGAGTTAAGTGTGCAGGCGAAGAAGGTGGGAGGAGGGATAGAGCAATGCAATGCGTTCTGGTGCCGAAAGGGGCTCATTTGGCTGGAACATAGTTTAGAAGCAAGGATGATGGGAATTGGGCCTGGAGAGGTAAGTGGAAGCCAGGTCTCCAAGGGAAGTGTCCTGACTTACCACGAAATGGGGCAGAGTTGGGAGTGCAGAGCAGCGGTTAGAGGACTCACTGGGCTCAGAACTTGTATGGTGGCTGAAAGGAAAAGAAAGGAAATAATTATGGAATCTTCTCCCTTTCCGCTTGTGAACAGAGACGGTTTAGCAAAGCTGATGCCTCTGATGAAAGTGAATGGGAGAGGCATCGGCCACTGTAAGGGCTAGGATTTCTGGAAGATAGCTCTGGAGGTGACAAGAGCCTCAGAGAGATGCTGGCCCAGAAGGGAGGCAATAGATTGAGTGAAATGAGACCAAGAGACAATTCCAGGCTGCTTCCAAGATTCAGCACTTAGCAGTTGAGTCCTGGGAAGCTGGAGTGAGCCTAGCACAGGTGCGTCCTGGGACAGGAGTGCCTACCTGAGTTGGCGGCAGCGAGAACGGTGTCTGTGTGTTTCAGCTGCCCAGGTGTCCTCGGTGCCTCTCTGCAGGCCGGCTCAGTATTCTCTTTAAAGGAAACTTCTTGATATGACATGGGTGATAATGCTTGTCTTGTATTTTATGATATTTCCAGGAGCTCTAGGAAAGGAGGAATGAGTCACTCATCAATATTCCAAGAAGCCTGTCACACTGGGCATTCATAAAACATTGCTGGGTTGTCGATGCAGGAAGTCTAGAGTGTAGCCCACGGGGTTCCGAGCAGGGGAGGACACACGCAGAGGTTTGGAGAAATTCTGCAGCCATGTGATCCAGCAGTTTCTAACCCTTAGCCCCACAACTGTCCCTCTTGACAGAAGTTCATGTGCTCAGCATACTTCCAAGAAAGAACCCAGGGTGATGTCCCAAATCCTCTCCTCCCACCTAAGACTAAGGGCACAGGGGAATTGAGATGATATGAGTACAAGCACAACCTTGAATTCATTTAATTTATTTTTGTAAGACATCCTAATGCCTCCACGCAGTAGAACCCTCCCTAGTCTGGTCAACATGGCTGCAGTAATGCATCCTAGGGAACCCCGCAGGGTGACCTGTATACAAGGGACCTTAGAAAGGGTGTCTAGCGGAGACAAGGGCTCTCACCTTGCGCAGAGGAGGCCGTATCACCAAAAGCCTCCTGCGTGGCCTGCCCAGTAAGAATTTCACCTCCTCCGTCAAACACGCCCCTACAAATTTTTTTTACCCCAAATCCTATCTTTAGATCACCCTAGGAGCCTTTCACTGAGTAAATCAAGGATAAAAACTAACTGTCCCATGTAAAATTGTACCACACTCTAATGGACATGTTCTTAATTCTTCAAGCGCACTTGTCTCTTGGCTTCTAAGAGGGAGCTCTCTGGGTTTCCCCAAGGTTCAGGCCTTGGCACCAGCCTCCTCCTCCCGCAGCTTCACACATCACCCCAACTCCAGCCCCGGTCTCCCTCCTGAGCGACTCAGCCTGCCCCCCTTGGTCCTCCACAGTTTACACCCTAATCTTCTAAGCTGGCCCTCTGCTACTCTTCTTGCACTTGGCCTCAGTCTACCTGCGATCTGCTCCTCCTCCTCGGGTACCAAGTTTCCCCACCTCTGTTTCTCCACCTGGAATATTCTGCCTCATGTCTCCCCTCCCCCCATCACTCTTAGACCCCAGCCCCCCCTTTTTTTTTTGGCCACTCTGTGAGGCTCGCAGGATCGTAGTTTCCCGACCAGGGGTTGAACTCAGGCCCTTGGCAGTGAAAGGGCAACGTCCAAACCACTGAACTGCCAGGGAATTCCCTCTTCGACCCTTCTTGACACAGCGAAGCTCTTCCTCTAACTCTGGTTCCATGAGTTAGAACTTCTGTGTTTCACATTCAACTCCACTCCTTCCCAGCTCTGTGACCCAGGGCAGTTTAATGAACCTCTCTGTGCCTCAATTTCTCCATCCCCAAAGTGGGGGGTAATAGCATTTATTTCATAGGGTCATGGTGGAAATTAAATGAGATAGTCTAGCAATGCACTTAACATAGTGCCAGGGTGTAATAAGTGTGAAATAAATGTGAGGGATTACTATTTTATTGTCCCAAACCATAGCTGCATGCTGACTACTCATTTCCATGAGTTTTTTATTAGGCAAAAAGCTAATTAGTTGTTCTTAAATCCTCTGACCGATATTTTTCTGTAGCAACTCAAGGCAATATGTGGTACCACATTATAAGAACACTTACTTGATTGGCTACCTGAGGATGGAGGCATTTTCCTTTTAAATCAGTCCTCCGGTGACCTGCTATGGCATCATGTCAGGAAAGTGGAAAAGGGAAGCTGTGGATGGAGGCCACAGCTGGCACATTTATTGAGAAACCTAAGAATAAGGTGGGAGATTTGTGGCCCCTGTTTTAACCTGGAGGTGAGGTCCAATGAGGATACAAACTCATAAAATACCATTATCATTTCCCACTTTATATAAATGTTCCTTTAAGTGGTTGTAACTTAAAAAAAAATCACAGTTTTCTGATGAATATAAGCACACATTTTTAGAGAGATAAAAATATCCAAAATGCAAATATGACTGGTTTGAAATATATCAACTATGACGAGTTTCCCCCTCATCCTTAAAAGCCTACTTCTGGGTTCCAGAGGGTAATGCAGTCGCACTGCTCAACACGCAGACCTCACCCAGCTGCACCAACTGCTGCCCTCTGTGTGCAAGGGAGCCCCGTGCAGCAGAAAATCCCCTCCTCCACCCTCTCTAAAACTTGGCATTCATGAATCAACCCCCCCACCCAATACACACACAGTGTCTTAGTCGTAGCTTTGAGCTACAGCCAAACTCTGTTATAATTGCCCTCATTAAAAACCCGTCTGTCATTTCAGACAGAGAGAAGTATGTATCTGGCATGGTTCCAGTAGAAAGCCACATTCACCCTAATTGAAACAGAAGTATGGGTATAAATCTCCACACACACAACACACATCCCAAGCAAACTGCTGAGCTTTTATTTATATTCCCAGGTATGGTAGAGGGAACACAGTCATACGATAAGAAAATTAAATACCCACTGGTCCTGAGGGTCAATACTCTCCCCAAGGAGTTTGGTATGATTTTAACAAGACAATCGGGATTTTTTTCAGCATCTGTGGACATAGTTTGCTCAAACATGTCATCATGATTCCCCCAAACTCTAAATGTTTCTGTTATTCCATTAAATGTATGACAACACAATTGTAAGTGGAATTCCTCTTAGAGCAAAAGAACCCAGCTCTTTCAAGAAGTGTGCCAAGGTTCTGGAACCTTGTGTTCTGGTGGAGGGTGTTGGAAATAGGGGTGTGGGGTGCATGGCCACCAGCTGTTGACACTTACGATGAGTGGTCTCCTGGAAAGTAGGCAGCCTTGGGTCTTATTAGTTTCAGGGAAAATTGCTCTGTTATATTTGGTACAAACGCCAGAGGTCAGTATTTGTCCTCTAATAGCAAGAACAGACTATAACCCTTGACCCCCACATGGTAGCCAAAGGGAATAATGATCACACATACACACACACACACACACACACGGATATAACACTTGGGTGCACTAATACACATTTTCTCATTTGCTCTTTACAATGGGCCTGTGACTGAAGAAACACAGATAGATACTACTTATCCCCACTTTACAGATAAGCAAACTGAAGCTTCCAGAGGTTAATATAGTAAGTGGATAGGAAGTAAAACCAACACGAAAACCTTTTAAAGTCCCCAACCTCTACACTTCTCACTCACTCACATTCTCAAAATAATAAGAACTTCCAAGCAGCACAGACACAGTAAATAAGAACAATAAATTTTCAGACCAAATAGGCTCTTTTCTCCAAGACAATAAGATTTCTGTATTGTTCTAATTTTACCATGAGTAAACCAGTTGATTATGTCAACTGTCAAAGCCTTTGGCTCCCAGAGCAAAGATATTTCTTAAGGACTCAAAGCAAACATATCTGTCTTTTTCATCTTAAAATATCACCTATACTCACACTCTCTCCCCAGCTAAGCGCATACAGGTGCCCTCTTCACATAGCTGACTACTTCTAGGGGCACCTCAGCAAACAGCAAACCATGTCTGAAATGAACAGACCAGAAAACTGTGGCCAAAATGTAAAATGCCTTACTCAGGATCCTAGGGTGTTTCCGTGGCAGAGACTTCTGGTCTACCATACACTTCCTCCCACCATGATGGTTGTGCCAATGGGAGCCTCTGCAAGAGGCTACTGGGAGGTGGACTTGACTTTTCCAAAGGTCTCAGAATCCCTTACACAAATAATAAATTATGCAGTGATACATGATCAAGTATGAGCATGCTTAGAAACAAAACTCAGAAAAGATGGTCAGGAAGAGTAGGGGAAAACTGCAGAGGTTGACTGGTACCCAGGGAAATTCTTAGGGATAAATTTGGGAGCACAAGGAGGAAATGGAAATTGGGTGATTGCCAAGGCAGGAAGGTACCTACAACTAGGGTGTGACAGGTAAAGACAGAACCATCCAGACAGCCTGCTGGTTAAAAGACAAGGATTGCATGCTTACTTGCTAGAGAAGAACTGACATATTTCAAGCAGGGGTGCCTGGGTCAAGCCTGCATTTTAGATAGATCCCCCAGGATTGTTTCAAGATAAATCTTCAGTGTTGCAGGTAAGGCTGGAGACACAGGGAAGCAATATCAACATTCCCTTTAAGCGACGGCAGCGAAGGGAGGTCAAATTTAAGCTAAGTGAAATATCAGGGGTGAGGAAGAAGGAGGTGGGGAATTCCCAGATTTCTGGCTTAGGTATAATGTGGGTGGTGATCCCATAAACCAAAGACAGAGAATGGAAGAAATCGCCCAGGTGTGAGGGGCTGAGGGTTGGCTGGTGGAAAGTGTGTGGGAATAGAGTAACCTTGAACACGTTGCTTTGAAACATGCACTAGACATCTGTGTGGTGCTGTCCAGTTGACGACATGAGTTCAATGTAGAGGTCAGAGCTGGATGTACAAATTTGGAAGCCATCAGCCATTTGTGGATATTGGAGCCATTGTTGTGAATGAGACTGCTCCAAGAAGAACACAGAGAAGGCAAATCTGAGAAACTCCAACACAGCACCAGTATTGTTGTATAAGGAATAAGGACTCTTGTCACAATATATCCCTATATGGTAGACCTTGAGGTTCTCGGGGAGTAGAGGTTGACACGGAGAAGAGACCAGCTTGGTGGAAATTCCTTTCTTGGCATGGGCTTCAGGTTCATCAAGTGCATCACTGTGGAGTTGGACTTGACATTCCTTAAAAGATTCTCGTCCAGGTTTAACATGCTATCATTCCAAATCTCTTCCAGTATTGTAAATCCGATAACCAGGAATTTTACTTTGGAGGAAGCTCTTGGCTTTAGAAAAAGGAGGAGAATTTGCTTGAATGAAATGTAAATCCTTTATCGAGTATACATGTCATGTAATTGCAAACCTCAACTTTCCGATAATGAGGGAAGGACATAAGGAGTTTAAAGGCATCTCCTCGAATGACTAAACCACTTACACAGAAACATATGTCATGATTTCCACCATAAGTTATGCCATAGATGAGTCAAACTGGGAGAGCTAAATTTAGGACTTTTAAGTGCCCCTCCCCTCTCAATGTCAGAAGTTTCCATCTGGCACAGGGAAGAAGAAAATGCTGACACAGGCAGTATTTGATTTCTCCAGGATATCCAACACATCTGGATAAAAATAGCTGTAAGGAGCACCCACCACAAGACTGGAGTACAAAAGGTGGTGGGGCCCCCGGGTCATAAGAGATAACACAGTGACACACACACAAGAAGACAGACAAACTTGACAGGGCTTTGTAAGGATATAATGCCTGGAATCTGGGTGCCTGTGGTTTGGGGACTCTCACCACCGGGGCTATTAGAAGAGGGCCAAGCTGAAGAGGTGAGTGATCCAGAGTAAGACTTGATGGAGCACAGGGAACAAAGGGAAAGCAAACCATAGACCAGGATACAAGGAGAGATGGTGTAACTAGAGAGGCCAAACCAGCAGCAGAACTAGGCTAAGAGGTGAAGTGGAGAGTCAAGGACAGAGCAAGCAGAGACAGAACAAGTTTCCTACAGGTCAAGGATGAATTTCACTGAGTTCTCACCATGGAGTTGCATCTATGCATGAATTGCCATCAACCACTAGGTTAGACTCGTCTTTGAAGCAGCCTCTGTGCCGCACCTGTGAACCCGCGTGGCTGTGAGATGTTCCTCTCTGCCAGTCTTGTCTCTGCCACCCGACACTCTTAGCCTCTCCAGTAGCTGTGCTATTTCTTTACATCTTGAAATAAACCACACGGCAGGCTAAACATCATAGGTTAATGCCACCACAGTAGGATGGTAGATTATGGTTTCTTAGCTCCTTCTGTTCTCAAGGGCAATTATTAGTTTAAGTAAGAGGCAGTGCCCTGGTTTCACTGCGTTATTGCAGGGCTTGTGCAAGTCAAGTGTACTTGTGATGTGCAAAGTTGTTTATTGACACTCAACACAGGCCCTTTTAGTTTGGGAATGGTGGCTCTAGAAGAATGAATAATGATGCTAATTGTACTTCAACACCCAAGCCATGACACGTTGACTCTAGTGCTAGCCAAGCAACAGTGAAGAACTCAACACTAAACTGTGGCCATGGGGGAAAATAAATGCCACCTTTGGCTTCTAAGAACCAGTGTGTTGATGGCACAGGAGCTAGAGGACAGCTACACGACAGAGTCAATGACGTACCTACTCCATGTGAAAGCATGCTACTGTCGTTCATAAACAGAAGGTCGGAGAAAGAAAAATGACAGTATAAAAGCACAAGATACCACTTTTTGCTTATCAGTTTGGCAAAGATTGGGGAGGAGTGCTAAAGCCACTGGCAAGTTGGCAAGAATATACAGGAACAAATGTTTTTGAACACTGTCAGAGCCAAAGTTTGTGGGGGACAATTGAGCAATACATGTCAAAATTCTTAATAGTCATACTTTTTAACCAAATCATACCTAACTCTAATATTTATCCTCAGAGTTGATAGGAAAAGGGCACAAATATGTGAGTTCAAGGATGCTCATGACAGCGTTTTATAAAATAGTGACAATCTGAAGCAAATTCAGTGGAATCTGGTTGAGGAAATTATGGTGCAATTCATGATGAATGCTATGCAGTCACTAAAAAGTGATGATGTATTCTACCTTTATTGACATAAAAGATGTATGATACGGAGTTAAGTGAGAGTAGCTTACAACATCGTATGTATAGTATAGATATTTATATTTATAAAAAGGGGATTATATTTCCATATCTGTGTATATTTACAGGTATAGAAATGGTAATAGAAAGATTTTCACCAAAATATTACAGTGGTTTTCTCTGTGGGGGTGGCATCATGAGAGAACTATAGTTTCTGATTTATAATTTTTCAATATTTTCTGAGTTTTTAAATAATGAGCATGTGTTAGTTTCATCATCAGAAAAAAAATCAGGCTGTAAAAAAAAGTAAAATAATAGCAGCCAATGTTTCAGTTACTACACATGTTAGGAGCCTAAGGAAATTAAAGAAATTGAAGAGAACTTTCAGAAGAGATGACCATTATTCCTAATAGCTCTGAAGTAATCTTCTAATTAGGACAGACTCAATTTATGTATGTATCATTCTCGCTCTCAGACTCAGTGGGTTATAGCCTACATCCCAGTTGAAACAAAATGTTTTCAGCCCAAAATAGATAAGGTCATAAACCCATCAAAAGTGATGACTTTCAAAAAACTCCAGGAATTCAAAAAAGTAAGACAAAGAAAAATGTACAAAATCTATTTAGCTTTTAGGAAAAAATGAGACCAAATGACTACAAAAATACTAGCTCCAAAAATACCAAAAAAGCTTCAACAGGAGAAAATAGAGAGCAAAAGACTGGCACATGGATGTCAAAATTCCAATGTCAAGGAGGTTTTGAAAACTGGTCGTGTGTCGCCAATTATATATATCCAAGATCAATGTGACAGACGCTCATTTCCAAGAGCACTGACAAGTTTTTTAGGATTCTAAAAATCTCTTTTCAGTGACTGACTGATCATATAGCAATAATGTGAGATTTTAAAATTCATTTCATCATTGGTGACCAAATTCTAACATAAGAGAAAGGGAGAGAGAGAGAAAGAGAGAGTTGTTGTTACAGACCCATTGTGTTGACTCATATTTAAGATGTGCTTTATACATAATTATCTTTTCTTCTCACCTCCAGGAAAAGCACAAAGAGGAAATTTCAACGATGGCCAAGTTGACAGAATCCATGAGTAAGTAACTTGAAATTTATTCTTCATATTTGGTTTTGAATGGAAAACCACAAAATCTTGCAAAAAACACATCCCTTTGTGATTATCTGATTTGTCTTTCACTCTTGTGATAGCCAAGGTCTATTTAACACAGATCATATTGTGTTAATGTTACATTATGTGTTATTCAAAATTCATCTCTCATGGTGTCCAATTCTGTGCTGAAATTGTTCCCCAACATTATGGAGCTAAAGAGTCAAAATGAATTTTATTTGTAGCACTGCGTTGGACATTGGGACCCACAATAATTTTAAACTGATTTTTAAGAGGTTTAGACAAAGTCTAAAGCTGAAGTTTTATGCACAGATATTCCATAGGATGGATAATCTAAAGAGAGGAAAGAATGGCTTATTGTTGTTAGACTTGTTAGGTGCTGTTCAGAAATTTCAGAGAGAACTATTAAAAAATGGAGTACTTGAGACGTAAGCAGCTTGCAATGATTTAGATTTCGAATCTATCAGTGGTATAATGCTCTAAGCTCTTAAGCCAAATAAACAGGATACACAAAGCGTTTTGAAGAGAAAAGAAAAGTTAATTATAATAAATCCTCCTGCAAACAGAGAAATGCAATTTCCTGTGTTGACGTTTAACTATTAAAGACCATGTGGATATGAAATAAGTAGACAACGCAGACTTTTTTCCTTTGAAAAGGTACATTTTCCTAGTGATAGATTTCACATCTAAAGTGACAAGGGAAGCTTGCAAACACTTCTCCATTATCATTAGGGCCATAAACACCTACTTAAAATTGGCCTGCAAAATTAGCCATGGATATTGCACAAATTTAACTGGCCCCTGTCTCCTCCTTCTACTATTCCTCAAATCCTGAGACTGTTAGATACAAGTGTTCTCCTGCAGCACAGTCAATGAGCCCTTATCTCCAAAGGTACCCCCCCTCCAAGAAAAGGTAATGTTACAAGGTTCTGTACATTGCATTTCGTTAATTCCTGACCCAAAACCTCTGCCTAATTTCATGTATCTTGAACACATGCTAATTTCACGATGGAAATGGCAGCTCACAGGGACTAAGGGAAGGGCAAGGTGCTCCCACGCCTCTCTTCTGCTCTCCTTTCTGGGTCACTCCTTGACCTCACTCCATTCCACCCTTCTCTCTACCTCTAGCTTTGCAGATGGAAAAAAGTTCCGAAGATTTGCCACTTGGTTTGAAGAACACCAAACTGGTTCTCTGTCAGGGAAAGGCCCTTGAGTCATAGAAGGTGTTCTTCTCAGACCTGGAATGAAATAGTGAGGGTACCAGAACCACCATGAAACTGACATGCCTATGCTGTCAAAATATGGAGCGAGATTGGGACACACCAAGTAATTCACAATCCACAGCACTTTCACAGACTTAGTCCTAATCTCTGAGTCCAAAGTCACCAACACAAGAGACTCACAGATTCTCTGAATGCTAGAAAGATCAACGGGTTGGAATCTAGCATCCTTTTACGTGAGTGGAGTCTGGGGTGTATGGTGCATTAAATCAAATAGTGTCTTGTGTGAGTTGTGATGCTAACAGGTTTTACCATGAGTCTCCTGTTAGAATTTGATCTCTAGTTCAGTGAATATTTTTTTAACTCACCTAACTGAATTATAAACCATTTAGGGCACTATAAAGATCTACTGGTCAATATTTCTGATAAAGGTATTTTAATTTTTCTATATCTATTGGATCCAGATGCATTTAAATAAGAGCCCCTCCCTGATGTGTTGGTTTTCAGTTTCATGTTTGCCTCTGCAATAATTCTAAGGACTTTGACCTATGCATCCACTGGCTTAAGAGAATTCTGCCAAAATTGAATTCCAAACCCTTCGGTAGATGAAAGGGCATGGTCATTCTTCTAATTTGCTCTGTCTTAAAAAAGAAGAAGAAAAGAAAAGATCACATAGATAAGCTCAATGCACAAGGAAATTAAAAGTTTGAAAACGGACCTTGGACTCATACCCAACATTCCAGTCCAGTAATCTTGACAAAGATAAAAAAACATTATAAAATATATGACATACTCTTACTTTTCAAGGTGCTCACTATGAAAGTTAATCACATGGTCAACACTAACAAATAGTTCATCAAAATTAAATTCCTGAATAATGTTACATACAACTATACATTTATTCTACATAGGAAATCCGCAAGGAAATAAATACCTAATTATGGAAGGAGAGCCTATCAGTGGGCTAAGCAAAGAATTAACATTCAATTACTGCACAATAAATGTGACGGGAACATCAAATCCATGGCCACCAGAGAAAAGGGACAAAAGCAGAACCACGAATGCCTAGGACACAGTGCACTGAATGAGTTTTCAGAGCCAGTAAACACTCTGCTTGTTAAACTGCCAAGCAAAAACCATCTGGTTACTAGAATATCTCTCTAACTAGAACTAGAGAGCGATTCTTCTCCAATCACCATAGGGGTCCAAATGCTTCTGATGGCTATGCAAGTACCATCATGGGGATGGGGTGTCTTCTTCATCTTCTAGAGCAGGATGAGGAGTATTTCTTTCTATCACATGCCATTAATCAACCACCTCAAAAACAACAGCATTCGTCATTCTTTTAAAGGGCAAGCAAGGGACACAAAAGTATTCACAGGTTTTCTAATGTTTAAGGAAAAACAACTTTACTTAATAAATACATGATAAGACTTCAAAATATATTTGTCACATTGTTGAAGTGAGGAGAGTCATGATAAGGAAGAAAAAACAGAGGAAGGAAGAAAAAAAGATGAAATATAAGAAAATGCACATGAGAAAAATACAGGGGGAAACATATATATAAAAAAGACCCAGGGACATCCCTGGTGGTCCAGTGGTTAAGACTCCGAGCTTCCAATGCAGGGGGCGCGGATTTGATCCCTGTTCAGGGAACTAAGATCCCACATACCATGAGGCATGGCCAGGAAATAAAAATAAATAAATAAATAAATATTTTAAAGACCCAGAGAAGGAGCTATTAAGGAGGAAAGAGACAAAATCGGGGGCAAAGAGAAGACGAGAAGGCAAAGAGAAAGGAGGCAAGGACAGATATTGACAAGGAGGCTCAGGGGGTCTAAAATTCATAAACTACACACTTGCATTCATTGGCTGTGGTCTTTGAACGTTTCAAAGGCTATTGATTTTTTACCACTGCGCTTTGACATTTTAATCTCTGTTAGCATCTTAGAAAAGGATATTCTCATACTTCATCCATCAGAAACCCCGTTCCAAATGGGAGAGCGGAAAACCCCACACTAGAGGAAGTTACTCTGAACTTGCCGGTCAGTAACCAGGATTTTACTACCCACGCACTAACGGAAACCAAGCTGAAAGCCTGACCCAAGTGGAGACTCCCAACCTTGGCCATAAATAGGCACACAGTGACCCAAACAAGGAAACCAAATCCCACACTGTGCTGTCCTTAGAGGTGACGTTGAGGCTGGCGGGCTCTGTCCTGGCTACTCGAATGTAAGTCAGATAGTGACAAATTGCAGGTGTCGAGAGGCATGCAAATAGCCTGGGGCTCCGGAATCGTGATCTGTACAGAGTACCTTTGTAGGTTGTTCTTACATAGATTTCTGCAAGTAATTCTCTTCATGGTTGTCACCTGCCAATGTATCCCCCTACACCTGGGAACCTGTCAGACACCACAGGGGTCCATTAATACTGTGGATTACAATCAAATGTCTGTCTTGTGCATAGTGATGAAGTTGCAAGGGCGGGACAGGTGGCGATGCTTGGCCCCCATGCCTTCTGCAAGTTTCAGGGCCCCTTCCCGAGCCCCACCCCCAGGGCTCTGCAAGCATTCCTGGAGTCCCACTTCTGCCTCTTTCTCCACATCAGTCACAGGTATGCACTGCATCACTGCAGCAGGAGACGGGGCGCAGGGCCAGCCGTGGCTCACTCTGAATCACGATGGGAAGAGTTGACTTCTGTTGCTTTCTGTCACCATCCGCCAGCCTCTCTCGGGCACGTGAGCCCCAGAGGATCCCTTCTGGTCCTCCCCACGAATCATTCTACCCAGGTTGTCCCCTCAGTTATCCCTGTGGTTATCACAACCGTAACACATCTGCACAGGAAACAGTTACTCATCATCTTCAAATAAAGAGCAGAGTGGCCACTGTATCCTGAGTAGCTTCAGGGTGGTCCTTTCCAGGTCAGGACAGAAGTGAGGGGACCCTGGTTCCTCCCACCGCCCGGAGCCACGGGCCTGTTTCGTGAGGCACTTAGAGGTCTTGGCTGTCTGCATTAATGTAGAGGGAATTCCTCCTCCTACAATTAAAGAAATTGTTCAAATTTAGCCCAGACTTGAAATGTTCTAGTGTCAAATGAAATGAAGAGTGAGAACCAATTACAGTCACCTCATATTAAATTAGCTTCATTAAAGCACAGTGGGGTTGTTTTTTTGTTTTTTTTTTTAATTTATGGCTGTGTTGGGTCTTCATTTCTGTGCGAGGGCTTTCTCTAGTTGCGGCAAGTGGGGGCCACTCTTCATTGCGGTGCGCGGGCCTCTCATTATCGCGGCCTTTCTTGTTGCGGAGCACAGGCTCCAGACGCGCAGGCTCAGTAATTGTGGCTCACGGGCCTAGTTGCTCCGCGGCATGTGGGATCTTCCCAGACCAGGGCTCGAACTCGTGTCCCCTGCATTGGCAGGCAGATTCTCAACCACTGCGCCACCAGGGAAGCCCAGCACAGTGGTTTTTCAATCATTTATTCTCTCCTCATGGAGCTGCTATTATCACTCCAGCATTGTGTTAAGCCCTGGAAGGATAAGGAAATGGGGTCCTGGCCCACACCATGTGCAGCGTTTGGGGGTGAAGGGGGGTGGGAGACTACAGCACAGAGAATCAGGGTCTTGCAGAAGCCGCCTGGTAAACACTGTAGCTGGAGGTGCATGCTTGCATGTGTGGGCATCATAAAGGCACCCAAAGGATATGCACGTTTCACCAGGAAGCCAGTGGGAACATGAGTGCCCGGACCCAGGACCCAGGACCCAGCGTGGGGAAGCGAAGGCAGGCGGGGGGGACAGCAGATGGCTGGGCACATAGGCAAGAGTCAGGTCATAAAAGGACTAGTCTGCATTTTCTGTTTTTTCCTGTGGATGATGGGGAGGCACTTAAGACCCGCAGAAAAGCTAAGACAGGAAAGGTGAGGCAGAGAGCTGAGGCCAAAGAGCCAGGATGGGCCCAGGGGAAACCAGAATAATCCACAAGAGCAGGAATGGCCACCACCACCCCTCCAGAACCATCCCGCTAAGAAGAGGAAGCTCAAATTGGAACCACCAAGGCCAGGAGCCAGGAAAGCAGGCATCAGGATTCTCCACAGGAGCACATTTGTCCCAAAGCATTAGGGTTCCTGACAGTGGGAGAATGGAGACACCGTTCCCTTTGGCATTAAACCCATGGGGTCTGTCCCCCTTGCTGGGGTACAGAAAGCTCCTTATCCCCATGGGGAAATGTCCGCCTACCCTCTCAAACACACTATTGCCAGTGCCCTGCCCTACGCCCTCTTGGGTGAAAGGAAGATGTCACAGGTCCAGGCAGATGTGGGTACGCAGACTTTGACTTCTGTTCATGGCTGGTAAGAGACCCCATAGCTGGATTGAGAGTTTAGGGCGATGGAGGATATTGAGGACGGGGCAGAGCTATTCTTTGCATGAGGTCATTAGGGCACGAAATGGCCCTCTATCCTCAGGGACTAAAGCTACACCAGGCCCACCAGATGGTGTTTTTAAAATGTATCTTCTCCCTCCTGATAAAACTCAGACACTTTAAATATGGAAATCTGTCTCTCAGTCTCGCACACACACAGGTAGTCAGAGAATCATCTCAAAAGTCACACGACTTGATTTTTAAAGGTTATACTCCATTTATAGTTATTATAAAATATCTGCTCTATTCCCCATAACCTTTAAAAATTGTGAGTCACTGTATTGTTCACCTGTAATTTATATAGTATTATACATTAACTCTGCTTCAATTAAAAAATTAAAAAAAGACAACAGAATACTAAATTCAAATTCTGAGGGAAATGATTTTCCACCTGAAAATTCATACCCAGCTGATAGGTAAGTGGGAGGAAAGAATACAGGCATATTACAATCAGAAAGCATCCTTTAAAAAAGAAGGATCCCATGCATCCTTAAAAAAAAAAAAAAAAAACTTCAAGAAAGAGAAAAGAATACAAGAAAGAGGACACCATGGGTTATAAAAGCAGTGAAATTTTTAGAAAATAAAGGTGTAAATCTAGTTCATTAAATTCATGCTAATCGCTAGGAAAACTAAAACCAGATACTGTTGACAGCATTTCCTCTGTATTTTATACTCTTCTTTATTATCTGCATTTATTTTTGTTTTGGATACAATTACTTGTAATAAAAGATTTAATAAAACTTCAAAAAGTCACCCCCTAAGAAAAAAGAGTAACATGACTTAAAGACAAACCCATTGCTCTTGAGCACTCGTTCTTGCCCTTACACAGTTTAAATCGTCACTTTGTTACTTGTAATTATTATCTAAATGAACTCCTCTGTGACAGCCACACAGGGAAGCATCGCTACCTCTCATTCCTGGACAAGGGAGGTTTCAGGTCTTCTTAAACCCCTCCCCACACGCCCCATCACTGTCAGCTCTCCCTGGCAGTGTGCCCTTGACCCTCCTTGCTGTCTCAACCTTCTCTCTCCCGTCAAGTCTCCCTTCTCACGTGCCTTCCTCCTCAACAGAGGGCACCTGTCGCTCTGGCCGCCCAGCATCTCCTCCAGACTCTCCTTTGGTAGTTTCCCACCTCCCTTCCTTTTGCATCTGCCAGCCTGAGACCATGACCCCCTCCATCCTGCAGGTGAGTTGATGTAGATGGGCCACGGGGCTGGGTGCCAGCCAGCACAGGTGCAGACAAGCAGCCCCTCCCCTTCCCAGCAGCTCTGCCATGTGCTTCTGCGAATAGGCTCTGGAAGCCCGACCTCCAGGCTGGGTCTCTCACTCTCCCGTGACTCTGGGAGCTCCGTCTTATCCCTGATCCATCCCGGCTGCTCACACTCACCAGATTGGCTCTGCCACCTCAACTAGCAAGTCTGACCAGAGCATCCTTCTTTCTGCGTCTTCTTTCCTGGGGTACCTGCAGGACAGGGGGAGGGGGGCACAAGAGTGGATGCCCAGAGAAGCCAGTGTGGAGGGGCAGCAGAACGCAGACGGATGCAGAAGATTGTATTGTATGATACGTTGGGTCCCTTCACAGTATATCATTTCAGTCCCACCATTAGGCAGAAACGCTTCCCTTGATCCAAAGCGGAAGAGAAAGATCCAGCAACCTCTTCCCTGCTTGTGCTCCTCTAAAAAGCTGTTATTTTTTTACTAAGAGGCATGTGCTTTCCTTACTGGAATATATCTTTTAAATTCAAGGATAATCACATTCTGCTTGAGATTACGGGCCTGTTCAGTTGGAATCAGAGATTCTAGCTTGAGTTCAGAGGACCTGAAATGGATCATAGTCTTCATGCAGCTTAATGGCCCAAGCCACCATCTCCATGGGGATGGGCTTCAGGCCCTGCCTGGTCCCCCCTTTTCCTCCCTCCCATGTCCCTCAATGTGGGGACTTCCTTGCTTCTGTGGTTTCCATCTGCTGCCTCCCTTCTGAGACTCCCCCGACAACAGCCTGCTCCAAATAAGAATGCAGATTCCTTCCTTTCTATCTCCAGAATGAGCATGTAATTTAAAGGATTTGACTGGTAGAAACACACAGCAATGTTCAAAGCAGCAAACTAAGTAAGTAAATTTCAGCTTAGGGTGCCTTACATTTGTATAGATTATTACTGTTCTTCGTGAAAATGGAAATGGAGAAAATCTGTTTTCTCAAGTTCGTTTTCCTTCCTTTAAGATTTTGGAGATCACTTTCACCCTCACCTTCTGATGAATGTTTGTGATTTGGTTGGTGAGAAACTCATCTCTGACACCGACAACTTCTCTCGGGCACTAGGAAGATCTAGATTGTGTTTCTTGCCTTGGGCGCCATTGACATTTGGATCTGGATAATTTTTCGTTGTGAAGCTGTGTGTATTGAAGGATGTTTAACAGCACCTTTGACTTCAACTCACTAGATGCCAGTAGCACCTTCCCCCACTTGTCACAATCCATGTCTTCAGACATTACTAAATTTGCTCTGCAGGGCAGGTCACTCCCCGTTGAGAGACTGGGAATCACTGCTCTAGATAAACCAGGAAGAACCAGTCCTTTCTTCTTATGCAGCAATAGTGGGACTTTCTAGTGAATTGCAGATCCTCCCGAGGTTTCGGTCTCCAATATCACTCCCTGCTACAGCCTCTACTTGATTAATGCAGGGATGGAAACCTGAGCCACTCTTGGTGGCCACCAAGAGAATCCATCTCCCTCGGTCACCTGGCTTTGGGGACCATCAAGTCAAGAGTATTTCTATTTTATTGATGAAGCGCAGAAGGATAAAGGGATTTTCCCAGTGTGATAATGTCCAAGAGGAGAGTTGTAAACACCACATCTCTTGGGGCTGGCAGAAATAGGGGAGGTGGAAGGTGCTTGGGGAGAGAACTTGGAGACCTCCTTTCTCCCAGAAGCTGGGAGAGGTATCATTCTTTCCAAAACAGCAGTTTTTAGGACCTGCCCGTTAGCTCTGGCAATAACAGTTTTTCTCTCTCACTTTGCCTTTCCGAGCCGTTGATGGTGGGAAGCCCGGGGTCAGCTGCATCCACTCGGCCCTTCTTCACTGGTTTCCATGTGCCCTGATCTCAGAGGGCACCAGTGCCATTGGCATTTCACTGGAGTGTCTCCCTCTCTCATTTGGGATCACAAGGACTCTGGTCCTCTTTCAGTTTCCACTCTTTTTACAGAAGGTCGTGGCACACAAAGCAGATGTTCAAGGCATGAGTCACCACGCCACCAGCCCAGGTTGGCAACTTGGAGACAGTCGCCCTAGCCAGGCTGCCACCACCGTCCACTGGGGCCACAAGCAACCAAAAATCTCTGTCTCCATCACCACCCCCCCCATCCACACACATCTCAGCAGCAGCCCGTGCTCCCCAGGCCCTCTTTGCCAAGCCCATGGGAGTGCGTAGGTGACACCCCAGGGCTGTGAAGGAGCTGTGACGCCCCCTAGGGACCCAAGTGCCGAGTCCCCCCCAGTTGGGGGTCCAGCTCCCCCCTTGTCTTTGCTCCAGCCCAAAGGAAAAAAATAAACAAATGCATTTTTAAGCTCTCTCACCTCCCACTTCCTCCACTCCCCTTCCCTGTCCCCCACCCACTGCTGCCCGTCTCACAGTCCTTCCCCTCGCCCCTCACCGCACTGCCACCATCTCTTGATCCCTCCCCTCCCTCCTTCCACTGCTCCCCTTTCCTCCCCCTCCTCACATCAACCGCCAAACCCCCTTCCCCACGTCTCTGCTGACAACAAGTTTCATCAGGGGAAAGAGTGGGAACTCAGGGTCTCAGGCATCCCTCTGTGCCCTCAGGTTGCAGAGAGAAGGGTCCCCTGCGCAGAGGTGTGGCCGGGAGGAAGGCCAGAGGGCAAGGGGACCAATGGCCAACAGGGCGAGCAAGTGTGGCCAACCCAGAGCCAGAGGTTGTGAGCGGGTGTGCGTATAGGAAGCGCTTAGCTTAATATAAGGCACCTGAGATGTGAGCGAGCAGGTCATCGGAGGGAGCAGCAGGGAACACTGAATTCTAAAGCCCAGGCTCCCAAGAGCACAGCACACGCAGGGGAGAGACCCTGCCCAAACCTGAGGGGAGACCTGGGCTCCGGAACATCCGGGTGGAGGAGTTTGCTTTTTTACCCGTGCAGCCCTCTTGGCCTCATTAATACTACCCAGCAAAAGGGAATGAGGCCCTTCAGGGACTTTGCCATCACTCATCTGTCACCCACTTGTTCCCTGGTGCTAGGCTGCTTCCCCCTCCCCCCTCCCCCCCCCCCCCGCCCTGCTCTTCCCCCTGGGGACACGTGTGTGAGCTGGGACAGCCCCTGGGCTCCCCGTGGCTCCCCCTGCCTCCCTGAATTTGTCTGCAGAGGGGAGGCCTGCCAGGGAAGCACCTGGCTCCTGGCGCCGGGGAAGACTAAAATCGGCTGACTGTGGATGTCACCTGGTGGGAGGGAGTCACTTCCCAGATTTCACCAAGTCTCGGCTTCACCAAGAGGAAAGAGCTGGTGGGGGGGTGTTCGGCAGTAACAACATCACTGCCTACATTTCCCGTGCACTTTTCTGCTTTGGTTTAATCTCTCACAAGATATGACAATTTCAGGCTCAAAGGCGTTAAAAGGAAGGGAGGTGGGAGGCGGCGGGGGGGTGTGTCTTGATGTTTAAATACTGACTCAGAGAATCTCTCTGCAGCCCAGAACTGCATTCATAAAGGTTTCTACACAGTTAGCAAAACATCTCTGGCATGCAGTCGTCCTTCTAGGGAGAGCATCTTCAGTCAGCATGGTGTTCCCAGGGTCTGGCTGCCACTCAGCTGCCTCCTAGCTGTGAGCCTACCCATGAATTACTTAGCCCTTCTTCTCTGAGTTCCTGCAATGCAGCATAACAGCCACCTGGCAGTGTTTTGATAACGTGTATAAAGGTAATAGACATGCATATATAAGCTAATATACATACTTATCCATATAAGCTTGTATAAATAATTGCATTTGAATATGTATATACATGCATAAGCTAATAGATATGATTGAAAGCTAATAAACATATATATTCATATAGTCACATAATATATAATGCATGTAAAGCATTTAGCATAGCAATTGTCCCCTCTCAGGCCCTCAAAAACAAAAATGAAACTTCTTATGATCCCCACACCTCACTTTACTCACTATTCTCGAGCCCATTATAAAGCTATTCATATTGTGGAGTTCTGTTACCTTGTACTATACCCAACTCTCTTAAAGATCCAAGGGTTGTGGCATGGCCGCATGATTTTATAAGTTGGCATTAGGTACTAAAAACTTCTTGTTGACTGATTTCAGCTACCTTAGGGATTTTAATATGTGGTGGTTTTTACTTGTTGTACCTTTGTTCTGACAAGTAATGTTTCACCTTATACTTGGACTTTCATCCTTGCCAAAGAGTCTCCTTGTGGGTTTCATTGCTAAATACTGTAATCCTTTCAACTCAGTATGTAGACGCTTTCCTCCCAAAATCACATGCTCTCTCCTGCAACAGATGTGATATTGATGTTGTTTGCCCCCTAGATTCACACACAGTCCAGTTCACAGAATTAAGAGAGATAAACCTGGCTTTGGATTTCCTGAAGTCAAAGCCAAACCAAACATCACTCCCTGCTGGGTTGCTAGGGATGCTTTCTTAGTAGATATTTAATTCAGATTATGGCTCTGGCTCTCACCTAGGAGTAAATGTCCAACTAAATCAAAGAAAGGTGCCCCATGGTCAGTGTGTTTTGACTTCTAAATAATACCCGTCCCCAAATTACTATCTCCTCCAAGTTGCTGGGTCCCTAACCTGCAGGCTCACGACTTTGCAGCCCTTTTTTCCAGCTCACATTTTCAACAAGGACGCTCTCATAGGAAAATGGATAGGAAGAAAAAAGTCTGGATTTTTTTTATTCCAGAATGTTCTCATTCCCATGTAAGATCCACATTTTTTCCCCATTGCTTTAATGAAAGGGAAGGTGTCAGATGCATGTCTCAGAGCCTCCCATGGAAAAGGTTTTCTCTCCATTTTCTCCTGCCAGACTTGTACATGTTACTCCACGACCATCAAGGAAGGAAGGAATAAGACTTTGAATAAATCAAGCGTTGTGTTCCTCAAAATGCAGGATTCTTCCTTGCGTACAATTTTTTAATCTAATTTTTTTAATAAATCAAGGGTGAGTCCATCACAAATAATTAACCAAGTAATCAATAAGTACTTACCAGCAGGTATGGAGAGTGTGTGGGAGGGGTGATAAATTATAAAACAAGAGTCAGGACCTTAAGGCTGACATTAAAAATTAAACACAACTTCGGACAACAAACTAACTCTTGTCCTGTTTTAAGGAAGTAGATGATAAAATTCCAAGTAAGTGAGGACCTACAGACCTCACTTTTTTTTTTTAACCAAGACACAAAATCAAATGAAGTTCAACTCACAACAACCCATTTCCTAGATAAAACTCAAGATTACGCTGTAGTTCACCTCCCTGTCTTTCCATATTGGAAAGACCACAAAGTCATTATAGGGATAACCTTGAATCTGCTGGTTGTAAAACTAAAAAGTAAAGATTTGGACATTTCTTTACTTAATTATTATTGACCCTGGGGTATCTATCTCAACACTAAAGGTGAGATTTGAAAAGGGAGAGACTCCTTCTTGGAAGATCCAGGAAGAATTCGGGAAAGCTGGGCCTTGGAGAACGGACAGGGTTTTACCGAGGAGGTGAAGGGGGTGACGGTGCTGCTGATTAGGGGGTGGCAGGGAGCTTGGGGGTCGAGATGAGGTGGGTGGTCAATATCTTAGGAGAAAGTGGAGGCAGGAGAGCACAGGTGTATTTGGAGAACAAGGATCAGGACACGTTGACTAAAGCTGGACATTTTAAGTAGGAAAATAGTGAGAGAAAAATCTAGGAATGGTGGATGGGGTCCGTAACGCTGGGGAAGAAGTTTCTAAGTTATCCTAAAGCCAAACATTTTCTGAAGTTTATTCCTAGGGCCATTAGTCCCATGACATCCTCAGACTAATTTCTGTGGTGTTGGTGATTCAACTCTTGTAGGGGGTCCTTGCCTCTCCCCTTGAGATACCCACTGCCTATTAGTGTAGTAACAGCTTTAAGATGCTCTGCAGGAAAGAAGTCTGCTTAGCTTCTTTAGTAGAGTGAAAAACTGGGCTCCACAAGAGATCCACATCCTAATCCCTGGAACCTGTGAATGTTACCTCATATGGAGATAAAAGGGGGAGAGATCTTTGCAAATGGAATCAAGTTAAGGATCTTGACTTGGGGAGATTATCCTGCATTATCCAGGTGGACCCTAAATGCAATCACGTATGTAGAGCAGAGGTGGCAAAGTGAAGACAGAGCAGAGAGATTTGAAGATGCTGGCCTTGAAGGTTGGAAGGATGCAGCCACAAACCAAGGACTGCTAGCAGCCCCCAGAAAGTGGAAGAGGCAAGGAAGAGGGAGTGTGGTCCTGCTGACACCTTGCCTCAGACTGCTCAGCCCCAGAATTGGGAGGGAACAAATTTCTGCGGTTGTGAGCACCCCAGGATTGGGTAGTCTGTAGTGGAGAGCCTAAGAAATGAACACAAGGGGGGATGTTGGCTGAATGACAGTTTTCCTCAGAATTACATTTGTCTAACAGTTATATGATTATAAAAAATTATAAAGGTGCTAAGTGGGAGATTAAGAAAAGATCTGGGATATAGAAGATCTAGGGGATTTACTAACTGGGAATTTTGAAATATCCTGATACTTACTGACCCTCTAAGTTGACCAGAACAAAAATATGCACTATTTTGTATAAAGGCCCCTTTTAGATGTCAGTTCCACTAAAGCAAATTGTGCTGTCATATAAGACACACTCTAAATGTTTGTTAGAAATGGCTTGGCTCTGTGGCTCCAAGAAAGAGCAGCTGTCTTTCACTGAACCTAAGATGGGTGGTGAGATTTAAATCCTTATAAAAGAGAAATGAAGTTATGTAGATTTAAAGTTCTTTAAGAACTCCCCTCTCACTGGTCCACAGGCACCAGCTCCAGCAAAAGCATGGACCTCAACACCCAAAGGAAAGAAGGCATCTTCTCATGTCAAGCATATTGTCAGCAAAATATTCTTCTCTGTGCTGAGAAGGAAAACACAATTAAGAAGATTGTCTGGACAGATAATCCCCCACATAAAACAATAGCCAGACATCAGTTAGAGGCTATGGAGCACAGAGCTGTGTGGGTTTTCAGAAATGAGAGCTCCCAGGTTGTAGGAGCCCCGGAGCTGGTCCAGGGATGCTGGATGCTGAGTGGAGCTGAGGAGACAGAATTGGGGACACCGCCTTCCCCACCCACAAGGAGTGGGGTCACTGCCGTATCCTGACACACTCTTCATTGTCAAATGGTGTCTGGGGGCTACTCCCCAACGCCCAGACCTTATGTAACACGGGACTTGTCATCTTCCACGTGCATCCCGATGGTTCTCACAACTGTCTCTCAAAAGGGCAACTTCCGGGCAACTGGCTCATCCAGAACAGTAGCTGCAAGTTGCAGTTCAGTTCAGTTCAGGATGTCTCCTTTGAAACACTGTGAATGCAATGCTTTTTTTTTTAATAAATTTTATTTATTTATTTATTTGTTTGTTTGTTTGTTTTTGGCTGTGTTGGGTCTTCGTTGCTGTGTGCAAGCTTTCTCTAGTTGTGGTGAGCAGGGGCTACTCTTCATTGTAGAGCACAGGCTCTAGGCCCACGGGCTTCAGTAGTTGCAGTGCAAGGGCTTCTCACTGTGGTGGTTTTTCTTGTTGTGGAGCACAGGCTCTAGGCACGCGGGTTTCAGTAGTTGTGGCTCGTGGGCTCAGTAGTTGTGGCACGCGGGCTCTAGAGCGCAGGCTCAGTAGCTGTGGCGCACGGGCTTAGTTGCTCCATGGCATGTGGAATCTTCCCGGAACAGGGATCAAACCAGTGTCCCCTGCATTGGCAGGTGGATTCTCAACCACTGCGCCACCAGGGAAATCCTGCAATGCTTTTTTTAACAAATAGGTGTGATAAGTTCCTGTGAATTGATTCTCCTCCCCTGTTTGAATCCTTGCATTGACTCAGATATGAAATCACATCTCTGGTTGCTCCTGACTTCTGCTTGCCTAAAGAAATCTTTTAAATGATACATCCATTTGATAATATAATTCTAACCCAATATAATTACAGCAAAACTCTGTCATTCAGCATTTCTTATGTAGTTGCTGTGTGTCTGCTCTTTTGCTGGATAAAATGGAAGATACAGACTTTATCAATGGAATAGAATTTTCTCATTGATTAACCAGACCCAGTTGTCTGGAATCTTCCTATAACCATATACAATAAAATTAGGAAAAATAAGAAAATGACAAGGAAAAAGAAAGTACTCGACACGTATCCCTTACACAGTAGACATAAATATTTGTTAAGTGAATGACTGAAAACAGAGATTTTGTTGAAAATAATTACCCTCTGAAGGAGAGTAATGGCTTTGAGTATGGGGTTTCCTTTTGGGGTGATGAAAATGTTTTGGAACTAGATAGAGGTGGTGGTTGCACAACATTGTGAATGTATTAAATGCCACTGCATTGTCCCCTTTCAAATGGTTAATTTTATGTTATTGGAATTTAACCTCAATTTAAAATAAGTAAATACTTTCCATATTACATCCTGATGTACTGGGAACAGACAGATTTAATCATGTCTTCACAAAACTTTGCTACAGTGATTTTGATGACTAAGAAGCAGAAAGGTCCATAGACCAATAAATCCTTGCATGGGAAAAGTTTTTACACTGCCAAACTATTTGATAAGACAAAAGTACTTCCAGAAAGTTCTCTTTCCCCTGTCAACTTATGGCCATCTACATTAGAGTATTTACTTTTGAGTCTGGACTGCTTGAAGCCTTTCCCATAAATATGGAATCCTCAAAATGCAAATTTTATATCCCTGTGTTTCGTAGGCACCATAGTTCTTTTCATAAGAGAAAAAACTCATTTTCTTGATGGGGACCCTGAAGTAACACTGCTGGTTAACCCATTGGCCCAAGGTGGGGTGGGAAGTGGAGGGAGTGGGGCAGAAGATGTGAGCCTGAAATAGAGGCCCCCAAATTTCTATGTTGAGGGAACAATTTTTTACATAAAAGTCAGGGTTGAGAGAGGTGGCATAAAAGAATAAAAATGACTAAAACTGCAACTTGGGAGGTGGGCAGAACCCATGTGTCGTGATATTTTGATGTATTTTGGCAGAAATCAAAACAAATAACCAGATAAAGGATTAGGCGCTTGACAACAGTGCTAGAGGGAAAGTGACAAATCTGACAATAATGTACACAAAACAGCATGTTCCTGACACTAGGGAAGTAAGAGCAGACATCGGGAGGGCTATGTCTTGTCAATTACGTATGTGCTGTGGTGTAGTAAGAATATATGTGGTCTTGTCCCTGGGTCCTGGAACAGGGCTTCAAAACCCCTTGGAGTTTCTTCAGTGAAAAGAGTGTGTTTGTTCTGCTAACAAGGTGACTCATGATGGGGGCCTAGGTCAACCCAGGATGGGGGCTGGTCATCAGAAATACCAAGCCCAACCTTGGTGCAGAGGAAGGGACTGGAGATTGAGTTCAATCATGTTGCCAGTGACTTCATGAATCATGTCTATGTACTGAAACCCCCAATAAAAACTCTGGACATGAGGCTCGGTGGAGCTTCCCGGTTGGTGAATACATTGGCATCCCGGGAGGGTGAAGTGCCCTGACTCCATGGGGAAAGGGCATGGGAGCTCTGCCTCTCTCCTAGATCCCACCTATGTGTGTCCTTTATAATAAACTATAATTGCAAATCTAGCACTCTCTTCAGTTCTGAGTCATTTTAGTGGATTATCGTACCTAAAGGCATTGTGGGAACCCCAGAATTTATAGCTAGAAGTGTGGTCAGACACATAGGTCAGAAGTGCAGATGGTCTAGGGACCCCTAAAATGCATCTAGCATTGGAAGTAAGGACAGAGCTGTGGAGAACTGAGCCCTTAACTTATGGGATCTCACACCATCGCCAAGTGGTTAGTGTCAGAATTGAATTGCAGTGCACCCAGTTAAGGTGGAAACAGACCATATATATATATATGATTTCAATTTCTCCCTCACCAAACAATGAAAAACATCCTTAAACAGGTAAAATTCTGACAGTTTAACTTTGGGAACCCAAACAGAAAAACCTCCTTCAGAACTTTATGCAATTTACTTTCCTTCAAAATTATGAATTCTGATATATTCCTAATGCTCTCTTTGGCTCTCTTTTTTTCAAGCAGAAGAAATATTCCTTCTATTTACATGAAATTAGAAAATTAGGTGGGCTTTTAAATCTATTTTCCGCTCATCCTTTTTTCCAGATTTTTCTGGTGGGAAAATTGCTTAGAATTTAATTAATGGCTTCTTGGTCACCTGGCTTTCTCAACAGCCAAATATAAAAGATAAATGAATCAACTTATGGCAATTTGGGAAGGCGTACCTGCATTCTTTTAGGAGCCTTTACGTACATGAGAACCAGTAGCATAAAGATACAAGAAAAAGCCAGTTTTAAGAAGACTGACAGATTTACTAAAAAACATAACCACATAATTTTACAAGTAGTACATTATTTGAGAGGGAGTATAGTTTGAGACATTTTTTTCTTTTAAATATATGATTGCCTTTCAGATTTCCAAACATTCTCAAACTCTCTTGTCATAATCACTCTAATAATAAGTAATGATGGTTTTCAAATGCCAAGAGTTAACAAGTCTAAGAAGCAAAAAAAGAACAGCCTCAAGTTTTGAGGCTGACATGACATTCTGATTTCAATTCTAAAATCAGACAACTTCGCATAATATGCTTTTCAAATAATAAGATCTTCCATTTTTTTCCCTAGAGCTTTCCAGGCAAAATGATCAATCAAATTGAAACATGTTTGGAATATTTGACTGTTTGCTGCCAAAAAAATCCAGCATAACAACAGAAAAAATTACAAACAAAAAGTTAAACAATAACCACCTAAGGCAAATATCCCATTGGTCCAATGTAGATGAGACCAAATAATATGGAAAACTATTCAAAGATCCAAACAATTATAATCATACAAAAAGAGCTCTCATATTAATGAAGGGGTAAAATAATATACTTGTGGAAATTACCCACACACTTAATTTTTTCAGCTCATCAAATATATGTTTAATCCCATCTGTTAATATTTTAAACTTTCTACCCAACCTTTGAAGGGTCGTATCCTACAGTTTATACCTCCTACCAGCAGTATTCACAACCATTTTGATCCTTGCCTGAAAGGCAAAAAGATTGAGTATATATTGTTTAGAGCCTTAATACACATCCTCTAATGGAGAAAAGGTAGAAGAGGGTGAGGGAAAGGTTAAGGAAAAAAATCAGAATTATTCCTCTTGAAATCACCTCTGTTTCTCAGCAGATTAAAAATGTCAGTGTGAAAAAAGAACAAGAGAAAACACATTAGGACACATAAGAGACCTAAAAGGTAACTGGGCTGGGGGAGGGGAGTCTTATCATGATGGAGAAACTGTCATTTTTAAATTGACTATATTGTAGGTTACTATAGAGACCTACATTTCATGACCTGATGTGGGGCAGTGAACCTACAAAAGTTTCATGACAATCAAAGCTTGCACACACTTAAGCTTTCATGGAGTAAAAACATGGGGTTCTGTCATCATTTGGATGTCACTGGCTTATTAGGAGCCCCAAGAATGGGCCATTGCATTCTAAACTGGCATGCTCTATGTTCTATTAAGTTGCCTCATTAGTCCCTGCCTGCCTTGCACCGGATGTATCCACACTGCAGAAGCCCAATGGACTGAAAGGCTGGTTTCCATGGAGATGTTTTGCAGCTTTGCTGGTATTTCCTATGGAAGGGAAAGAGACTGTCGCGGTGCTCAACGTGCACACACACACACACATACACACTCATACATACACACACACGCACACATGCACACACACTTTTCAGTTAGACAAACTGGCTATGGAGCAAGAAATATAAGATAATTGAGAGGGGCTAGTGGGGTTTGAGGAATAAGGACTGGATTGGGGAATGTTTGGGGGAGGATCTTTTTTGAAGCATCTGTAACCTTTGGATTATGTGTTCAGTGGAGAGTGAAAAGAGGGCCATTTTGTCTGCATCTGGGCACAGGCAGATGCTGTACCTGGGGGGGCAAGACTTCCTGTGAGGGCAGGAGGGCTGACCAGGTGTGGAGCTAGAGCCGAAACCCTCCCCAGAGAGCCAGGGAGACAAGGAGTCCCTTCCCAGGGTAACTGTGCGCCTCAGCATAACCATATCGGACCCAACAACAGCAAAAACAGCCAACCCTGGCAGGCGATTTCTGAACCAGGGTGATGTTCTATTGTTGGCTGACTTGGAAAGGACTGTGCACGGCCTGATGAGAATTTCAGGCCTGAAACTCCCTCTTGCTCTCACAATAAGGAAAATACTTCGGTGAAGTGTGGGAGCAATTTCTTTTTATTTGGGGATCTGGTCATGGTCTCAGAACCACCATTATTAGCTGTGTAACTTCAGAGGATTTACTTGACCTCTGTTTTTTATTTATAAAACAAAATTAATAAGTTAGTATTTGTATAGCATTTAGTATGTGTTGTGGGCTTCTGCAAGCGCTTTACTTTCTCACTAGTTTATCACAACAGCCTTCGGGAACAAATGCAGTTATTAACCTCGTGCTATGGGTGAGGAAACTAAAGCACAGAGAGATTAGGAAACTCACTCAAGATCACACAAAGAGGAAGGAACGAAGTCAGGATTCAAACCCGGATCACCTGGCTCTAAACCCAGGTGTTCAGCCTCCATGCTACAATGTGAAGAGGTACTGACTCATTTTTATTCTTCTTGCTTTACCTGCATTCATGTATTTAAACTTAACAATTCTATAAAGTTGGTGCTAATAGACTTTCAGATAAGCAAACTGAGGCACAGAGAGGTTAAAAAAAAAAAAACAACTCGCCCAAAGCTACACAGCTAAAATAGGAGGGGGTTGGAATTTGAACTCAGGCATTCAGGTTCCAGAGCAATCAGTCAAGGATCTGAAAAGATGGCAGTAGAAACCGCCAGAAAGGGGGCAGCTTGGAGAAGCACATGTGGCTGGTGGCCAGGGTCAGAGTGGCATCTCTTGGTCCAGCGCTGTTGAGTGGGTTGCCTCGCGGTTGGGAGGTGAGGGGCTTGCTTCCCTTGGGACCAGAGCAGCAGGTCGGTCCGCCTGTGCCTCCCCACCACGCATGCTCGGCACAGCGCTTCCCCTCGGCGTTCCCCTCGGGAACATCCTCGGCGTCCCTTCCCCTGTGAAGAGATCCTTGTCAGAAGGTTTCACTGCTAGAGCCAGAGGTACCCGCTCTGCCAACCAGCAAGACCCTGCCCACCAAGGTCCCGGCTGGTCCCTAACTTCTCCCAGGGTCAGCATGACGTGATGACTTCAGACAGCTCACGGTCCCAGCAAGAGGGTGGGAGAGGTGAGAAAATACATTATGACAAAAAGTGGAAACCAACCGAAAACGCATTGATCTTTCAATGTGTAGTTTGTTACCCCAAGAGCATATGTTCACATGGAACAAGAGCAACATGGATATGGACTGGCAATTACTTATTTTATCTACTGGTGGTACCTAGGGCATAGAAGCATCCTCAGGCCCTGGCCATAACTTCTCCCCACCTCCCTGCCAGGGATTTGAGAGTTGAACACCACAAATCTAACCCCACCCTCCGGAAACACAAGGACCTTATCTGTCCTTGGAGCCCTCAGCACCCAGCACAGTGCCCGGCACAGAGAAGGGTGCTCCAGGAGGGCCGGCACTGGACCACCAGCACTAGGTACCCACTGGAGACCTTCTAGGATGGCAGTGCAGGGCAAGGAACCCAGCTCTGCTCTGGGCTTGGCCTCTGTCCGGCTCTGCCCCCTTCAGAGGCCAGCATGGCCACCACCTTTCCCTGTGGCTGCCTCAAATGAGGAAACTGGAGGGGGGCGGAGGGGGAGGGGCAGGTGGAGGGCTGCGGCTGGAGGTGGGCATGCAGGGGGCAGAGCCCGTGTTCACCCAGACACCCGCCCCCTCCACTCTCTGCTTTTGCTCTTGTCACGGTCTCACCACTGCGTCCCACGACCTACGCCTGAAATATCCTGCAACATTGTGTGTGCTCACGTTCATTTATACGATGGGGGTTAAGGCCAAGGGCTCAAAGTTTTCACCAGACCCCTAAAGGGGAGCAGTTCCAGGAAATAAGATCCTTGCTCCCCGAAGTCTGGGATCTGAGTCCTTTTCAGAGAAGTCACCTGACATAGTCAAAGGGGTACTTGCTACTCCACCAGAGACCGCCCTCTTCTTCATCCAGGCCCATGATCAGCCATGTGCTAATTTGGAGCCCAAAGCCCTTGTCGATGCTCCCTTACCACCCATCCAGGCCCCAAATTTACGGGGATCGGAATGCACACTTACCGGCTATGTTTCTTAACTTTCTGGGGCTGCTTTAAGGACCTACTCTGTCTAAGGCAAAGCCTATTGGATTAGATGATCTCCCTGAAGCACCAACTTTCTCTCCTGGAGGACCGCCTCTCGCCAAAACCCCATTCTGGAGACTCAGCTCTGTTACCTGCCCCATATGGCTTTGTAGGGCTGACGAAGGCAAGATTCGGTGATCACGTCATTTCCTTAATGGCCAAATAAGATGACCCTGCAGTTAAATTCCCAGCTCCGATGCTAGGTTAGATGGATGCCTTCCTTTTCCTTCCTGCAGCTAAACAGACTCTCTGAGACTGAACAATGCTTCACTCTCCCCAACACTGTCAGCTCTGAGAGGCGCACGGGTCTGGGAACCTCCAGCATGACCCAAGGTGGGAGGTAGGCGGGTGAGGGAGTCATTTTAGCCAGGACGATTCCTCAAACGCTAGTGTGACCAGCCCTGGTATGATTTCCTCAGTAAGTTTTGGGCAGCCAAAGTCTTTTTATGTATAATCCAGAAGATAATTTTACATTCTTTCCAACTTCACAGGGGAAGAGGGACCCTCACATTGGCTAAGTTCCTTCAATTTCTCAGTTCTTCCAAGGTATGAGTCTATTCCCTGCTCTCCACCTGAGCAATATAAATAGCCCTGCCATTTAATTGTCTTGCCGAGTTGGCACAGTTGCCATTTATCCTTCTGAGACGTCTTTATATTTGCAGAATGTTTCACCAACGTTATGTCTCTTGGCTAGTTTCCCTGTGTCTCCCCTTTCACTGCTCCTAGGAGAGCACTGCTGTACTAACCAGGATACTGCTGGAAATGCACTGCTTCCTGACAAGTCCAAGGTTGAGAGGATGCTCTTCTAAGCCCCCCAAAGATCATGTAAATTCCAGTACTTGGTAGTCATGTCAGTTTCAAAGCACATCTCACTGGCCAAAAAAATAAACCTCACAAACAAGAGAAGAGAAGGACAAGCTTTTCTTGCAAATGAGTGTGAACAAGACAAACTCCCCAACAGAAAAATTGTCAAAAGACACAGATTATTCACAAAAGATGAAATGCAGTCAGGGGTCAATAGACATGCGAAGGAAGGTCAATAACAAAAGTGATAAAAAGAAATGAGGGCTTCCCTGGTGGCGCAGTGGTTGAGAATCTGCCTGCCAATGCAGGGGACACGGGTTCGAGCCCTGGTCTGGGAAGATCCCACATGCCGCGGAGCAACTGCGCCCGTGAGCCACAATTACTGAGCCTGCGCGTCTGGAGCCTGTGCTCCGCAAGAAGAGAGGCCGCGATAGTGAGAGGCCCGCGCACCGCGATGAAGAGTGGCCCCCGCTTGCCACAACTAGAGAAAGCCCTCGCACAGAAAACGAAGACCCAACACAGCCAAAAATAAATAAAATAAATTTTTTAAAAAAAAGTATAAAAAAAAAAAAAAAAAAAAAAAAGAAATGAAAATAAAATCACCAAGGTGATCCCTCTTTGCTATTATACGGGCCAAGATTCTAAAGTTTGAAGATACCAGGTGGATGAAAGTGGGGGAAACAGGTGCTTTCACTACCCGTTACTTGACAAGTGGATTATCATAAATTCTGGAGAGCAGTGTGGCAATGTGTCTCAAACCCCACTCTCATAATTCTTCTGACACTTTATCCTGATGCTATAATTGGACAAGTGCACAATGAGGTTTGCACATGGTTTTTCATCTCAAAGTTGTTTATAATAATGAAAAATTGGAAACAGTCCAAATTTCCATCAAGGAAAAATTAATTTATTTCATCGTGATAAAATCATTCGATAAAATAGCATGAAGCCATTTATAAGGATGATATATATTAATGAACACAATATATGAAAATATCTGCACCAGAAATAATTAAGTGAAACAGATATTGGGTACACTATGATCCTACTAGGAAAATATTGCGTTTGCCTGCATATGTGTGCATAAGCGTTACTCATAAAGAGATATCTGGAATTATATTTACTAATAAGTTATGTTGTTATTTCTGGTGGTAAGACATCGAACTAGTCAGGGTAGGATAGGCAATGCTGCATTAAGAAATAAACCCAGACATGTACTGATCCAATACAATGGAAGTTTATTTCTCATTCATGTAAAACCCAAATGATAGGGGGTGCTGGCTATGGAGGGAATTCAGACTCCCGCCATTCTGAGCTTTGCCATCTCCAGTGTGTGGACCCCAAGGCCACTTTGGGAGACCTTTCCATTCTAGTCTGATGAGAAAACAAAGAAAGGCTATGCCCTATCGCAAGGAAGGCCTTTAATGAGACGGGCCCAGAGGTACCATTCATCCCCTCCTCATGGCCACCTAACTACAAGGGAGATGTCAGGACAGCTGTGTCCTCTCCTCAGGGAGGAGTAGAGGAGTTGGATGAATATCCCAAAGCCCAGGTATACCAAGGTTTTTTTGTGTGTTTTTCCTGCATTGCTTGAATTTTCCAAATGAGCTTGCTATTACCTTTACAGGAAAAAAAATTACAGCGAATTTCCTTTTTTTTAGAATAACAGTATCTTTAAAAAGAGAGAGCGAGAGATTAAGATAATTTGGGAGAACTAGCCCCCAAAAAGCAGGGGCTCTAAGTCACGCTGAGCCAATGTAGCTGTGTATCTGTACCCCGGGGGTCAGGTACCCTCTCTTTCTGGGTGCTCCCAACTTCAACAACAGTCAACAAGAGCTCAGAGAGTGAGGTGATCTTAGCCTTTGAAAACTCGTGTTTCTGTTCTCACATCTTAGATCTCTAGGGTACAAAGTAGGGTGATATTATTGAATTTGATTTTTAACACAAGGAAAAGTCAATTGCATTATTAGTGGATTAGCTGCTGTCTCTTTAAAACTATGCACAAGGCCAGACATAATCTCATAAAGCGAATGATTCATGTGTTTCTGGGATGAGGTGGTGGGAGAGCTTTTCATTCAACTTTTCAACAGTCCATCTAAATTTTAGTTGTTATTCTCGCCCATGACTTTGGTTTAAGGCAGGTTAGGGTCCTTTTCAGAACAACTTGGCAAAGCTAACTTGATAGCCCATGACCAAAATAATCAGCCCATCGAGGTCACACACTGTATTACGATTAACACTTGTAACGTGACGCTGTCACGCCAGATGATAAGATGAATTCCACGGATTTCAGTAGACATGCTGTTAAAGTGTATTCTAAGGTCATCTGACTAGTGGGTTGCTGTTTGTTATTTAATTCATGGAAAAATCCATGCAATTCACACTAATCTGATCATACAGCAAGTGTGTGACTACCTTGAATTCTACAGAGAAAGATGTTTGCAGAAAAGAAAGTCACAAATTAGCCATAAATAGCCAACAGCATCCCGGGACTAGGCCTCTGTCTACTTCCCCTGCCGGATGTGCTCATTCCCAACTCAAACCCTGTATGTTAGGTTGGTTCCCAGACCTGCCATTACCTGGGAGGTGCAGGCTGCTGAGGAGGCAGGTGTGGTTCTCGACTGGCCTGACGTCTCAAGGCCCTGCAGTGTCTGCAGTGAACCAGGGCTGCCACATCTGCTTGTCAGCCAGAAAGGAGGCACCGCGATCCAACCACTTCTCCCAATGGGGCTCTGGGCCTGCAGGAAGAAAGTATGCTGGGCCAAATGGGGATATTCTCAAATGTGACCACTGCCATTGAATCTCTCACAATCCTTGACCTTCAGGGTCACATAGTTGTGACTTACAGGCTTGAGAAACTCATTCCAGGGCTAAACTGTTGCATTTCTCTTTACTGGTTTGATTTAATTATGGCATGTAGTTTTCTTTTCATTTTTCTCAAAGCCGTGGGAAAACAGACTAAATCATCCCCAACTACATCACCAGTAGCCCTAATGAAACTAATTTTTCTAAGATTATAAAACATTAGCTTAACGACACTCAGTGCCCCTGACATGTGGGGTAAGTGTAGGTCATTAGATGTTAAAAGCTGTCCCCCAATGCACAGATATGTCAGCAACTTCAAAATAGGCCAAACCTCATAAAAATTTCCTAAGAAAATGGAGAAACAAATTGAAAAATAATCTTTCTAAATTGTTATAGAATATTTTTAATTATGCTGAGAAAGAAAATGCCTTACCTATCCTATTAAAAAGTTATTTCCATTTACTACTCCCAAAATACTAAAACAATATAACCTACAAATATTTTATATGTCTTTACAGAAATGTTCATCAGCCACTTCACCTGCAAAAATGGAATACAAAACCTCCTTTTTATGTTTAAGTTTTACCTATCCATGTTTTATTGATGGCTTATAATATTCATCTTAGCAATTTATTACTCTCAAAAAGGCAAAAATACATTGCATATATTAAAATATTACCTTTGCCCTATTGATTAGAGAAAATTTTTATATTCTTGAATTTAGATCAAAATCATTATAGTCATAGTGACTAGAAAATGTAGATATTAAATTTTTGTTCAAACCTTGAGTTTATAAGGTACATGTATTCTGATCACTTATCAAATCAACTTGAAAGCCCTCCTGAAGTCTGAAAGCTATCTCATCAATAGATCCCACTAGCAAGATTAGGGGAAGCAAGACCTTGAAATCATAAAGCCCTGGGGTGGAACTCTGGCTTTGCCACGTGCTAGATGATTTTAGAGGCGTCCTAATCTCTGTTTTTATGTCTGTTGCCTAATTTGCAGAAATGTGAACGAGAAGACTGGTCACACAGGGCTGTGGAGAGAAATAAATTAGGCCAAGTTCACAGCATCTGACTCATATTAGACTCTTCATTAAGCTCATTTCTCTTTTCCATCTTCTTCTGTTAACTCAGGGTGGAAAGATCTAAATTGAATTCCAGGTCCCCCACTCTGCTCCCTACTTGGGGTAAACCACTTCTGCTCTCTGGATCCTTCACCTGCAGAAGCGGAGATTACCATTTCAATTTTTTACCAGCCAGTGGCCGGGGCTTCTTCCCACCTCAGCCAGGACAGCTTGTGTGGAAGCAGAAGATTCATTCACTCGGCAAATATGCAAATATGCTCGAGTCTCTGTGTGCCAGGCTCTGCACTCAAGAAGCATCTTAAGTTTCCTAGGGATACCATAACAAATTGTCACAAACTGGATGGCTTCAAACAATAGAACTTTGCTCTCTCACAGTTCTGAAGGCCAGAAGGTCAAACTTAAGGTGCTAGCAGGTGCTCTCTCTGCAACCTGCAGGGGAGAACCCTTCTCACCTCTTCCAGCTTCCGGTGGCCGCTGGCAGTTTTTGCGTTCCTTGGCATTCCTTGGCATGTAGCTGAGCACTTCGATCTCTGCCTCCACATCACAAGATCCTCTCCCTGTGCGTCTTCACATTGTCGTCTCTCTGTGTCTAAAATTTCCCCTTTCTAAGGACACCAGTCATAGGATTAGAGCTCATCCTAACCCAGTATCACCTGGTCTTACCTTGATTACTTCTGCAAAGACCCTATTTCCTAATAAGGTCACAGTCACGGATAATGGAAATTAGGACTTGTATCCATCTTTTGTGGGAACACAATTTAACCCACAACAAAGGGGGAAGACAGTGGTGACTAAGGTCCTAGGGGCTCTCAATCAGAGAACCAGGCTCAGACAGCAAACGGATCAAGTTCAGAGCATAAAGGCAGCAAGAGACCCTTGGCTCCTTTGTTCTGGGAGTGACAGTTGGGCACTAAATGCCATCGGGGAAGGAGGTGACAACTGAGATTGGAAAAGCATATTTTTTCTTTTACCATCATCATCTTTATTAAAATAACACAATTTTCAAAATTCAAGGAGAATGGGACCACCTGGGAACCCCAGTGTCACTCCTCAGAGGTGATTTTTTTTTCTCATATAATTTTTTATTTAACTATAATTCACATACCATAAAATTCACACTTGTACAGTGTCCAATGTAGTGGTTTTTAATATGTTCCCAAAGTTGTGGACTCATCACCACTACCTCATGCCGGGACATCCAGCACCCTGCAAAGAAACTGTATGTGTTATCAGTCATTCTATATTCCCCCACCCCTGGCAATCATTAACCTATGTCCTGACTCTAGAGATCTCCTGTTATGGATATTTCATATAAATGGAATTATACAATATGTGGCCTTTTATTTCTAGCTTCTTTTGCTTAGCATAATGTTTTCAAGTTTCATTCATGTTCTGTCCTTTTTATAGCTGGATAATATACCATTGCATGGATATACCACATTCTATTTATCTATTCATCATTTGATGGACTTTTTTGGCTATTAGGAATAATGCTGCCATGAACATTCATATGGTAATTTTTGTGTGGACCTATGTTTTCAGTTCTCTTGGATGTACACCTAGAAGTGGAATTGCTGGGTCATATGACAACTCTATGTTTAACTTTTTGAGGAACTGCCAATAAGTCCTCCAAAGCAGCTGCACCAATTTACAGTCCTACAAACAATGAACAAAGGTTCCAATTTCCCCACATCTTCACCAACACTTTTTAGTGTCCATCTTTTTGTTTGTAGGCTTCCTGGTAGGGGGAGAAGTTGTATCTCGCTGAGGTTTTGATTTGCATTTCCCTAGTGACTAATGATGTTGAGCATCTTTTCATGTACTTATGGGGGATTTTAAAATCTTCTTTGGAGAAATGTCTCTTTAAATCCTTTGTCCATTTTTTAATTGGGTGCAGAGCAGTTTTGTTCACACACAGATTTTCAACCTAAAAATAAAGTTTAAAGAGGGAGATTTGGAAAGAAGTGAAGAGCATTATTAGCAAGAGTTTTCCGCCAAAAGGATTCCCCATTCACTGAGGTGCGACCTCTTTCCTCCATGCCTCTGGCTACAGTGAAGTCAGGACTTAGATGGAAAGGACACAGCTGAAAGGTGAGCCCAGCACAAACGCAATGAGAGAAATAAAGTGTGCACAATACTGGTATTTCTTCAAGTGGAAAGTAAGTGTCCTCTGCTCATTTTAATTTGAAGCAGAATACCACTTTCTTGTCACTCTACCTTCTGGTCTGTCATCTACCTTGGGGGGAAGAGGAAGTGTTTCTCCACCAATTAGAGGAAGCAATTACCAGCCACAGTGGTGACGTCGGCTACAAAATCAAAAGTAAATTCCAACAATGAAATACCGCCTAACCCTGTCCCAGGAAGACTCTTAAGCCAATTAGAGTGGCAGGAATTATGATAAATGCTGTAATTATGATTCAGGCAGACCGACTATAAACCATGAATCTTCTGCCCCTGCTCCGGCCCCGGCGTCCCACAGACTTATTTCCATTGTGGAATGATGTCTTGTTCTATTAAGTATGTTTGGAAATCACTCAAATGCTGTGTTACGGGAAGTGTGGATTTGAGGTCATAGATTCTCAGCCACAACTGTCACCTAAAGGAAAGCACTAAAACGGGAAATTAAGTTTCACAGTCTACTCAGCCATCCTGTGGCCATGGGGGTAGAAGGACGTCGCTGGCAGGGCGGTGGGTTGATTTTTTTTGCTCCCCATCACATGCCCGCTCTTCCAACCGACCCTGGAGAGAAGAATATAAATTTCAGTGGCCAAAATTTAAAAAAAAAAAAATCATGATTCTATGGAAGCCTCCACATGGAAATAGATATGCCTGAATATATTTATTTAGACTGAAGTAAACATTAAGTCATAAAAAGAGATTAAGCTGTCCCGATAAAGCTCAAGACCTCACCAATCTACTTTACGTTAGTGTGGTTTCTAGACGTACTGATGTATTGATGAAGGGGTTATAGGAAATTATATAAAGACAATTTGATGTAAGTACTAAAAAATGTTATTGGAATTTTCCATGTTTGCAGAGTTCTAGAATGTAATACATTATACAGGACCACACACACACACACACACACACACACACACACACACACAAATTTCAATATAATTGTCAAAGGCTTGAAGCTTGACTGGCTCCCTGTGCTATGACAACTGTCAGCTGAGAAAGTCACCTACTTGAAACTCACCACCTTCAAAAGGCTTTCAGAATTCTTACCGACTCTGATAGAGTTGAAAGCCCCGCTGGGACTCCTGGGTAAAGCAAGTCAGTGAGTGTCCTGGGGCAGAGGACCTCATTGGCCTTTGGGTGGAAGATTCTAGAGTCTGCACATGCAAATTATTACCGCAGTGTTGAATTGGTTCTTTAACTATTTTTTTTAAACATCTTTATTGAAGTATATAATTGCTTTACAATAGTGTGTTAGTTTCTGATTTATAACAAAGTGAATCAGCTATACATATACATATATCCCCATATCTTCTCCCTCTTGCGTCTCCCTCCCACCCTCCCTATCCCACCCCTCGAGGTGTTCACAAAGCACGGAGCTGATCTCCCTGTGCTAGCGGCTGCTTCCCACTAGCTATCTATTTTACATTTGGTAGTATATATTAGTCCATGCCACTCTCTCACTTCGTCCCAGCTAACCCTTCCCCCTCTCCATGTCCTCAAGTCCATTCTCTACATCTGCATCTTTATTCCTGTCCTGCGCCTAGGTTCTTCATAACCATTTTTTTTTCTTTTTTAGATTCCATATATATGTGTTAGCATACGGTATTTGTTTGTCTCTTTCTGACTTACTTCACTCTGTATGACAGACTCTAGGTCCATCCACCTCACTAAAAATAACTCAATTTCGTTTCTTTTTATGGCTTAGAAATATTTGAATATATGTGCCACATCTTCTTTGTCCATTCATCTGTCGATGGACACTTAGGTTGCTTCCATATCCTGGCTGTTGTAAAGAGTGCTGCAATGAACATGTGGTACATGACTCTTTTTGAATGATGGTTTTCTCAGAGTATATACCCAGTAGTGGGATTGCTGGGTCATATGGTAGTTCTATTTTTAGTTTTCTAAGAAACTTCCATACTGTTCTCCATAGCGGCTGTATCAATTTGCATTCCCACCAACAGTGCAAGAGGGTTCCCTTTTCTCTACAACCTTTCCAGCATTTATTGTTTGTAGATTTTTTGATGATGACCATTCTGACCGGTGTGAGGTGATACCTCATTGTAGTTTTGATTTACATTTCTCTAGTGATTAGTGATGTTGAGCATTCTTTCATGTGTTTGTTGGCTATCTGTATATCTTCTTTGGGGAAATGTCTCTTTAGGTCTTCTGCCCATTTTTGGATTGGGTTGTTTGTTTTTTTTAATATTGAGCTGCATGAACTCCTTGTATATTTTGGAGACTAATCCTTTGTCAGTTGCTTCATTTGCAAATATTTTCTCCATTCTGAGGGTTGTCTTTCATCTTGTTTATGGTTTCCTTGGCTGTGCAAAAGATTTTAAGTGTCATTAGGTCCCATTTGTTTATTTTTGTTTTTATTTGCATTTCTCTAGCAGGTGGGTCAAAAAGGATCTTGCTGGGATTTATGTCATAGAGTGTTCTGCCTATGTTTTCCTCTAAGAGTTTGATAGTGTCTGGCCCTACATTTAGGTCTTTAATCCATTTGGAGTTTATTTTTGTGTATGGTGTTAGGGAGTGTTCTAATTTCCTTCTTTTACATGTAGCTGTCCAGTTTTCCCAGCACCACTTATTGAAGAGGCTGTCTTTTCTCCATTGTATATTCTTGCCTCTTTTATCAAAAATAAGATGACCGTATGTGTGTGGGTTTATCTCTGGGCTTTCTATCCTGTTCCATTGATCTATATTTCTGTTTTTGTGCCAGTGCCATACTGTCTTGATTACTGTAGCTTCGTAGTATAGTCTGAAGTCCAGGAGCCTGACACCTCCAGCTCTGTTTTTCTTTCTCCAGACTGCTTTAGCTATTCAGGGTCCTTTGTGTTTCCATACAAATTGTGAAATTTTTTGTTCTAGTTCTGTGAAAAATGCCATTGGTAGTTTGATAGGGATTACATTGAAGCTGTAGATTGCTTTGGGTACTATAGTCATTTTCACAATGTTGATTCTTCCAATTCAAGAAAATGGTTTATCTCTCCATCTGTTTGTATCATCTTTAATTTCTTTCATCCGTGTCTAATAGTTTTCTGCATACAGGTCTTTTGTCTCCTTAGATAAGTTTATTCCTAGGTATTTTATTCTTTTTGTTGCAGTGGTAAATGGGAGTGTTTCCTTAATTTCTCTTTCAGATATTTCATCATTAGTGTATAGGAATGCAAGAGATTTCTGTGCATTAATTTTGTATCCTGCTACTCTACCAAATTCACTGATTAGCTCTAGTAGTTTTCTGGTAGTATCTTTAGGATTCCATGCGTATAGTATCATGTTATCTGCAAACAGTGACAGCTTTACTTCTTCTTTTCCAATCTGGATTCATTTTATTTCTTTTTCTTCTCTGATTGCTGTGGCTAAAACTTCCAAAACTATGTTGAATAGTAGTGGTGAGAGTGGGCAACCCTGTCTTGTTCCTGATATTAGTGGAAAAGGTTTCAGTTTTTCACCATTGAGAACGATGTTGGCAGTGGGTTTGTCATATATGGCCTTTATTATGTTGAGGTAAGTTCCCTCTATGCATACTTTCTGGAGGGTTTTTATCATAAATGGGTGTTGAATTTTGCTGAAAGCTTTTTCTGCATCTATGGAGATGATCATATGGTTTTTCTCCTTCAATTTGTTAATATGGTGTATCACATTGATTGGTTTGCGTATATTGAAGAATCCTTGCCTTCCTGGGATAAACCCCACTTGATCATGGTGTATGATCCTTTTAATGTGCTGTTGAATTCTGTTTGCTAGTATTTTGTTGAGTATTTTTGCATCTATGTTCATCAGTGATATTGGCCTGTAGTTTTCTTTCTTTGTGACATCTTTGTCTGGCTTTGGTATCAGGGTGATGGTAGCCTCATCGAATGAGTTTGTGAGTGTTCCTCCCTCTGCTATATTTTGGAAGAGTTTGAGAAGGATTGGTGTTAGTTCTCTAAATGTTTGATAGAACTCACCTGTGAAGCCATCTGGTCCTGGGCTTTTGTTTATTGGAAGGTTTTTAATCACAGTCTCAATTTCAGTGCTTCTGATTGGTCTGTTTATATTTTTTATTTCTTCCTGGTTCAGTCTTGGAAGGTTGTGCTTTTCTACGAATTTGTCCATTTCTTCCAGGTTGTCCGTTTTATTGGCATATAGTTACTTGTAGTAATCTCTCATGATCCTTTGTATTTCTGCAGTGTCAGTTGTTACATTTCCTTTTTCATTTCTAATTCTATTGATTTGAATCTTCTTCCTTTTTTTCTTGATGAGTCTGGCTAATGGTTTATCAATTTTGTTTACCTTCTCAGAGAACCAGCTTTTAGTTTTATTGCTCTTTGATATTGTTTCCTTCATTGCTTTTTCATCTATTTCAGATCTGATCTTTATGATATCTTTCCTTCTGCTAACTCTGGGGGTTTTTTTGTTCTTCTTTCTCTAATTGCTTTAGGTGTAAGGTTAGGTTGTTTCTCTGAGATGTTTCTTGTTTCTTGAGGTAGGATTGTTTTGCTATAAACTTCCCTCTTAGAACTGCTTTTGCTGCATCCCATAGGTTTTGGGTCATCGTGTTTTCATTGTCATTTGTTTCTAGGTATTTTTGATTTCCTCTTTGATATCTTCAGTGATCTCTTGGTTATTAATTAGTGTATTGTTTAGCCTCCATGTATTTGTATTTTTTACAGATTTTTTTCCTATAATTGATATCTAGTCTCATAGCGTTGTGGTCAGAAAAGATACTTGATATGTTTTCAATTTTCTTAAATTTACCGAGGCTTGATTTGTGACCCAAGATATGATCTATCCTGGAGAATGTTCCACGAGCACTTGAGAAGAAAGTGTATTCTGTTGTTTTTGGATGGAATGTCCCATAAATATCAATTAAGTCCATCATTTTTAATGTGTCATTTAAAGCTTGTGTTTCCTTACTTATTTTCATTTTGGATGATCTGTCCATTGGTAAAAGTGGGGTGTTAAAGTCCCCTACTATGATTGTGTTACTGTCAATATCCCCTTTTATGGCTGTTAGCATTTGCCTTATGTATTTAGGTGCTCCTATGTTGGGTGCATAAATATTTACAAATGTTATATCTTCTTCTTGGATTGATCCCTTGATCATTATGTAGTGTCCTTCTTTGTCTCTTGTAATAGTCCTTATTTTAAAGTCTATTTTGTCTGGTATGAGAATTGCTACTCCAGCTTTCTTTTGATTTCCATTTGCATGGAATATCTTCTTCCATCCCCTCACTTTCAGTCTGTATGTGTCCCTAGGTCTGAAGTGGGTGTCTTGTAGACAGCATATATCTGGATCTTGTTTTTGTATGCATTCAACCAGTCTATGTCTTTTGGTTGGAGCATTTAATCCATTTACATTCAAGGTAATTATCGATATGTATGTTCCTATCACCATTTTCTTAATTGTTTTGGGTTTGTTATTGTACGTCTTTTCCTTCTCTTGTGTTTCCTGCCTAGAGAAGTGCCTTTAGCATTTGTTGTAAAGCTGTTTTGGTGGTGCTGAATTCTCTTAGCTTTTGCTTGTCTGTCAAGGTTTTAATTTCTCTGTCGAATCTGAATGAGATTCTTGCTGGGTAGAGTAATCTTCGTTGTAGGTTTTTCCCTTTCATCACTTTAAATATGTCCTGCCACTCCCTTCTGGCTTGCAGAATTTCTGCTGCAAGATCAGCTGTTAACCTTATGGGGATTCCCCTGTATGTTATTTGTTGTTTTTCTCTTGCTGCTTTTAATATTTTTTTTTTGTATTTAATTTTTGATAGTTTGATTAATATGTGTCTTGGCGTGTTTCTCCTTGGATTTATCCTGTATGGGACTCTCTGTGCTTCCTGGACTTGATTAACTATTTCCTTTCCCATATTAAGGAAGTTTTCAAGTATAATCTCTTCAAATATTTTTTCAGTCCCTTTCTTTTTCTTTTCTTCTTCTGGGACCCCTATAATTCGAATGTTGGTGAGTTTAATGTTGTCCCAGAGGCCTCTGAGACTGTCCTCAATTCTTTTCATTCTTTTTCCTTTATTCTGCTCTGCAGTAGTTATTTCCACTATTTTATCTTCCAGATCACTTATCCGTTCTTCTGCCTCAGTTATTCTGCCATTGATTCCTTCTAGAGAATTTTTAATTTCATTTATTGTGTTGTTCATCATTGTTTGTTTGTTCTTTAGTTCTTTTAGGTCTTTGTTAAACGTTTCTTGAATTTTCTCCATTCTATTTCCAAGATTTTGGATTGTCTTTACTATCACTACTCTGAATTCTTTTTCAGGTAGACTGCCTATTTCCTCTTCATCTGTTTGTTCTGGCGGGTTTTTACTTTGCTCCTTCATCTCCTGTGTGTTTCTCTGTCTTCTCATTTTGCTGAACTTACTGTGTTTAGGGTCTCCTTTCTGCAGGCTGCAGGTACGTAGTTCCCGTAGCTTTTGGTGTCTGCCCCCAGTGGCTAAGGTTGGTTCAGTGGGTTGTTTAGGCTTCCTGGTGGAGGGGACTAGTGCCTGTGTTCTGGAGGATGAGTTTGGATCTTGTCTTTCTGGTGTGCAGAACCATGTCCAGTGGTGTGTTTTGGGGTGTTTGTGACATTATTATTATTTTAGGCACCCTCTCTGCTAATGGGTGGTGTTGTGTTCCTGTCTTGCTAGTTGTTTGACATAGGGTGTCCAGCACTGTAGCTTGCTGGTCGTTGAGTGGAGCTGGGTCTTAACATTGAGATGGAGATCTCTGAGAGAGCTTTTGCTGTTTAATATTACGTGGAGCCGGGAGGTCTCTGGTGGACCAATGTCCTGAACTCGGCTCTCCCACCTCAGAGGTATAGGCCTGACACCTGGCCGGAGCACCAAGACCCTGCCAGCCACACAGCTCAGAATAAAAGGGAGAAAAAAAGAAGGAAAGAAAGAAAAAATAAAATATAGTTATTAAAATAAAAAATAAGTATTAAAAATTAAAAAGTAATTTAAAAAAGAAAAAGAAAGAAAGAAGAGAGCAGCCAAGCTAAAAATCAAATCCATCAATGATAACAAGTGCTAAAAACTATACTAAAAACAAAAGGACAGAACCCTAGGACAAATGGTAAAAGCAAAGCTATACAGACAAAAATCACATAAAGAAGCACAAATATACACACTCAGAAAAAGTGAAAAAGGAAAAATATATATATCATTACTCCCAAAAGTTCACCACCTCAATTTGGGATGATTCATTGTCTATTCAGGTATTCCAGAGATGCAGGTACATCAAGTTGATTGTGGAGATTTAATCCGCTGCTTCTGAGGCTGCTGGGAGAGAGTTCCCTTTCTCTTCTCTGTTCGCACAGCTCCTGGGGTTCAGCTTTAGATTTGGCCCCGCCTCTGCGTGTAGGTCGCCTGAGGGCGTCTGTTCTTCGCTCAGACAGGACGGGGTTAAAGGAGAAGCTGATTCGGGGGCTCTGGCTCACTGAGGCCGGAGGGAGGGAGGGGTACGGATGCGGGGTGAGCCTGCGGCGGCAGAGGCCAGCGTGACGTTGCACCAGCCCGAGGCGCGCCGTGCGTTCTCCCGAGAAAGTTGTCCCTGGTTCACGGGACCCTGGCAGCGTCGGGCTGCACAGGCTCCCAGGAGGGGAGGTGTGGATAGTGACCTGTGCTCGCACACAGGCTTCTTGGTGGTGGCAGCAGCAGCCTTAGCATCTCATGCCCGTCTCTGGGATCCCCACTGATAGCCGTGGCTCACCCCCATCTCTGGAGCTCATTTAGGCGGTGCTCTGAATCCCCTCTCCTCACGCACCCCGAAACAATGGTCTCTTGCCTCTTAGGCAGGTCCAGACTTTTTCCCGGACTCCCTCCCGGCTAGCTGTGGCGCACTAACCCCTTCAGGCTGTGTTCACGTCGCCAACTCCAGTCCTCTCCCTGGGATCCTACCGAAGCCCAAGCCTCAGCTCCCAGCCCCGCCCACCCCGGCGGGTGAGCAGACAAGCCTCTCGGGCTGGAGAGTGCTGGTTGGCACTGCTCCTCTGTGCAGGAATCTCTCCACTTTGCCCTCTGCACCCCTGTGGCTGTGCTCTCCTCCATGGCTCTGAAGATTCTCCCTGCCACCCCCATCTCTGCCAGTGAAGTGGCTTCCTAGTGTGTGGAAACTTTTCCTCCTTCACAGCTCCCTCCCCGAGGGGCAGGTCCCATATCTATTCTTTTGTCTCTGTTTTTTCTTTTTTCTTTTGCGCTACCCAGGTACGTGGGGAGTTTCTTGCCTTTTGGGAGGTCTGAGGTCTTCTGCCAGCGTTCAGTAGGTGTTCTGCAGGGGTTGTTCCACATGTAGATGTATTTCTGATGTATTTGTGGGGAGGAAGGTGATCTCCACGTCTCACTCCTCTGCCATCTTGAAGGTCTCCTGGTTCTTTAACTATTGCAGACACCTCTTCTCTTCTCCCTGTGTATTTCCTTCTGAGCAGGTCTTATATGAACCTCTAACTGATTAAAATATTCTTTTCTAGAGAGATAGCTATGAAACACCTAAATTTGTATTGTTTTAAGCCACTAAGTTTCTGGTAATTTGTGGCACACATGAACCACCACAGTGTAAGAGGCAAGTGAGCCCTATGAAAAGTGCTGAGTGTACACAGAGGGCAGACAACCCCAACAAGCTTCCCCAAGTACTGTTTTGAATATGAGAAGAATGGAATTCTCTAGACAGTGTCCAGGAGAAAACACGTGGGCAGGCCCTTTGTGGGATCCTAGTTGTCCTCTGAGAGTTTTGTACACGGTGGATGCTCAAAAGGGTTGGTACCAAACCACAGACAATAAGTGAAACAAAAAGTTGGGACTTTTTGCAAGATTACTCAAGCAAAACAGGGATGTACTTTGATCCAGAATATCCAGTAGACTGAGGCAGAAGGGTTAGGTTCAAATATCCAGACTATATAGAAGGGACCCTGGTTATCTGAGTCTGAAAAGTTGGAGGATTGAGTAAGGAAGTAGAAGGTGTCATAAACAAGAAGACTCCCCAGAGAGCTGGCTAAATTAACAATGGGTCGCCCCTTTATCTCCAACATCTCTTTTCCCCACCCCTCATCAACGCCCCAACCAAGGCATTAAATCCTTTATAGGTGGGTCACTCTGAGTCACAGATGTTGCCAGGTAATCCATCACAAGTGGATTACAAAGTGAAGTGTGGAATCTTGCAATAGATGCAGGATTTCATAAAGTCAGTTGACGGTGATCAAGTTAGGAATCTCCTCCCATCACAGGGGAAGTCGTTGTTACAAGATGACCTGGCAGAGATGGGCCCATGACACCCAAAGAGGAGGTAATGATGGGGAGGATGGCAAATAGGAGGTGCCTTCAAAGAGAATGATTCGAGTAGAAAAAATGTTAAAATGTATCCAAAGCCCTTGGGGAAACAAAGCTTCAGCATATTTTTGCAGACCTGACCCTCTTTATGACCTTTCTGAACATCTCAGTGTGCAAAATGAAGGCTATCTGATTGTACTAACATGCAGGGTTGCCAGAAAACTCACCCAGATGAAAAATAATCAACACTTTATCCTTGCTTTTTTCCTAAGAACTTGTGCATAGTTATGATTATAAGCATGTTCAATGGAAGATAATGTAAACTTATTTTTATAGTTTTTGTTTCAGTTTTCAAGATAAAGACCCAACAACCATACCTTTCTTTTCTTTATTTATTTTTTTCTTTTTTTCACTGTTCAGCATGAAGTTTTATTTAAGTGGATTCCCCCATGGCCTTCCCCCAGCCTAATAAGGGCTTCCTACACTGCACGCTCCGTATCGAGCATCCCGTGTGGAATAAGTGGGTACCTGGCTCTGCAGCCAGCTCACGCTCTGCCTGGATAACTTTGAAGCAGTCTCTGCTCCAGCAAAACTGGGCACAGTTTGTTCCAGCCACACCTTCCTTTTGCTCTTGCAGAATGCTCCATTTCCAGTTTCTTCTAGGACTTTAGCTGAGAATTATAGCCAAGGAATGAACCCCTTCTTACCAATGCCTAGGATAAACTTGTCAGCGGCTCTTGGTGTTATCCTAGGGGTGAGGAGTCCAAGAGTTAACAGATAAAGGGGTTGGGTGGCTCTCTTAATAAAAGCCACATTTTCATAGGAATTTTTGGAGAAAAAAATAATATAACAGTAACTTTAAAATAGAGTCCATAGGAAGACTAACCAGAGAGACAACTCTATTGTGAAAATGCTCCCTTGAAATTCTGAGGGACTTTTGAGGGAAATATCCAAACCAAACCACATTTTTAAAAATGTTTAAGTAAAGGATAATCAGTAATCCTTCTCAATGTCATATAAGAAATTGAGTACAAGTCCCGGAATTATCAAGCAAGTTATTTTGAGAGAACTTGGAACAAATATTTGAATAGATATTTTCTAGGCGTATTTTTCTTTTCTACAAGATGGAACTATTTCATTTCTTTACACAAAGTTTTGTGATCTAAACTGCAGTTGGCTGAGCTATTATTTCCTCCACCCCGAGCAGAACTTGCCCTTGTCTGTTAGCCATAATTGCTGCATAGAGGGGGCTCACTTTGCTCAAGGTAGTGGGAAAAGGAACGGTCATCCTGCAAACACCTTTTCTCACCTTCCCCTCCCCTCTCCTCCCCTTCCCCTGAAAATACGCACATCTTGCTGCCGTTAAAAAGAAAATTATTCAATGGCACTTGCTAAAGGACAGTAAGGCAGATTTCATTCAAGGAGGGCTGTAGACGTAGGTATACGTAGAGGCTACTGCATTGGGGTCTTACAGGGGGAAGAGAATTTGGGCTCAACTCTGAGTACAGCGTGGGCAAGTGGGAGTTATAGACAAGGAGCAGGGTGGGGTCCGTGGATGGAAAATTACTAAGAGTAGACATCAGGGGTAAGGGGGGTTCTGGCTAAACTGACCTAACAGGATTCTTGCTGAAGGCCTACCAGGGTGATCAGACACCCCCTGGGGGTGGTGGAGGATGAGGGACCTGATCAGATATGGAGGGTGATCAGATATGAAGGGTGTGGGATTCTGGTTAAACTGACTTAACAGAATCCTTCCTAGAATTGGACAATGTGGAGACAAACACAGAAGTCCAAAAGTGAAGCCCTGGTTGAAAAAGAGCTCAGGGGACCCTGAGTAGAGTTTGGTCAAGGAGAGACCCTTTGTCGCTGCGCAGACCTCTGTTGCACTGGCTGACATGCTTCCCTGTTTCCAGCTTCTCCTGCCCCCCCTCACTTTGACATCTTCTCCTCCTCCCCCCCTCAAAGTTACTGGAGCCCGAACCCACCTACGACGGATGACTAGCTAAGGTGCTTCCCCTCCTGGAAGCACTATGATTTTTTTTAACAGCTTTACTGAGATAATTCACATACCATACAATTCACTCATTTAAAGTGGACAAATCATTGATTTTTAGTATAATCTCAAATATGTTCAACCATCACTGAAGTCAATTTTAGAACATTTTTATCACCTCAAAAAGAAATCTCACACCATTTAGCTATCCATATCCCCCATATTTCCCAGCTCTAAGCAACCACTAACCTACTGTCTCAACAGATTCCCTATTCTGCACTTTCATATGAATATAATCGAACAGTATGTGCTCTTTTTTCACTGGCTTCTTTCACTGAGCATGTTTACAATGTCCATCCATGATGTAGCTTGTGTCAGTATTTCATTCCTTTTTATGGCTGGGTAATACTCCATTGTATGGATAGAACATGTTTTATTTATCCATTTGTCAGTTGATGGACATTTGGGTTATTTCCACCTTTTGGTTATTGTGAATAATGATGCTATGAACATTCTTATACGAGTTTTTGTATGAATGTAGGTTTAACTTCTCTTGGGACAGCACTATGATTTAACCACATTCAAGTGTGCAAATCCCCAAAAGGTTCCTTAAGGAGATAACAGGGGTAAGACTCATGAGACATGAGGCCAATGGGGAGGAGGATTCAAGGAAGAGATAGAGCCTTTTCTGGGTCTCTTCAGAACCAATGTGTATGGCTGCCTGCCCCATTTGTGCTGTAAGCACAGAGTAAGGGGTTTGGAAGCATAGGATGAAATCCTGCCTTGACCACTAGCTAACCACTGTTCTAGGGTCAGTTACTTCTGTTTCTAGGCTTCCACTTCTTCATCACTAAAACAGGACTAAAAATAGATATACTTTATGGGATTGCATTATTAGAACAATGTAACAATTCCCAGTGTAGAGTGGTTACTTAACAAGGGCGTTATTAAGTTAGGTTATCAATTAGGACGCTCTAAACTGCAGGTGAAGAAATGTCTGACTACAGTGACTTGAATATTTGGGGATTGTTCATAAATCTCACACATGAGAAGTCCAAAGGTAACTAGTCCAGTTCAGCAGCTCTAGATTCTCTGGACTACGGTGAGTCCATTTCCCTTTGTTTCTCTTGGTCTTCTTCTCTTGGAGATAAGAAGGCTACCACAACTCCACAAACAATATCCTGACTCAATCAGGTTCAAAGGAAGAATCTTCTCCTCTCTCATTTCTCCTTCACCCACTTCGTCTGCTGACTTCCCTTCAGGAATGGAAAACACGGCCAACCCCTAGCTGTGAGGGAGGCTGAAAAAGTGGATATCTGGCACTTACAACTTCTGTTGTGAATGGTAGATTGGCGAGGGGAAAAAAAATAGGTGGAGAAATGTCTGTTGGTAGCAAGTCAACAGTGTCGCCATCTTGCTTTGTTTTTTTTAATTGGGGTATAGTTGTTTTACAGTGTTGTGTTAGTTTCTACTGTACAGCAAAGTGAAGTAGAGTTCCCTGTGCTATACAGCAGGTTCCTATTAGTGATCTATTTTATACATATTAGTGTATCGCCATCTTGTTTTTATTGTTGTTATAATTCAGTGTCATGGAAATGAAACCACATAAATTATTAATTCTGAAACGTTGTATTGTATTAACCACTTACTCCCAATGGTGTGTTTTACAGATTGCCATGGTTGCACAAGAAATCTCACTTGTTTTACTCTTTGCAACCCACATCCAAATCTTTCTGCAGTGTAGCCACAAAAAAGGCACAAAGGAGAATCCAGAGAGGCCAACTTATTGCCAACTGCAACCAAATGGACAAATAACATAAAGATTCAGCGTATAGTAATGAAAGCCACATGTAGGCAGGTAGTTTACAAGGAGACCTGATTGGTGTTGGGGAAGGTCCTATTTTGACTACCTTAAATCTCAGTATTAGAACCAGGAGGGATCTCAGAGACCATCTCATCCAAGTACTTCACTTTGGGAAAGAACTGAAGCTAGAATTAGAGCCAAATACTTCTGAATGAAATGAAGCTTGGTCTTGCCTGTGGCCACTCAACCAGGCTACTGGCCTTGAATCTGCCACCTTAGACTTCCAAAACAGCCAGCCACTTTGCCCCTTGACACTGAAGTCAATCTTTCCATGGGTTCCCAGGCTTAATCCATTTTAATGAATTAATCCTTTTTAACAGTTCTTTAATTTTGCTGAGTTTCCAACACACCAAGCTTCTAAGAAAGGGCAAGAAGAAGGCCATTGATCCAGCTAAGAACAAATGACATTAGGTTTGCTGACTTGTCTTGGCAGCATTCCAGCCTTTTCACTTCCATGCAGTGTCCATAAAAAAGACATGAAAAAAGATCTAGGTGCAACCTTGGGTCAAGGCAAATATAAACCCCACTTTCTGACCTCAAAGCATAAACAGTGGCCAATCATAGTCTGTTCTGTCACGTCAGATTCCTGGTCTCTCCTATATTGTTCTTGGATCATCCCTTCACCTCAGCCCCCATAGAACCTATAATTTTTCTATATCTTAAATGCAAGGGCAGGATAATACTATATCACACTACATCAAAACAGGGAGAAATCCCAGGAGGTTGATGCCTAAGAGGTACCTTAATGCCTAAGGGAAATTTTTTAACCCCTCATGCCTCCATCTCCTCATCTGTAAAATGGGCATAACAAAAGAATACCCATTCCAAGAGATTATTTAAGGCCCAAAGAGATTCCTTAATTTTCTTTCTCTTTTTTTCTTTTAAACCCCCCAAAATTGGGATTGAATTCTATGTGGTGATTTCACCTTCTCACAGGCCTAACTCAAAGAATGTCCCTTGTCCTTCAAAATGGAGGCCTGCCCTGCTCCATTAGCCTCTTCTTGTCCTGATTTCACCCCAGCACCTCGTGCTGTACCAACTGTAAATCACGATGGGAAAGGTTCCATAAAGCAAACTTTCATCTTCCCACAGGCGTCATGGGGAAAATATCTCCACAGGATCCAGTCTTCCAGATAACAGAATTTACCCCTTAATAGTACCAACATTTTGGTGTCATTTTATTATCTCAATGGAAATTTTTCTAAAATGTGTTATATGTTTCCCCACCTTCTTTACGTAGAGTTTAGACTGAGTATAATTTAACCTTCTGTCTATGAATTTGTGTCTGTTTTATAAACATACTTTAATCTAAGACATAGAGTTACGTTTGAATTTTAGTTTTGCTCTTTCCTACTTCAAATCAGCCACACCTGCCTCTAAGCCCTAGAAAAGTAGGATTTATATGATCATTACCCAGACCTCCAACATACTCATAGACAGACTTGCACCCCTCCCATAGATACCAACTGCCTTAATTTTTTTACTGTTATTAAATAGCAGATACCGATGCAAAATAAATATATTGTGGAAAAGTCACTTGCAATAATTAGGAAACTACCATTAATTATTTACTTTCACCATTCTTCAGTTTAAGCCCTTCATCTGTATTATTGCACCAAGTTGCTATAACATCTCTTTGAGGTAGCTATTATTTCATTATGTTCACTTTGTAGATAAGGAAACTGAGGCATGAAGGGTTAAGTGATTTACCCAAGGTCAAACAGCCTCCAAGTAGAAGGTCTTAACTTCCAACTCAGACAGTCTGTTCCAGAGACATAGCCCCCATTAACCAGTGTCTGTGACTAGGGGGTCACGGCCTACAGATTGTGAAAATTAATGAATTTAATAAAATAAATTTAACCAGCACTTTTAAAAAAAAATGAGATAAAGAAAAAGGGAACAGAAAATCTTTCAGTGTAGAGTACATGGTAAATTAGGAAGAATTATTCGATGAAATTTTAGTTTGAGTCTATACACACATACTCATATGTGTATGCATACACAAATATCTAAATATGACCACTGAATCAAGATAAAAAATATATATATTTCTTATTGTGAGGTATTGTCCAAAAAGTCTGAAAAACAATGGCTAAACTATGACTTCTTTTAATGGATGGATTGTCTTTTACTTTCATACAGGTATGATTTCCTGCCTTCCATTTATGATAAGGGATGGTAGTATTAATTAACTTCAAGCAATCTTCCACCTCACATTACAAGTCAGGCACCAGCCCTTGCCTAAACTCTGTGATGATATGTTTAAGTCTGTAGGGTCTGGAATCAGACTCTCCTGTGTTTAAACCCCAGCTTTTGAACTTCCCACCTGAGCAAAGTGTTCAACCTCCTGAGCAATCAGTTTCCCCTGGAACTAGCACCCCCCTTGCATGGTTCCTCCCTGGCATGGCTCCTCCGTGGCATGGTTCCCGCTAGAACTAAATGCGATGATGCAGAGAGCTTGGCACTCAGTAAGCTTCCAAGACGAGGCAGCTCTTGCTCCCTTAACCAAGCTCCTCACTCCACAGCACGTGTGCCCAGGAAAAGGTGGCTTTGAATTCTATGGTGTCTGCCTGTGGCATCTCAGCTCATGGCTGAGGACGTGGAAAGGGGGAGGTGACTCAGTATCACAGACGTGGTCGCCTTCAGGGCGTGGCCCCTCTGGTTGATGGACACCCATTCACAGCCTACATGTAGGAATTCCTTCATGTATGCATGAAATAACCTGCCTTGTTTGACAAGCCATGAGAAACCAGACTCTCAAAAAGAAGCTGTTCCTTAATAAATAGGGAACATTCTAGAAATAACACTTAAAACAGGAAGATTTTCTAACCCCAAATCCCTTCCAGCTTCCTCAGGATGAGGCCACCCCAACCTGATAAATGGAAAGAATGACCTTTCCCAGATTCTAATGGGGTAAATATGGAGTTGACAGACCTTCCCTAATAAGGCTCCCAGTGAGCCCGAAAGGACAAGCAAAGTGCCCCAGGGGACACCCTTACTTTGTGCTACGTTCAGCACCTTCAGAGAAGGGGCTCATGACCTTGCCTTGGACCAGGCCTCATGCATCACAGGACTTTGGTCAGCCTACTTTGTGGAACTGGCCAAACGACCAGGAACCCAGGAGAATTTCCATGTGGAAAGCAATAACAACTAGCTTTAGTGGAGTGCCTCAGAGTTTACAAATATGCTTTGGTGCATATTGTCTCATGAAACCTTGACTGAAAAATGCCCCTTGATTAAAGCAGACAGATATTCTCACCGTCAAGAAGATGAAAAGGGCGCAGGCAAGGTGACAAGAGCAGGATTTTCGTGCCCTTGCGTGATAGTGGGGAAATTACCTACCCTCGGTGGACGCATGTTCCTCATCTGCAAAATGCAGTAATAACTAAACCTGTTGTGTGGATTAAAGGAGATAACAAGCCCCAAACCCTTAGCAGGTAGTAGGTGCTCAATAGATCTTAGCTGCTTACTGCCTCTAGTTTCCCCTCCCGATGCCATTGAACCCCAGAATCTGTGCCCTTCCCACAAGATTGCGTAAAGTTTGGCTTTGCTGCTTGCAAATTTTTAACATCATGCTCTTCAAAGAGATGGGCAAAGAGAGGCATTGCTGTGCTTTTCATGGTGCGCCACGGGGATAAAGGCAGGGAGGGGGATTGAGTTCAAAGAACAAAAATAATTAACTTGGCGATTGATCTGGGCAACTGGTGGCTCAGAGCTGAGCCTGCAGAGCTCGAACAGCACTTAGAGTTGGGCAGGCTTTGCTGGAAACTCGGGGTCTATATCGAAGGATGACTGGCCACAGAGCAATAAACAGAAGGGTGGCAGCAGACACACCAGCACCCGTGGCCCGTGGACTGAAGTATTTCTTCACTTGCTTTCTCTTATCTCATTTTCGGATGAACCTGCTGGCCTCGGAGGCTGCACACTTCCGTGTATTCACTGGCAACTAAACAGACCAAATTACAACTCAACCACTGACGGATAAAGTCACATCTCTCTAATATTAATAAAAAGCCCCTGCCCAATTCATATGAAGAAAATAAGGTGAGAGGAAATAGGGACATTGTTAAAGAAGGCTAAAAAAAAACACTTCAATCTTTGCCAACAGATTAGAAAAGCCGTACAGATAAGCTGATTTTATTGGCCTGTCGTCTTGGAGAATTACAAAAACAAAGACAGGTGGCAATAAAATCTCCCGTCAAGAAAAACCTCTTCAAATATTAGACAGCTATGGTCAAAACATTCTTGAATTATATTTTCTTTCATGGACCCCAGTTCTTTTTTTATCAGAAGTACTTTATGCCCATAAAAATACTGTTGTCCCAGGCTGCCAACCCATCTCTAAAGGTATTCTTGAAACCTTTCTGTCTTCTTGTCAAAGGACAAAATGTTTGTCCCCACCTCACCCTTTCCCGCACCCCCAGAAGCCCTAGCAAACTTGGTCTCCAGCTTAAAGCCCAGGTCACTCCAGTATGGACCGTAAGAGCTGTCATGGAGGATGGTCATGTGATGAAAACACTTGAGTCTGGGTTCACGAACCCCAGGTCAGAGGCATAAGGGAGACACAGTCATTTTTCTCCATTTTAGAATACACAAGGAAATGTTTGTTTCTTTCTTTTTTTGATGTAAGGTTAATCAGAAACTGCCCTAGATGAGTGAGAAAGAGCTGTTCAAGGACAGAGTCTTCCCGTGACCTCATGGCTGGTCCAGAGGACGCTTTGTGGCTGGAGAACAAGGTCCCTCTCAGGGCCGATGTCCCAACAGCACCATGGAGCCAACACTGTGATGAGGCTTCCAACTGGACCGTGAGACAAAATTAAAAATAGATGGTAAAGATCTAGCAAAGGAGAAATCACAACATAAATTGGCTTTCGCAATCCAACTGTGACAAACAGTGGGAAGTAATGGAAATGTAATTGTGGAGCCCTTGGATGAGGTACTAAACTTTGAACAGAAAGGCTTCACATTAGCAAGCACCAGTATGATCCTTTGGGGCAGGGGATAGGGGAGGCTGCTTTTGATTTGATTAGCCTTACTGCTTCAGCCCTGTTTACAAAGTTTTCTCCAAATGCTTGCAAAGTGGGGGAAAGGGGAAGAAGTTATCCAGCAAAATATTACTCTTGCATTTTGAGGAGACTAGAGCCACAGTTCCCCCAGTCATAGGTAGGTCACCTGCGGTTATCGGGATCCACCTTGGTTCTACATCACTTGGTTTCGTCATACAGACCTATGCAGCGTGAAGGTGCTGAAAGTTTCAATCCTGACTCTACCTGTGGTCTGCACAGCCTTGGGCAAGGTAGTTAATGGCTCTAAACCTCAGGCTCCTCATCTATGAAATGGAGATAATAACTGTGCCTGGAGGCTGGAATTGGCTGTGTATGCAGTGTGCCGAAGATGATGAAACTGTTTACCCTAATTTTCTTGAGAGTAGTGAAATGATAAAGCTTCCAAAATAAGTGTCAATCTTTTTGATGACGACTCTACATTGAGGGTCACTTTTTCTTTAAGGAGTTCTTGATAGATTAACCAAAGAACCTCTCTTAGGTTAGAGAGAGGTAATTAGCTAGCTTTTGCTATGTAACAAACTTCCCCAAAGTTAGTAGTTCAGTGGGTCAGCAATCTGAGTTGGGCTCCTCTAGATGATTCTCCTCCCAGTCTTAGGGGTCATCACACATGCATCCAGGTCAGCTATTGAGTTGGCTGAGATGGGTCATCTCTGCTCCACATGGTCTCTCATCCTCCAGCAGACCAGCCTGGGCTCATTTCCAAGAGATGAAGAGAACTGACACCTTCACCTCTGTTGGCCAGAGCAAATCACAAGGTCAGCCCAGATTCAAGGTGGGTGGTGGGGAGACTCTACCTCTTATTGGCTGAAGCTGCAAAGTCACATCATAAAGATCATGAATACAGAGGGCATTTCTACAGTCACTCACAGTACGTTGGTCACATGGTAGGAAGTATGTGAACAAATGTGCAAATGAGAATAAGAAGGATGTTCTAAATCAGCAATTTGTTGAGTTATGTTAATACCACTCCAAAAGCAAACTAAAGTGAACGTTCTATGCTATATCTAAAAGATCAAAAAGAAGCTCCATGTTTCATGACTAGCTTCAGGAATGGGGCCCAAATTCTTGTTAAGTCTTCATATTTTCACCTTCCATCAAAGCAAGAATGACAAGCTCATTGATTAATATTATTTGTCTAAAATTAATGCAGGAGGAAAACTGGAAATCCATGAGCAGCTTCATTAAGTGATCAATAAGCAACGAATGGTATTTTAAAATTGCATAAGCAAATGCCTTGAGAATAAGAGATCTTTCTTCTCATGTCCGCACACAATTGGTACTTGAAAAATGTGAAAACCCGGGCTTAATCACATTAGCTTTCTGTCTGTGACCTTAAAGAGGTCTCTCCACCTGGGATGGCAATGACACAGGGATGAGGGCAGAGGTGGTCCAACCCCATTATTCTTAATTAAAGTCACTGCTGATGGATCCATGACCTTAAGAAAAATATTTCTGACCTTCCCATGACTAGGCTCAAACTTGAAACTTTAATTAATATTCCTTCATAGTTCTTCTGCCAGCTCTTTCTAACTCCATTTTAAATGTGTATGCTGATTTTTTTTTTTTTTGTAGGCCAATTCCCTCTGCTTTCAAAAATAATCAGTATTAGATTCCCATGGGCATCAGGCACGACCATTTCTGTTTTATTCCCAGCATGACTGTGTCCATTAAAACTCACTGCAAGTTCCCAAAGAAATACATTCATGTATTTGGGGATTCCAAGGTAGAGCAGCAGACCCATTCTCTTGGAAATGCCACGTAAAAATTCATGTGTGTGGCTTCATTCTAAATGAAGAAGGCTATCAGAAATCATTTCCTTCTTTCAGAGCAGAAGAAGTTTCTTGAGATTCTTTGGTATTCTCCAATGTGAAAACAGTCAGCATCCTTTACAAAATCCCCGTTAGAGGAAGGATGAGCATGCCTCAGGCCTTGCCTCCTGAAAGGTCTGCCATGGGCATCACTCAGTCTAGGGATGCAGAGTTCCCTGCCCATCAAGAAGTTGTTGTGCTTCAACCACCCTCCACCCGCAAGCTCCTCCCAGGCTCAGCTTGTCCCAAGGGGGCTTCCAAAGTTTATATACAGCTTTAGACAATTTTATACACAGATGATGGGAGAATGTTCCAACCCCCTGTTCATTTGTTGTCTTTGAAACTATTTTCTCAGATGCTGGCCTGGATTCAAGGTAGAGGACAAAAGAGAAGAGATTCCAGGTCAACTGAGACCAGAATTTAAAAATAGTACATCAACCATGATTCAGGGAATATGTTTAGTAGGTCCTACTATGTGCAAAGCAAGCTCTGTGAGGTGCTATCAGGGAGGCCTTGCTTTTAAGGAACTTACCCTCTACTCAGAGAAATAGAACAGAGACATAGAGAAAATAACTGTCAATAATCACAGCTAAGATGTGTATCCATTGTGTACTGAGTGCCTGTCAGCTGCCAAGATCACTTTATTTATGTTGTCATATCCCATCCTCACAGCGGCCTCATTTTAAAATGAAGAGACCACAACTCAGAGAAATTAGAGAAGGTGTCCAGGGCCACACTGCTAGTAAGCGGCAGATGCGAGAACCAAACTCCACTTAATCTCACTCTAAAGCCCAGCCTCTTCCCTCCACATTAGAACAACAGTAGGCAACAGCCAAGTGGAGAAGTATATCCAGGCTCTGCACGTGGCCTTTGAGGCTGCCACAGTTGAGGTGGCTGCACTCACACCTGTTGGCCTCCTGCTCAGCTGAATTGTGGGGCAGGCAAAAGTGCCCAGAGTCTGATGCCCCATATGGAAGAGGAAGACGTTGGTCCACCTAAGTGCTGGCCACATTTCAAGAAGACCCCGTGTCAAGCAAGATGAATAAGCTCTGGAGATCTTCTGTATGACAATGGACCTATAGTGAACAACACTCTATTGTACATTCAAAAATTTGTTAAGGGGACAGATCTCATGTTAAATGTTCTTACCACAGTAAAATAAATATTTTTTAATTTTTTTTTTAAAAAAAGACCCCTGGGGGACTTCCCTGGTGGTCCAGTGGTTAAGAATCCACCTTCCAATGCAGAGGACATGGGTTCGATCCCTGGTCGAGGAACTAAAATCCCACATGCCACGGGACAACTAAGCCTGAGCCCACGTGCCACAACTAGGGAGAAGCCCATGTGCCGCAACGAAAGATCCCGTGTAACGCCAACTAAGACCCAACACAGCCAACAAAATAAATAAATAAATAATAAAAATTTTAAAAGACCCCTGGCCCTACCTCTTCCCCCCTGTGGCAGCTAATACTTCTGGCTTAAGTGCAATGGGCCAGCATCACACCAAGATGGAAAGCATTATATCACCAGGAAGGCAAGGAGTTTGCATCTCCCATGTCGACACCAACTCCGGCTGATTAATTCTGACTGCTTGGAAGGCTGGGCTCAAAAGGGTTTTAGGACCACATCAGGGCTCATCAGGAAAAGAGTACCATGCTCGTTAGCAATGCCTGCATGGAAGAGGGAAAGGGAGGTGTCACATTTGTACTACCTAGTTAATGATCGTTGGGTGATGGCCACCCAGACCTGTGTTCACATCCCCTCCACTTCCTGTGTTACCCTCAGCAAGGAAATTCACTTTTCTGACCCCCAGTTTCTTTACCTGTAAAATGCATGAGCTTTTCCTCAAAGATTTGTTTTGGAGATTAAAAAAATAATACCGTTATATGGCCTGAAAGTTTGTGTTGCCACAAAATTTATGTGTTGAAACCTTTAACTCCCAAAGTGAAAGTATTGGGAAGTGGGGCCTCTGAGAGGTGATGAGTTTTATATGGGATCGTGAGAATGGAACCCCCATGATGGGATTAACGCTCTTATAAGAAGAGGGGACACCTGTGAGGACACAGAGAGAAGGCTGTAGTCTACAAGCTAGGAAGAGGGCCCTCACCCAAAACCAACTCTTCCAGCATCTTGATCTTGGACATCTCAGCCTCCAGAAATGTGAAAAATAAATGTTGTTTAAGGCACTGAGCCTACGGTATTCTGTTATAGCAGCCAGAGCTGACTAAGACACATGTATAAAGCACTTTTCACATTGCCTTTCTACTCTCTAGTAAGCACTCAACTAGTGATAGATGTTGTTTTTATTTGTTAGTAGTGCATGCTAACTAATGCACATGTTACTCTGTGTTAACAACCTATAAACAAACTGTAACAAGGATGAAAACCCAATGCACTGAGATAATGCAATTTTGGTGCATTGTCATTCCCAGATGTTAAGACCTGAATGCCTGTTAATTATGAGAGTACAACAGTGAGTCTTTGGAAACTGCCACGTGGTTTACTTATGAACAGTGCTAGTCTAAAATCTCCTTTTAACTGTGTTTCGAACATCTTCTATAATGCTCAGAACTCACTTGTAACCTAAGTTTTCCTGGTCCTCCTCATCTTGGTTGCATGTAGAGCCATATTAACTATGATAAACGGAATCCACTTATTCTCACCACGGATCCCCAGGCTGAATCTCAGCCTCCAGAAGTAACTCTTAAGCTCTCTGGAGACAATCAACAGTCTCAGGGGAAATTGCTGTCCCTGGGGCTCTGTGGTCTAAGGATGTGCCTCCTATGTTCCTCCAGTTTTACCAAAACACCTGTTCTCAAAAGAGGGTATATATGAGTCTGGGGGTCCTTAGGAGATATATCCTTAGAATAGTCCCAAACTACGCTCAGAACCACAAGTCCCCTTGATGACTGAGGCTTAGAAGAGCTAAGTAACATATGAGTTTCTGGAGGAAAATATTACATCTGCCTAGAAGAACCATTTTATGAGAATCCTGAGAGCATTTCTAAGATACAAGTCATAACGAGCAGGCAGAGAATCTGGAGTGCTGGTTGGGAATTTTAACATCCAGCTCTGCCAGCAATTCACACATCCTTGGAGCTGGGCGGGCACACACCCTGTGCTGAGAAAGACAGACCCAGCCACTAGACCTCTGAGCAACAGAATGCATGACAGAGCAGCCTGGGGACATTCACTGTGACTCAGCACAGTGTATGAGTTTACAAGCTCACTAGGTGTCAGGATGCTAGGGGAGGCCCCATGCTAACTACAATAAGGCACCTGTCCTGAAGGGCAGAGGTGAAATCGAATACCTGTAATACTGGGGTATTAGTTTCCCAGGGCGGTCATAACAAATCATACAAACTTGGTGGCTGAAAACAACAGAAATTGATTCGCAGTTCTGGAGGCCAGAAATCCAAAATCAAGCTGTCAGCAGTGTCTTACTCCCTCCAAAGTCTCTAGGGGAGAATCCTTCTTTGCCTCCTCCAGTCTCTGGTCGCTCCTGGCATTCCTTGGCTTGTGGCCACATCACTCTGGTCTCTGCCTCTTTCTTCCCTCTGTCTCTGTGTTCCTTCCTTTTCTTAAAAGGACAATTTAGGACCCACCCTAAATCCAGCATGATCTCATCTCAAGATACTTAATTACAAATGCAAAGACTCTATTTCCATAAGGTCACCTTCTGAGGTTCTAGATGGTCATGAATTTGGGGGACACTATTCAACACCCTACACATGGCCATAGTAAACCCAAACTTCCTGTAGCAACAGAGGCAGAAGAATGGGTCTGGCTGTGAGCAGGGAAGTCCATGGATAAAGCAGTCTTCTAGCAGGTCCTTACATGGAGGACGGGATTTTTAACTTGTGGAGCTAGGAGCAGTGGCTTTGGGTGGGAGACCACTGACAGTCAGCAAGAATGGTCAGGCCAGGCAACAGCTGAGACACCTCTGTGCCCTGTTTGTCGGTGGTGAAAGGTTTATGTTTGGAAGCAGAGTTGTGAGTGGGAGGGTGAGAGAAAGCTGGAGGGGAAGAGGACACACACTGAGAGGCATAAATGCCAGGCAGGTGTAGACTCAAAGGGAGAGAGCTGTATCCATCTGTCCGTGCTGCTATAACAGAATTCCACACCAGGTGGCTTGAACAACAGACATTTATTTCTCACAGTTCTAAAGCCTAGAAGTCCAAAATCAAGGTACCAGCTGATTCTGTTGCTGGTGAGACCTCTCTTCCTGGATTGTAGATGGCTGTCTTCTGGCTGTGTCCTCACATGGCCTTTCCTCTGTGCATGCAAATAAGGAGAAAAAGACAGGGAGAGCAAGCTCTAGTGTCTCTTCTTATAAGGACACTAATCCTATAAAATCAGGGCCCCACCCTTACGACCTCTTTTACTCTTTCAACAGTAATTATTTCCTCAGAGGCCCCATCTCTAAATACAGCCACACTGGAGGTTAAGCTTCAATATATGGATTGGGATGGACACAAAAATTCAGTCCATAACCATAGCAAAGATTGTTGAGCAGGGACAAGATACCTTCAGTCAAGAGACTGTCAAACTCCAAGGGTTCTGGTGTCAGACCTGGCAGGTTACACAGGTATTAGGTCCTGGTGGGCCAGCACCCCCATCAGCGTGCCCTGAACAATGTGAATCAGTGGGGAAGATACTTCTCGTGGAACCATTACTGGAGGATTCCCGAGCTCAAGGCACGTTTTGGCACCGAGTTCATGGGACCTTGAACAATAACGTCTTTAGGAGTCATCATCCTCTTCTGTAAAATTAAGGGGTTGGGCTTGATAGTTTTTTGGGCAATCCCATGATCCAAGGAGGAGGTATCAGGGGGTGTGCTGGATGGCAGGAGGAGACCAGCCTGGAATTTTAAATGTTCAGGGACTAAATCACTTGCAGGCAACTGCCGGGTTGGTGGAGATGAGACAACCATATTTAGTTGACCCTTGAAAAATGGGAAGAGTTAGGGGGAGCAACCCTCCCCCAACCCCACAGTTGAAAACCCAGGGAACTTTGTAGTTGGCCCTCCCTATCAATGGGTCCCCCATATCTGGAGGATTCATCCAACCATGGATCGTGTAGTACTGCAGTATTTATTGAAATAAATCCATGTATAAGTGGGCACACGCAGTTCAAACCCATGTTGTTCAAGGGCCAACTATAATTTATCATCCAAACCAGGTCAAAGTAAGGGCCCTCAAGTGGGCAAAGGGAGGAGTCATGGGCGTGAAAGGAGGCCAGCCACACTCGGGAGCCAGACCTCAAGAGGGCAGAGAAAGGGCTGGGAGCCAGAGTCAGCAAGCTCAGCCCTAAATGCCTGAAAATACATGTTCGTGTAGTATGTGTGTGTGTGTTCCCTACGTATATTAGCTTCCTGTTGCTCCTATAACAAATTACCACACACTTAGTGGTTTGAGACCACACAGAGGGGAATTCCCTGGTGGTCCAGTGGTTAGAACTCTGCTTTCACTGCCTAGGACGCGGGTTCAATCCCTGGTCGGGAACTAAGATCCCAGAAGCTGTGGGGCGCAGCCAAAAAAACAAACAAACAAAGACCACACAGGGTTAGTCTCTTACAGTTCTGGGTCTGGAGGCCAGAAAGTCCTGAAATCAAGTTGTCAGTAGGGTTGGTTCCTTCTGGAAGCTCTCAGGGAAAATCCTTTTCCTTACTTTTTCCAGCTTCTAGAGGTCACCCACATTCCATGGCTTATGGCCTTACAGTGTTCTGACCTCTGCTTCCTCCTTCTCTGTCTGTCTCTCTCTGTCTCTGACTTTGACCCTTCTGCTTTGCTCTTATAAAGACCCTTGTGATTACATTCCACATGAATAATCCAGGTTAATCTCCCCATCTGAATGTCCTTAAGCTTAATTAAATGCAAAGTCCCTTTTGCCAAACAAGGTCACATATTCACCAAGCTCCAGAGATTAGGACACAGACACTTTCGGGAGGTCCTTATTTAGATTCCCACGGCATGAATGTTTGTATTATATATTATGTGTCTAAGTATTTCCAGGCAACACCCATTTGCTCTCTGCCCACTAGGGCTGGGCAGTGCTCGACTCACAACTGTCACCTGTCAGGAGGAGCTAATCAGAGGCCACATGGTTTGGGGAAAGGCCACCATCCTGAGCTGGAAGACTGGATTTGAATTCTGTTCTGCTTCTTACTGACTATGCAATCTTAACCACACAACCAAATCTAATATCAGTCTTTTCATCTGTAGAATGGGATATTGGTAGACCCCACCTCTGTTGTCATGATTAAATAAATTTCTCTTTTCAAAATGCTTACACTGGTGCCCAGCTCGTGGGGAACATTGGTGGGTGTTGCTCTCATCTTGTTCCTCATCATCCTAGTTTTCATTAGTGCACGTGGGCCCCTCTGCAAGTATCAGTTACACTTTTTTCATTAGCAAGAAATCCCAGCTCTGACTACAGCAGGGAAAGTCACCTCCCCGGGCTGCTGTGTCAAGGATGTAAACACTTTCCTTCTTTCTCCATCTAACACTTCCCTGTCTGTCTCCTCACCCCTGCCTCTGCCAAGGTTTGAATTATGCTTGTGAGTGAAAATATTTGTCACACAACCGAGGCAGCCTAGATAGGGATCAAACTTGATATCCCCAGGGAACATTTGCCATGTCAATAAGCTTCTGTCATGACCCACATTATTGAAAATTCCATTTGACTAAATGCAGGATGGGTGGTGGGTTGGAAAAGGAAATCGGGCTGTTCTGAGCCGGGTTGATGGTAGCAGACGTGCGCTGTGTCTGGAAGGAGCCGTGCTTCACCCCATGCCGACCAAGCTTTCCTTCCTAACATGCTGTTTAGAGCTAAGGCCCTTTGTTGAAAGATGAAAGATGAGACAAATAGGCTTCTTTCTCTCCTTCTCTCTTTCTTTCCTTTTAATTAATAGACTTCATTTTTTTAAGCTTTAGGTCTACAGAAAAATTGAGCAGAAACTACAAAGAATTTCCTTATACCCCCTCTCTGCCTACCTCAGAGTTTCTTAATTATTAACATCTTGCATTAATGTGATACATTTTTTACAATTGTAACAATAATTGATGAGCCAATATTGATACTTGATTATCAACTTAAGTCCACAGTTTAGACCCTCTTTGTGGCATATTCTGTGAGTTTTGACAAACGTATAATGACATGTATCCATCATTATAGTATCATACAGAATCATTTCACTGCCCTAAAAATCCTCTGTGTTCCACCTATTCATCCCTTTCTCTCCCTTCCATAATCCTTGGCAATCACTCACTGATCTTTTTTTACTGTCTCCATAGTTTTGCCTTTTCTAGAATGTCATATATTCAGAATCATGCATACAATATGTAGCCTCTCAGATTGGCTTCTTTCACTTGGTAATATGCCTTTAAGCTTCCTCCATCTCTTTTCATGCCTTGATAGCTCATTTCTTTTTAGCACTGTATTCACATTCTTTCTTTATCTTATTCTCTCAAGGTAATAATTTAGATCCACACTCTATGTCCGATCCTCAAACAGGCAGAATGACCCCAGACCAACAGAGGAATAACAGGTAGTGAGAAACACCACCACTACACACACACACACACACACACACACACACACACACACACACACTACTTCTTGTGTCATCCATAACCTGGTAGGATGTCTGGTGTCTCCCTATGGAGACACAAGAAGTCTCCATAACCTGGTAGGATAAGAATCCAGCCATGAGCCAACCTGAAACACACCAAATCCAACATAACCACATTCAAAGGCATACACTGTTACACTTTTATTTCAAGAGTAGAAGCTTTTAAGTATATACTATTTCATTTTCATTTTCATGACTCCAAAAAAGTCATCTCAGTGCCACACCACTGTACAAGCAAACCTTCAAAGGTTACATTCATCCCAGAATCCATAGCATATGTTCTTTTGCAGAAATATTGGCCAATTTTTAAGGAGTTCCTTCCTGCTTGAAACAGAAGCTCCTGGGACCCAACTAACATTTGACTTCCCTCAGGTCCCCTGAGTGGGTTGTTCTCAGTCAAATTCTTCTCTCCCAGACAGCTCCCATGACTCCCCTATCAAATGGGAACTCGATTTCTGAAGCAGAGGAAGTCCACTTCCTAGATGTGCAGGGGGGTCAACAGGCAGATGCACTCATGGACAGGTCAAGGGCAATGACTGGGTTTTTTTACAAGTTTATGGTCCCCACATGTGTTACCGAACCAAACTTGGGTCCACTTGCCCATGAACAGTAAAGCCAATCTACTGACACTGGGTTTTGGTGAAGAAAAGTGCAGCATTTATTGCAGGTGCCAAGCAAGGAGTCCAGGCAGCTAGTGCTCAAAAGGCCTGAACTCCCCAAAGGCTTTTAGAAAAAGCTTTAAAAAGACAGGGTGAGAGAGGGGGGTTATGGGATATGTGATCAACTTGCGGACACACTTCTGATTGGTTGGTGGTGAGGTAATTGAGAGTCAACAACATCAACCTTCTGGCTCCAACCTATCTGGGGTCCATGTGCTTGTGGTCAGCATGCAGTTAACTTCTTCCACCTGGTGGGGGTTTCAGTATCTGCAAAACAGCTCAGAGGACATGGCTCAGAATATTATCTGTAGCCCTTGAGGAAAAACTAAAGGTCCTTGACTTTGTGTAATGGCCAAACTGTTATTATTTTGTCTTGCTTGACTGTTTTCCTTTCTTTCTTTATTTGTTCACTTCTCTGATTAAATTTATTCTTTGACTAAAGTTTTTCTACAGACAAAAGGCAGACAGAGGACATGAGGAGGGTCTGTTCTGGGAAGGCCCCATAGGGTCCTGATCAGTTACACGTGGTCCTAATCACATTGCTACACATTGAAGTAAACACATCAGCAGGTACCTCAACATGTTGACGTGGGAAAGGCCAGAACAGTATCAGCTACAAAGATGCCTCACAAAGCTTATAATCAAGTGGGACAGAGGACTTTCATTGTGTACAAAATGGGCCTGTGATACACCAGGCACACATCACTGAAAGGACTGAATGAAGTAGGGTCAGGACTAGGGTGAGGCCAGTGAGGCACTGGCCTCAGGTGCAAAATTTAAGAGGACAATGAAAAACTCAAGAATCAAGATAGAAACTGTTCTGATGCAATATACTTAAAAATTAAAATGAATGCAGAAAAAATTCACAGTTAACAAAATATCAGCATTTTAAACAAAGACAGGATCCAACCCAGCACTTGCACGAGCCGAGGGTGAGATCCTCACTCTCCTCCCCCTAATCCCAGCCCGAAGATGAAATAATGGGTGTGAGCATGCTCTGAAAACAGCACAGAGCTGCTGAAATGCAAGGTCATGTTACTAGGAGTCTATTGTTGCTGCAGATGATAAGGGCGGTAACAATTCAGAGAAAAGACAGCTGTGTCTGGATGCACCCAGGTGGTTCAAGAAAGTGCCATGAGTCAGAGGTGAGCTTTAGTAGGTGAGTCAGGTCACAGAGGCAAAAGAGAGGCCACCAGGGACAGACAAGCACAGAGCAAAAGGACAGACACTGTGGGGGAGGGGATACAGGAGATGGGAAGATATTGTCTTAATTCAAACAGAAGATGGGTGTTAAAGCATAAAAAGAAATACGGTGAGAAGGAGCCAGAGTCTGGGGGCCCAAAAGTTTCACCAAAGGGTTTGGGATCGATGCAACAACCAGAACACAAAATTCTCTGATGTCGATTCAAAAGCAAGAACTAATGAAGAGAAGTAATGCTGTTGCTGCCTTTAGAAGTATATATAGGCTTATCTTTCCAACATAAAAATAATACAAGCTCATTCTATAAAATTAGAAAAATACAAAAAAGGAAAAGAGGAACACCTCCAGAAGTGTGATGCATTCTTTTTCCACATTCTCCAGGAAGAGACAGTTCTCTAGGAAAAAGTAGTTATGTTTGGAGGGCTAGTGCAACAAACTTAGAAACAGAAGAGGCTCAGAAGCCAGGTATATAGAAACATTGACTTTGAGATGGCAAAGTGGCAACGCGTAGGGGGAAGAGGTCCTTCCTTTGGGAATTCTCACTTAGGCAAGCCCTGGTATACAAAATTATACCCCAACCCCTTGGAAGCTTCTGTTCAAATAAAACCCCTGCCACAGATCAAACACAGTTCTTTTTCTAGCCTGGAAAAAGCAGAATGGCCTTAATGCTTTGGGTCATGTTTTCCCTTCCTCTTTTCAAACATCTGCTACCAGCTTGATGGTAAGAACACTAGGAACGTTTTCCCGTTCTTCGGAAACAGGCGTCACTCCTGAGTCTCTGAGCATCAGAGAGCAAGTATGCCTGGGGCTCCTGATACAATGGGCTGCCAGTGGGCTGGGCTGCTGTCAAGGGTGGCATTCCTGGTTCCACACATAAGGACCCATTGCTTCCCTTTCTTCTGTAAAGTTTAAGATTCCTTTCCTAGCACCCACGAAGCATCTCTTGCTATCAACAGATACCAGACACACTGGTAAAAGAGCCAGACTGAGAAGTCTACACCAGATGCTTCATTTCCTTCAGGCAAATAGGCAAGATTTGTATTACGTGAGTTGATAATAGAAGTGACAGTTGATAGATGTTCGTTAACTCGACTTTATACTAATCTTTAAAAATGCAATTCAACTTCTAAAAAAAGATGCCAATTCTTCACCTTTAATTAACTAAGCGTAATACTTAGTACTTAGCTCTTAATAAAAATACTGAAACCATGAACTTAGCTCTATTCTAAGTGCTGGAATACATGGCATGGACAATGTCTGTGAGAAGACAAAATATAAGAAGCAAGTATAACAACCCAAGGATAAAGTAATACAGACCAGGCAAGGGCCCTAAGGGTGGAAATGCAAGAGCTGGACCACTGCTGAGCAAGGTCAGTCAGAGGACTTGGGGAAGGTGAAGCTGTGCATTGGGAAAAGGACAGCAGAGGTAGCACTGAGCAGATGAGGTAGAGGAGTAATAGACAGCAGTGACCTTTGTTTGCTAGCGGAATGAGAGCATAACTCTGTATGTGTGTGAGTTGCTATTATCTCCTAAAATTCTCACCACAAACAATTACTTAGCATATTAGACAATCCTATACAGTAAATGCTTTATTGCCATTTCACAGATGAGGAAACCTAAGAAACTCATCTGAGGTCACACAGTTATCCGGGGCAGAATTGGGTTTCAAACCCAGCCTTCTGACTCCAGAATCCTTGCTCTTAACTGCTATGCTATAAACGATGATGAGACATGGATAATTGAAATCTTCAGTGTTCTGCCATAGAGATGAGATTGGTTTGATAAGCAGGGAAAGAAGTGGCAAAAACAGTGTTTAGGAAAATTGTCACACCAGGATGACCCAGAGAGGGCCGGGGGTAAAGAAAGTAGGGAGCCAGGGTATGAAATAAAGAGGGCGTGGCCAAGGGGAAAGGAGGCATACCCGGAGAGGATGCTTCAAACTGGCTACAGAAAAGATCTTGGGAAATCCTAGAGCAGATTGGGGAACTGGGGAGGGTCAGAGCAGCAATAACCCCAGGATGATGATGGAACCATAGTCCCGAGCTGTTAGCCATGACCCAGGCGTTGGGCAGGGGACTGCTTGGTGCCCACCTGGGGCAGCTGGAGAGAACTAGAGACATGAACTCAGTGTGCAACATGTTAGATTCCAAATTACAAGAAAAGTCGGCAACCCATCCTCCCTCCAAAGAACCCACCTCCACGTGGATGTGCCTTCCTGTTTGGGGAGGGAGAGGAGGGGGGCAGGGGGCAGGGCGAAGGAGAGCCTTAGGGCTTCCCACACCCTCCTCCACTCCCTACTCACAGGAAGGAGAAAATTGCAGCTACATTTTCCTTACCAGGGATTGCCCTGGTCCTGGGGAGAGCAAGATAAACAGGACATGGTGCCTGCCCTTGAAAATGAAGACAAGAAGGTAGAGTGACTGCCCAGGATGTGCCCTGGTGGAACCCAGGATACTACAGAAATGTCCAGAGAACCTCCACTGAGCCCAGGAGCCTCTGACCCAACCTTTCTCGGCCCAGCCCATGAAGGCACACCAGACAACCCCCTTCAGGCAGCACAAGTTGAAGGAAACAACACACAGGGATCATCATACACAAGCAGTTATTTACGGCCTACTGTATACAGTCCACTGTGTAATCACACCCCAGGGGCACAGCAACCCATAAGTCCCTAAGACTGCCCTTGAGGGGCTAAATAGAATATTAGAACAATAGATGGGCATAGGAAAAACTAGGTTTTCTCACTAATAATGAATTTGCTAACGTATTATGGATGAAAAAGATTTTTCCCACAAACTCATCATTTTTCCTCAGGAGATGCAATCATTTCACAGCATCCACGTTGAGTTGATGCTGTGATCCAACATACACAGAGCATATATAGTACAGCATAAAGAAATGGCAGCAGTATCTTCATAGTACTGAAATGCGTAAATTAAGATATTTATCTTGTTTGAAATGTACTTTATCAGATTTAGTGGAGAATAAAAATTTTAGAATGTAAAGTAAAAGATGTAAAAAGTAAAGATGAGAAAGACAAATAAACTCTGCAAAATTTTTGGCAAGAAGATAGTAAGAGCAAGAGAAACATATGCTATACAGATAAAAATCAGAAAATACTAACGTGGCAGCATAATCATGAGACATTCTACCCAAGTCGCTTGAGCTTTATAATTTAGTCTTTTAAAATTAAACCCATTTAGAAAATTTAATTTTGCAGCATTGCTTTCGTTTCTTTTTTTCGCTGTTGGAAAAATTAGAGAGTAGAATTTAAGAGTATGATAATTCTAAGATAAATATTAAGTGCCTGAATAAAAAAATCAGTGATTTTCATCGACTCTAACCTGTAAATTGGTTGAATTTCTACTGTAAAATATGTGTGTATATGCATGTGGATGTGCACGTGTGTGTGTGTGTGTGTTTCTATCAAGGAATACTAAATGTACAAACTAGAAGATTTCCACTTCACCAGCTAGGTACAAACGTAATAATATATGCAAATAATGATAAATTCTCTTGGCATGCTATTTCCACTGGGGATCCTTTTGAGATTAGGATATGAAAATTCTTCTTTCAAATATAATTTTGGAGCACTCTTTAATTTTTGGCTCTTTGTCTTTATTATAAAATGTCTTTAAAAATAGGGTTAGAGTCTAATTTACTATGGGTGAAGTAAAAGGCAAGCTAAGGAGATAAGATTCTTCCCACTCAGAATTTTATTTATAGACCATAAATGTATGGATAAGTGTTTCCTAAAATAGCTTTCATGCAATTCTAGTGTTGCAATACCCAGAGGGGGAAAAAGTGTTCCATATTCAAATAAGATGAGGAGACACCTCCTATTATGTTCCTTTTGGATCTCTCATGCGCAGTATCATTGTAAGGCTTTAAGAAATCTTGAAAGAGAGACATCTCTTTAACATCATTTCTCAAACTTACTTGCCCAGAGAAACCCCTGCCCTTTTGTTTTCCCAGGAAGCATACTTTGTGGAAGTGATGCACATAGAACTACATCTACTTCAACCAAAAAATATTCATTATAAATGAGGTGGTCATTACTGTATTTACTATAAATCAGAACTACCCATCTGAAAAGTTTCCTTGGATCCAGCAGTGCTTTCAGCTCCATTACTAAGGTTGATGAGCAGATACCCATTCCCACACCCACCAGAAGGTTAAATCAAGTGTATCCGTTAAGGTTTACCAGAGAAGCAGAACAAGTAGGAGACATATGTTAAGATACTTACTGCGAGAAATTGGTTTACATAGTTGTGGAAGCAAATCCAAATGTATAGGGCAGGCCATAGGGAACAGCAAGCTAGAACTCTTGGGCATGGGCTGAAGCTTCTGTCCACGGGCAGAATTTCTTCTTCTCTTACAGCTGATTGAACCAGGCCCATCCAGATTACCTGGGATAATCTCCTTTATTTACAGGCAATTGATTATAAAATTTAATCACATCTACAAAATACCTTCACTGCAACATCTAGATTACTGTTGGAGTGAATAACTGGGAACCATAGTTTAGCTGTGGTGTTACAGCTAAAAGACCACCATCCACTCCTGTCAACTTGGCAACCATGCGTGTCTCCTTCAACATACTTAATTTCCAAACAAAGGCAATATCCAAGTCATAATTCCACCTAATGTGACACAAACATCCTTTGTTCAACCAAAAACACACTTTCCTTTTTTCCCAGAAAAGAATGCAAAGCCCTTGAGTGATGTTCTGTCTTCTTTGATATTCTGTACCTCAAAAGCTGAGATAGAAAGTTAATGATTATTAATAGATCTTATGTTAGATAATAAGGGAATAAGAAAAGAAAGAAAACAAAAATAGCTTATATATATATATATATTCCTTTAAAAAATTAGGAATACTCATAACTATCACAGTCCTCATTTCTACAACTTGTCACATGACCAGATTATCTAGGATAATCTTCTTTACTTCAGGTCAACTGATTATGAACTTTAATCACATCTACAAAATACCTTCACAGCAACTTCGAGATTGATGCTTGAGTGAATAACTAGGGACTGTAGCTTAGCCATGTTGGTGTATCTAAAAGACTATTATCTTTGCCTAGTGGGTGACCCAAACCTTCATCCTTGAAGAGTCTGGACCATTATCAGTCCTGCAAGTATGTATTGGGTCTGGTAATTTCCCACTGACTCTAATCACAGGCTTTGGTAATATTAAGAGACTCTCTCAAGTACTTCCTTTATTCCAGACATACTCGTCATTACCCCCCTGTGTAGTAGCAATCAAATTTCTCCTTGGTAATTAGAATCAAGTGCCCCAGTCAGTACATTAATCCCTTTCTTTGCCTGTTAATTCAGAGGCACGAGATGCCCAGAGCGGCTGATGGCAGTCACAACTTTCAGTTCAATGCAATCATAGTGTCTTCTAGTGGAAGAATTACTTCTTAGGGACCAAGACCTCTAGACCATCAGAACCTAAAGATGAGAGGATGGGAAGCAAAAATGTTGCTAGCGGATAACTAGGGGTAATAGTGAGTGGATCTGTGAATCTATGGGAGAAACAGCAACATATATTGGATACCGATTTAGAGCATATACTGCATCCTAGAGGACATTGCCCAAGCTCTGCAAGGTATTTCCACCTACCTAGTGCTGCAACTGAGTCTTTAAAAGGCCATTCCACCATCCTACCAGGACAACCACTTCAGGATGATGGGGGAAATAGTAAAACTAGTAAATTCCATGAGCATGGGCTCATTACCATGCTTCATTTGCTGTGAAGTAAATTCCTTGATCAAAAGCAGTGTTGTGTAGGATATCATGACAGTGGAAGAGCTATTCTCTAAATCCGTGGGTTGTAGTTTTGGCAGAAGACTTTCAGACAAGGAAGGCAAATCCAGATTAAGTATCTATTCATGTTAAAAAAACAAAAAAAAGTGCTGACCCTTCCATGATAGAAGTGGTCCAATGTAATCAATCTACCACCAGGTAGTGGACTGGTTACCCCCTTGGAATGGTGCCATATTGGGGAATCCACATTGATCCAATCTGCTTCTCAGATTGGACATTCTTCAGTGGCTGTAGACACGGTGGCTTTGTAAGTTCCTGATTCGTGCATAACCTCCATCCCTGCCACCATGGCCACTTTGTTCATGAGCTCATTGGGCAAAGATGGGAGTGGCTGTAAAAAGAGGCTGACCAGTATCCACAGAACTGATCATGCTGTCCATTTGATTATTAAAGGCTTCCTCTGCTGAGGTCACCCTTTGGTGAGCTTTTATACGGGACACAAATATCTTCACATTCTTTGTCCATTCAGGGAGATCTATCCACATACCTTTTCCCTGGTCTCCTTGTCGCCAGTTTTCTAAACATGTTTTTAACAAATCCCTGTCTGTCCACACTATTGGCCACAGCCCATGACTCTGTATAGCCTCATACCTCTGGTAATTTCTCCTTCCAGACAAAATGAGCAACCAGGTGCACTGATGGAAAATTATAGCACTCTCATATATACCCATCTTGTGTATATCACTTCCATTTGACAATGGAGTGCTGCTGTGCACACCCAACTTAATCTCCTCGCGGATTAGACAATAACTGATACATGATGGACATCTGAGTTCACATGGTAACTTGGTGGCCCACAGTTAAGTGTTTGGTCTCTACTAAGTAGTTGACCAAAAGATATTTTTCAAAAGAAGAGTAGTTATCCACAAAGGATGGCAGGGCTTTGCTATGAAATGGTAAGGATCTGCACTGTGATTCAACTGCAGAAGCCTGCCAACAGCTTCAGACAGCATCCCTTTCTGCACTGACACTTCAAACATGATCAGATATGCTCTATCTGGGTTCTGGGTTCTGGTCCGAGTGGCAGAACAGTTTGTATGGCAGCCTGGACCTGTTGCAGAGCCTTCTTTTGTTCTGGGCCCCACTATAAACTAGCAGCTTTTCAGGGCACTCAGTAAACAGGCCAGAGTAGCACACCCCAGTAACGAATATGTTGCCTCTAAAATTTAAAGAGGCCCACTAGACATTGTGCCTCATTTTTGGTTGTAGGAGGGACCAGATGCAACAATTTATTCTTCAACTTGGAAAAGATATCTTGACATACCCTACACCACTAAACCCCTAGACATTTCATCAAGGTGTAAATCCCCTGAACCGTTTGTGGAATTTATTTCCCAACTTCTGGCATGCAAACATCTTACCAACAAGTTTAGAATAATTACTACTTCTTGCCTACTAGGTCCAATCAACCTAAGGTCACCAGTTTAATGAACCAGTGTGATGTCCTATAGGAGGGAGGGGTGATCAAGGTCCCTGAAGATTTTATTATGACATTAGACTGCAGAGTTGATATATCCCTGAGGTAGGATGGGGAAGGTGTATTGCTGGCCTTGCTAGTTGAAAGCAAACTATCTCTGGTGATCTCTATTAACAGGGATAGAGAAGAAGGCATTTTCCAAATCAGTAGCTGCACACTAGGTACCAGGGGATGTGCTAATTTGTTCAAGCAACAAAACCACATCTGGAACAGCAGCTGCAATTGGAATCACCATCTGATTGAGCAATAAATCCATTGTCATTCTCTGAGATACATCTGTCTTCTGTACAAATAGGCAAGTTGAGTGGGGACGTGGTGGAAATGACCACTACTGTACCTTTAAGTCCTCAGTGGTGGCACTAATCTCTGCAATCCCTCCAGGAATGCAGTATTACATTTGATTTACTATTTTTGTAGGTAGAGGCAATTCTAGTGGCTACCACTTGGCCTTTCCTACCATAAGCTCTCACTCCATAGGTCAGGGAACCAATACGGAGATTCTGCCAGTTGCTGGGTATACCTATTCCAATTATGCACTCCAAAACTGGGGAAATAACCACAGGATGGGCTCTGGGACCCACTGAGCGCACTGTGTAATGGACCTGACATTGATCACCTGACCTTCATAAGCTCCTACTCTGATTGGTGGACCACTGTGATGTTTTGGATCTCTTGGAATCTATATCAGTTTAGATCCAGTGTCTGGTAAACTCTAAAATGTCTTGTTATTTCCTTTCCCCAGTGCATAATACCCTCGGTAAATGGCTGTAGATCCCTCTGGGGAAGACTGGGAGAAAGATTAATAGTAGAAAATTTTGACAATGTGCTGGGATCCTTCCTCTTGGGGACCTGGTTTCCCCTTTTTTAAAGAGGTCCTTAGTCTACAAACACACCCAAATCTGAGAACTGATCCAAGGGCCATGGTTCTCTGTTTTGTTGTATCAAGTTAGACTTCTGTTCACTAGACCTATAACTCTTCCACTTATACAGCTCAGGTAAGAATTTAGTAGACTGTTCATTTGCTTCTTGTCTAGAGACACCATGATCAACCAGATAATACCATAGTCTCTGTGAGTCAGGCTATAATGATCACTGCTTTTGATTTCACCATCCTTTACAGTAAGCGTGACCACCTCGTATTTTGCAATTAACTGCCAACAGTTGGTTCCTGCCACCCTGGGATCCAATTACCCTCATTGTACTTAGGGATCTCAGTTCAACAGTAGCAGTTACCACTGTAATTTCTGCCCCACAGAGAAGAGTAAGCATAGAACTCTTCAAGAATATTGGAGTTCCCCACGTTGACTTATTTCTCACACTCCTGGTAAAAGGTGTGTCACAGTGACCTGTATGGGGTGGCCTCAGAGAACCGACTCTATCAACCAACCAGCTCAAGAAGGACGAATACGCTGACATATGGTTGAGAAGAAAAAGTCAGACAACTCACGATGACTCATACAGACACTTGAAAATAAAAAATCTATACACAGCCACCTACGGTATTTTAATTTAAAAAATTTACCCAAGTCCTGTAGAAATATAATTTGCATGAAAGCCCACATTGCTAAAAAAAAATTTCAGTTCTCACGTATGATTTCCCAGACCTCCAGACTTCTGTGTCTCCTTCTAAGTACAGATCATTTTCCAAGCTTTGGTTCATAAGACACAAACATTGATTTAAGCTGAAATCTAATCAATCCACTCTTTTAGTGGAAACATGAAAATTAAATTTAAATTCTCATCTCAGAATTTTTTTAAAAGGCAACTTCAGGACTTGGGGAGGGAGAGGAAAACCAAACCTTTGACCACCATCTCTTTCATCTGGGTTTCTGACTTTCCTGCCCTCTCCTCAACCTTCTCATCTTGGCTGGGAAGTGGTGAGAGGGTGGGATTCGCAGTCACACCCACAAGGGTAGCCCAGCCCCTCCCCTGAAACAGGTTGCTAATCTCCTCTGGTTGCTCCCTTCTCCACGAAGGGTGGGATTTGAACTAAAGGCTTCCAAGGCCCCTTGCAGATCTTGCATCCCACAATTCTACTTTCTCTTTGACCCTCTACCCCATCCTGCGTTGTCATTCATGGATTTGAAGGCCAACCTGGGAACACAAATGATGACGCACACCTGAGATTTCTCCAGGATGAGAACAAGGCAACGTGCATCCTTCCGGCTCCCTTCTTTTTCATCTGAACAAAGGATGGGTGTCCCACAAGTCTTAAAGCTATCAGATAATGAGGTTCGGGATGGTTCCGATCCCATACACAGAGTTCCCATCACTAAGATGTGGCATATTGGGGGTGGGGAGTCCCTCAGGATATCAAAGTTGGCCTCATAAGAGTTGCACCACATTTGTCTAGCTTCAGCCTTCATTTCCTTTGGTGCAACTGAAAAGCAGGTAGAGGATGCCTCTTCCCTTCCTGGGAGGCTTCCTCAAGCTCCCTTGAGGGGGCCCTGCCCCATACTGACTTCTCATACCTGGCTTTCTATCCCATTCCTGCTATCAAAGCTTACCAGGCCCGTTGGCTGTTTCTTCTGCCTTCTGTTCCAGATGGGCTACCACTACCATGGGATCGAACGGGTTAAATGCATGCTCAAAATCCTGCGAAAAACCAAGGCCCTCACTGCGTTACCCGCCCCCATGCCTTCTGTCCCTTCACCCATCCTTTTCTAGCCTAGTGACAACCCACCTGTCTCCACAAGGGCCCATGTCAGACCCTGGAGACAGGCCCCTGGAGCAGGTATTTAAGGGGTGGTAGGTAGGCTTTCAGTGGCCTGCTACAAGTCACACTGCAAGAGAGACCTCCTACTCCACCCACCCAAGGAACCAGCTCGATCATGCATTTGTATTCATCTCTACTCCAATCCCTCCCAGAAAATAGCTGCCTAGAACTACACTGTGCTTTCTCGAGATGTAGAATTCATGAACATATTTCTGAGGACACGAGAAGAGAGTGTTACATTGAACATCAGATAACTTTGCAGCTTCTAACCAATGGTGTGCTGGTAAATGTTTATCCACCGGCTCTCCAGGAAAAACATGTGCACACACACACACACACACACACACACGTTTATAATAAATTGTACTGATCTAAAGGACATATAGCACACAGTTTACAAATAATAATATATGCAGTAATTTTTATTGTAAATTCCACTTAGCCCATTGATTCTTACAGAATGTTTTTGTGGACTTTTCCAGAACGCTTGTTTCTGCAGCCAAACTATGGTGGTCATTGACAAATGAGTGTCGTTCCAACATGAATATGGGTTGAGATCTTCATTTAGTGAAACAAAGAAGGTGAAGATGCAAGTCAGAACTTCACTCATTCATCAGTGACATGAACAACTTCTGTACTGAATCAAATAACAGTTTTCGAATACTTGAAGAATATTTCCTGAGGTTTTTTTGGTGGTATTCACAATGCAACAGGTACAGACATGAGACACTCTTGAGTTTAATCTACATTATTAACAATCCCCTATTACTTCCTTGAATCCAGACCAGGATTTCTCAACTTCACTATTGACATTTCAGACCAGAGAGTCTGATCATTCTTTGTCGTGGGGGCCGTCCTGTGCGTATTGAGCATTTAGCAGTATCCCTGGCCTCTACCCGCTAGATGCCAGTAGCACCACCACCCCCATTTGTGACTATCAAAAGTGTTTCTGACCAATGTCCCCTGCAGACAAAGTCGCCCCTGGTTCGTAACCACTGATCTTGATAGTCAGCAAAACAATAAACCGAGCCTTGATTGGTTGTGTTTGACAACTTGCGTGGTATAAATACTCCCACCACGGCGAATTTCCAGCTATCAAAGTGACTTCACGAACACCATTTTGTGCTATTTCCACGTTATAGACACAACAGATGTAAATAACCTCAAGAAATAAGCACAGTAAAAGGAGTAGGAAGGTGACGAGTTTTGAGTATTGATCACCTTTGTCTTGAATATAATTAATTTAATTGTAAGTTTACGTAGTTTAATTTTTAACAATGGCCGTGTTTAACAACCAGCTCATAAACCTAAAATTTGAGAATCAGCTCTCACCAGCCAGTCAAGCGAGCTCCAGCACACCAATGCTTCTACTCCATGAGAACATGCAGTTTTGAGTGAAGTATTTGTGGTGCCTCTTAGGCCTGCACCTTGGCGCAGAGTTTCTGGTTTGTTTGCATGATTTGCTTCTCCCCACTCTCCCCTCAGCTGAGGCACATTCTTTCGAAAGCGCTTTCAAAGCAGTAGCAGATCAAGAGATGACCAAGCACACATTCACCCTTAAAAACACAGCTGGCCAGCAGACGGCCTGGAAACTCATTTTGGAAACTCCCATGAAAAAGTAACAAGTTCCTTCAGGATTTTCTTCTGAACATCGCAGGCTAAAGTCCCCCTCTTCCTTTGCTCCCCCTTCATTTGTCATGCTTCTCAGAAGCTCAGCTAATGACTCACATGGCCCCGTTTTCTCAACCTGCTACTTTGGAAGGAGACAGTCCCTTCAAGTCAATTGCTTCTGTACTCATTTCCACAACAAGACACCTCTTACCACACCAGCCCCTCAACCTTACTCACCACAGTCTTCGTAAAGAGATGGTACCGGCTGTTAGTTTCCATAGATGGTATTTGACTTACAATGCAACTTCATTTCTTTATTGAAGTTTGGTTGCTGTACAATATTATATAAGTTACAGGTGTCCAATATAGTGATTCATAATTTCTAAAGGTTATACTCCATTTATACTTACTATAAAATATTGGCTATATTCCCTATGTTGTACAATATATCCTTGCAGCTTATTTTATACGTTAACAGTTTATACCTCTTAATTCCCTGCTCCTCTATTTCCCCTCCCTACTTCCCTTTCCCCCACTAGTTTGTTCTTTATATCTGTGGGTCTGCTTCTTTTTGCTATATTCACTAGTTTGTTGTATTTTTCAGATTCCACATATGAGATATCATATAGTATTTGTCTTTCTCTGTCTGACTTATTTCACTTAACATAATACCCTCCAAGTTCATCCATGTTGTTGCAGATGGCAGAATTTCATTCTTTTTTATGGCTGAGTAGTATTTCACTGTGTGTGTGTCTGTGTGTATATACACATCTCACATCTTCTATATATATATATATCTTCTTCTTCTTCTTTATCCATATATCTGTCCATGGGCATATAAGTTGCTTCCATATCTTGGTTATTGTAAATAGTGCTGCTATGAACATTGGGTGCATGTATCTTTCTGAATTAGTGTTTTTGGTTTTTTTGGGTATTTACCTAGGAGTGGAATTGCTGAGACATAGGGTAATTCTATTTTTAGTTTTTTGAGAAACCTCCATATTGTTTTCCACAGTGGCTTGATGCAGCTTCAATTTAAACATAACCTGTGCCATAATAATCCACTCCGCCGATCAAGGACTTGGTTCCACTCTAGTCAAATATGGCCTTTGGGTGTGTAGTGATATACGGCATAAGTCGGGGGGGAAACAAAAGTTTTCAAACAAGCAAAGGCCAGTCGTTTATTTAAGGCACATTCATTGCACTCCGTATGTGCCGAGCAATGTCCAGGTACCAGAGGTACAGCTGTGTGTCATATAAACACTGTTCCCCCCCTCCTGCAGTTGATACTCCAGTAGGAGGGCCAGTTGTCACTCAGATATTCTCTCAAAATCTCATCACAAATAATGCAGAGGGTGATGAGAAGGAGAAGGTTTCAGAAAGCACATGGGAAGACCCTCAGTGTCATATCTACCAAGAGAGGCTTCAACTCAGCAACTCACAGAAAAAGAGCAGTTTAGCCAGGAAGTCCTGAGGTCGAATTTTGACCCTCCGCTCTGCCCTTCCTCACGGGGCCTTGGAGAATCTCAGGGGAGTCTCAGAAGCCTGGATTTGGCTGTGCAGGCCTAGACTGATACCCCACAAGGGAGGCCTTCCTTGTGCCCAGAGAAAGCCTGTCATCCGGCTGGTTTATTTCCTGCAGGAGAACATGGCTGCTCATCTTATGGCAGAGGATGAGCCGGGGGTCTGCCTCTCGCCTTTGCAGGTGAAAGGGTGCCTTGCCCCAGGTGTAGGGATTATGGCGACCTGCCAGTTCCCTGCAAGAGGCCAAGTCAAGCATTTGGCTACTGGGAAACCCCTTCTCTGGGCAGGGGCCTCGAAGCCCTCTCGCCTCTTGAGACAGCAAAGTTGGGCTCATGTGAGGGGGCTGATTGTCTCTGTTCATCCACAGACGCCCTGCAGACCCTGTGCAGACAGCCTGGTTGGGCAGTTCAGTACGGGACCCAGAAACCAGGCTTCACACCCTTGACCGTGAACGTCTCCAGGACAGGCAAGGTGGTGAGGTCAGAGGCGGATTCCAGATGCCCTAGTGAAAGCCAGCCTCTCTGTCCAGGGGGTTGTCAAGATCTGGGGCTGGTGGGGGAGGAAACAGCCTCGGGCTTGGCCTGGGTGTTGACTCTGTGGAAACATCACCCACGCACATGGAGACCACTTGCAAATCTTTCCTTCCTGGAAAGGGGTCAGTCTTCCTCTGCTCCTGCAGGGGCGCTCCAAGGTCTAGGGTGATGGTGTCTGGAGGCAGGGGGTCCAGGGAGCAGCAGTTTCCGAGTCACCCAGCACAGGGGTCACAGCCAGTGACCCTGGAGAATATTAGAGGGGAGGGGGACTCCAGGAGTCCCTGTGGCTCAGACTCAAGTCTTGGAAGGGACCGTGGGAACAGAGCAGACAGGAAACAGCAACATCACCGGACCACGACCCCACCCTCCCAACCCTGGTGACCCCCCCATCTATCAGAGCCCCCAAATCTCAGCCAGCTGCTGCCACACACAGAGGACTCCCCCTGTTGCCCTTGCCAGTCTTGCAGGTCTGGCAGGGGGTGGTGGTTGTCCTGGGGGAAGACCAACAGCCCCACCCGGAAGAAGATGGCTTCTGAGAAAGAGTGCCATGGGGTGAGCCCCCAGCCGAACTCTGATCTAAAATGAAGAGGGTGGCTCTTCCACACGACAGAGGGCACACAGAAGGTGTGGGCAGCAGGTGGCAGGTGCTGTGCCCAGGAGTCACTCCAAGGCCCTGTTCTCCAGCAGAGGGGCCCGGGGGGCCTGGGTCAGGGGCTCGGGCAGCCGCACTGCACTAGTGCTTAGCCCATGGCTGCCCAACACCGCAGGCTCCACTATCCCCCAGTCGGGACTGGGTGCGATGAAGGGAGGGAAGGGCGGGCCCTCTCAGTCTCGCCTCTGCCAGTCGGTGGAGAAGGTCAGAAGCGGGCCTGGCCAGGACCTTGTGACACATGGAGTCACCTGCCCCGCTGGCATGCCTGAGCCTCACAGAGCAGCCAGGGGGGCTGGCATGGGCTCTGGGGCCCCTCTGGGATCAGGAGTGGGAAGCAGAACAGGAGGATGGAAGAGAGGCGGAGATGATGTTTTCCCTGCTATTCGCCCCCTGAAGCTTCATCCTTGCTTTCAAGTCCTGGGGGGCATGAGAAGGGGTCTGCAAGCAGCAGTGCCAGGCAGGGTGGGGCGGCAGGCTCCGACCTTCGGGAGTGGCAAACCGCCAGGGGTAGGTGAGGGCTGGCCTTGTGTTCTCCCGGGAACTTTGGAAAATTCCGCTCTCATGATTCCCATCCACCAGTGGATGCCGCCCGTCAGCGGTTTTCGATGACTCGGGGCTTCTCAGAAGCTGGGGAACCACGGGCAAGGCACAGCGGTCAGAGCAGCCTGTGCTCAACTGCCCATGTTTATCCCTCGGTGCAGATTCTGGAGGAGGGAAGGGTTCCCTGCTGAAATGAGATGGGAACATCATTCTTCTCGGCCGCTGCTTCTCACCCATAGCCGCCTGTTAGAAACAGCTGCCCATCAGAAACAGCTGCCCAGGCCCCACCCCAGAGGCTGGGGTTTAAATTGCCTTGCGGTGGAGCTCAGATGCTGGAATTTCTTAGGATCTTCCCCAGGATCCTAATGTGCAAGCAGGGCCAGGGACCACAGCTGAGCAGCTCTAATCATAAAGTGCAGCTAGCTGGGTCCCCAAGGACCCAAGGGAGCATGGCTCTTTCTGCCCAAGGCTGTGGCGGAGACCACCTGCATCTTGGTGACCAGTCCTCTCAGCTCTGGTCAGGGGGTGCACTTGGCTGCGGGTGTGGTTGGCAAGTGTGGATCTCGCTGGCGACCTTGTGGCCTCCTATTCGGGGCCCCCATGAGAGTGGCTGGCTTGGTGTCCAGCCAAGGGGCAGGCAGTCCTGCGTGGCCAACGCCTGGAGGAGGGACCTCTTTCCTCCCCCCAAAGGCTCAGGCCCAGCCTCTCCATCAACCCAGAACTGGAGCCCCTGTGGCCAGCTTGGCCCTTAAATGTTTTAATTTCTAGTAACTTGGGCAGGAAACCTCACAACCTTTCATGAGTTGCCTTCCACAGACCAGGTGTCTACCTCCACCCAGGAAGCCACTGGAAGCATGGCGTCGGTGGGCAAGGCAGGGATGCCAAGTGCAGCGACACAGGGCCACCAAGCTGAGCACGGCCCCCGGGAAAGCAGGGAAGCCATGTGGATGGGCTTTTCCCTCTCGCTTCAGCTCCCATTGGATACTTAGCTCTTTCCGTGAGGCCTCTGGGCGAGGGGCTGGGACGCGGAGGAGAGGAGAGCTGCAGGGCTTCTTGTTGTGGACAGTGGCATCCGGTAGGTAGAGCTGGGGGCCCACTCTGTCCCAGCTGTGGGCAGATCCTTTCTAGAGAAAAGGGAAGTTTCCATGGAAGCGTTCAACCTATGAGAGTGTTCTGGGCGCTCCTGGCTCGGAGTGACCGCCAACCTGTGTTTTATGGCCGCTGTGGGCATCATTATACCCTCAGGGCCACTGTCCTGATAGTGGGGTCGGGGAGAGAGTTCAGATGGACCTGAGAGAGTTCAGATGAATCTGAGTCCATCAGATTCTCCTGATGAAAAAGGAAGAGGGTATGTGATGTCCTTACCCAGTGAAGACTTCCACATTCGGCATCTCAGACTTCAGGTCAAATCTTGCCCACACATTTGAGAAAAACTAGCCAACCACAGATAAACGTCCCTGCCCTCAGGGAGCTACAAGGTTCCAGGCTGGCCCCAAACCATCTTAACTACTTGTCTGCTATTTCTACATAACCCATGACAGGTGGACCTCACTCCCCTCCTCCCTAGACTTTATCGGACTCTGTGGTCAAAGGAGTAAAAAGTTTAGCAGTGAGCATGTGTGCATGTGTAAATGTGCATGCAAGCACACACGCGCCAATGCACACAAACACACCAAACACACACACACCACACACACGCACACACATATCCCAAACCTGCTCATACTCCAAGGGGTATGCCATGGCAACCCTCCTAGCCCAGGTGCGTGAGCCTGGAACCAGATCCCCAGGACCCCAGGCTGTGTCTTTCTTCTGGCTCCTTCCTCACCTCCTTGGCTTTGTCTGAACCAGCTGTGTCCCTCTGAGCCCAGGAACCCAGCCCGAGGCCCTCTGGCCATCCCCTAATCAACCCTGGGCTAACACAGTGCCCCCCAACTCCAGAAATGTGTGTTGAAGGGGTGGGAAGGTCCATTCCCAGCACAGGCGAGGAAAGTAAAAGAAGGGTGAGCCCTCTTCATCCTGGGCCTCCTGTTCCGGACGACAACAGGGCCAGGCAGGCTCTGATGAAAGGTGGGGAGGAGTGTTCTTGGACCCCAACATGTTGCAGATAAGGGTGAAAGGACAAGACAAGTCCTTGAGCAGGAAGAGCTCTCCTGAAATTCAAAGTAGACACAGAAGTAGGGGCACCAGCACGTGACAGCTGGATGGCGGGTGGTCCTGAGGCAGGATTCCCAGTCCCTGCGGTGTGGGACACCAAACTGAGTCAGAGGCCTCTCTCCTGTTTGCAGGGCCTGAATTTGCATCTGACTGCAGAGGGGAAGGCCCAGTGCCTCCCCACACCCAATCTGTCCCTCATTTGGGATACATTGTCCACAAGTAAAAAGGGTTCGAGAACATTTTGGGGGGAGACAGTAGAGTGTAGTGGTTAGGAGCACGGGCTGTGGAATCCAACCACCACTGTCCAAATTCTGACCCTGTGTGGCCTTAGTTGAGTCATTTAACCTCTCTGCGCCTCAGTTTCCTTACTCATAAAATGAGGATAATGATAGCACTTTAATGTTCATATTAATTTGCCATTGCTGCTTTACAAACACCCCACAACCTAGTGGCTTAAAATAGCGGGAAACACTATCTCTGGCATTTTGTGTGGGCCAGGAATTTCGGGGCTGCCTTGGCTGGGCATGTTAGTCTCAGGATTATTTGGGGTTCTATCTGATGTTGGCTGGGCTGTCATGTCAAGGCTCAACTGGCTGGAGGGTCAGCTTCCAAGGGGGCTCACGCACACACCTGGCAAGTCGGTGCTGGCTGTTGGTGGGAGGCATCAGTTCCTCCTGACGTGGGCTTCCCTGCAGGCTGCTTGGGCATCCTCACAACACGGCGACTGGTCCCCCCAGAGACAGCAATCTGGGACAGAGAGAGTCAGGCAGCTGCTGTCCTTTTATGACCCAGCCTGAGAAATTCTAACACCATCACTCCTATTCTATTCATTCTATTCATCAGAAGAGAGTACTAAGTCCAGCCCACATTCAAAAGGAGGGAAATCAGGGTCTACCTTTCGAAGGGAGGACTGTCAAAGAATTAAGAATGATAGGAATGCCAGGAGGGAAAGAAATAGGGTGCTATACAGAGAAGGCCAGAAAAGCTGCTTAGATGGGATGATCTGGAGACACTTTCTAAAGGACAAGAAGCAACCAATACAGGCAAACCTCAGAGATATTATGGGTTTGTTTCCAGACCACTGCAATAAAGCAAACACTGCAATAATGTGAGTCACACACATTTTTTAGTTTCCCAGTACACATAAAAGTTATGTTTACACTAGACTGTAGTCTATGAAGTGTGCAATAACATTGTCTTTAAAGAAAACAATGTGCATACTTTAATTTAAAAAACACTTTATTGCTAAAAAATGCTAACCATCATCTGATCCTTCAGTGCTTTGTGATCTTTTTGCAATAGTGACTTCAGAGATCACTGGTCACAGACCATTATAACAAATATAATAATAACGAAAAGGTTTGAAATATTGCAAGAATTACCAAATTGGACACAGAGGCCTGAAGTGAGCGAATGTTGCTGGAAAAATGGTGCCTATAGAATTGTTCAATGGAGGGTTGCCACAAACTTTCAATCTGTAAAAACACAATACCTGTGAAATGCAATAAAATGAGGTGTGTCCGTAATGGGAATAGCCAAGGGATGGGCATTCCTGGTAGATGGAACCATAAGCTCAAGGGCGCAACAGAGAGAAGGATCTTGGGGGGGCTCCGGAACATCAGTGAGGCCAGGATGCTTGGAGCCGGTGAGTGAGGGTGAGCGCTGCTGGAACAGGGGTGGAAAGGCAGCATTTCACCTGTCTTTCCAGGTTCTCAAAGGCTCTGCCACTTAGTGCAATCTCACTGCTTGCTACAGAGTGGCTCATTCAGGACTGCTGAAAGGAGGGAGAGGGCACCAGGAGAGGTCAAGGGCATCAAGGATGAGACAGAGGCACCAGCAGCAAGACAGTTTAGAGTGCACTGGCAGAGAGGAGGAAGGGAGAGCAAGCCACAGGCCGTGGGATGTGGCTGGACAAAGGCAGCTCTCCAAGGCCACTGGCATCACCTGACCTGGGGGGGCAGGAAGCTGAATTGAGAGACAGCCTCTTCCCCAGCCTTGAACGTGGACAGTTCACCACTGGGCTGAGGGTCAGATGGCGACCAAGAGGCAGTGAAGAAAAAGGCTCGGACAGTTCTTGCCAGCCCACAGTTAGAGGGCAGGTGACCTCCAAGCCTCCATTTCCCTACCTGTAAAATCTCTAATCCTTACCTCCTACATCTGTAAGATCCCTGATCACCTCAAATGTGCTGGAGCTGCTCCTCTGGCTCAAGAGATCTGCCCGGTAAATATTCAGGGATTTTGTGAACTGGTTGTAAAACTGCTGACAAGCCTGAAATCAGCAGTGGTGGGAGTGTTTACACCACGGAAATTGGCAAACACTGCAAATCAGGACTTTTCTCCACCCCCTTTTCTGGGGTGTTGATTTATCCGCCTGCCACTTGCACGTGCTCTTGTTTTCAGAACTGAAAAAGGAGAAAATATGTACAGCACCCGGCACACGGTAACTTCTCCCCAGACAGTTGCTACTCGTCCACACACACTCTCATCAACGCAACCATAATGACCGCGAACACCTTGTGAGTCTAAAGACAGAAGAGTTACAGGACCTCCGGGAAGTCACACCGCATCCACCTTGCAGACCTCTGCGACCAGCCACCTCCATGATGCCCCGCTGCTCTGGACACTCACATTCTTACTCTGTCAAGGAAGTTACGGCACGGGGGCTTTAAGAGGAAAGACAGCTGGAGCAGCCTCCGCAAAACCCCCTCCGCTGCGGCCACGTGACACATGGCCCCAAACCAAGGGGGGGTCTCCTCCTTGCCACCCTCCCAGTCTCCCCCACCCACCCGGGCAGGACCCAGGACCTGCAACTTCCCCAGACAACGCCAGGCAGTCATTCACAGCCAGCGAGCAAATGCAGGGGTAGGGGGTCAAAGCCTGATCTCATCCCAAGAGCTGAGATTCTCATGCCTTCTTGCAGCTGTTGTTTTAATCAGGAGGCGTTTTCTAGGAGACACATTTTGCGATAGAATCGGATGTCAGATCAGACGACCTGGCCTCAAGCCAGCCAGTTGCCAGATGTGTGACTTCATCCAAGTCAAGGTCATCTGTCGCTTTACTATAACATGGAATGATTGTTTTGACAATAAAGGAAATTATCCTGCTGTAATTGAGCACTCATAATGGGCCAGACACTCCCCTGGGTGCTTTACACTGGTGATGGCCACAGAGCAGGGTGGAAGTGGCAGGTGCCAGCAGGCTGCCTGCCCTCCCGAGCAGAGGATGGGCAAAGATGTCAGTGCAGCTCTGAAGGCTGGAGCCCCAGCCCCAGACTGAGCGTCTATCCCCTTGCACGTCAGCTGTCTTCTCCCAGGGCCCCCAGCCAGCCCTATTCCTGGGACGTATTCCCTGAGCGTGGGGCTCGTGGCCCCCATGTCCCTTCACGTGGTGGTCTCATGTTCCCTGTGTTTATTACAAAACAAGGTCCAGCCTTTCATTTCTAACACGGAATGAACGATTATCTGTCGTAGTGTTTGTTTCCTTTGAGTCAGTTTTTCTACTTTTGCTCTTTTTTTTTTTTGGCCACACCGCGTGGCATATGGGATCTTAGTTCCCCGACCAGGGATGGAACCCGCGCCCCCTGCAGTGGCAGCACAGAGCCTTAACCACTGGACAGCCAGGGAAGTCCCTGCTTTTGCTCTTTTTTTTTTTTAACTTTTTTTTTTTTAATTTATTTATTTTTATTTATTTATGGCTGTGTTGGTTCTTCGTTTCTGTGTGAGGGTTTTCTCTAGTTGCGGCGACCGGGGACCACTCTTCATCGCGGTGCGCGGGCCTCTCACTATCGTGGCCTCTCTTGTTGCGGAGCACAGGCTCCAGACGCACAGGCTCAGTAGTTGTGGCGCACGGGCTTAGTTGCTCCGCAGCATGTGGGATCTTCCCAGACCAGGGCTCGAACCCGTGTCCCCTGCATTGGCAGGCAGATTCTCAACCACTGCGCCACCAGGGAAGCCCTGCTCATTTTTTTTTTTTACATTCTTTTTTTATGTATGTATGTATGTATGTATGTATGGCTGTGTTGGGTCTTCGTTTCTGTGCGAGGGCTTTCTCCAGTTGTGGCAAGCAGGGGCCACTCTTCATCGCGGTGCGCGGGCCTCTCACTATCGCGGCCTCGTTGCCGAGCACAGGCTCCAGACGCGCAGGCTCAGTAATTGTGGCTCACGGGCAGAGCTGCTCCGCGGCACGTGGGATCCTCCCAGACCAGGGCTCGAACCCACGTCCCCTGCACCTGCAGGAAGACTCTCAACCACTGTGCCACCAGGGAAGCCCGCCCTGCTCATTTTTAATGATGGTTCTGCCAAAGTCATAAAGGAGGCCAGCAGGCACTGAGTCCAGAACTAGGAACCTGACAAACCTATCTCACTAAATCCAGAACTGTGCCACCAGCTCCATTTCCAAATGAGGGAACTGGGCGCCACCCATCCCTCCAGAAAACCTAAAAGAGCTCTAATCCAAAAGCATCTCAATGAAACCAACCCCACTGGCTATTTATTTTCCTTCTCAATCTCTACCAAGTGACCATTTAGAGCCACTGAATAAAGAATTCAGGCAGTCCATGCATCCTGCAGGATGCATTCACCCAACACAGAAGTTTCCAGAAGTTGATGGCTTCACCAAGGGCCAACAGGTGCCGTGTGAGAAGGGCTGGAGGGAACCAGCGGCCTCCACGCCGCTCCCAGGCTCGCACCACGTCCTCATCTCTGTCCCTCTGCCTGCGCTGTCAGGCCCCATGGCAGCACCCACCTCGCTCCATCACAGCTGCTCACGCTACGACCAGGAACTCAAGGCGGCTGGGCCACCTTTCGGGTCCAAGGCAGGTAGAGGAGGCCCCTTAGCTTTCACAGTTATGAACATCTAAACCTTCTAAACTAAGGGCAGCTCAGGCCCTTCTTTCATTTAATTGCCACTGGTGATCAGTGCACACAGATTTGCATCTGTAAAGCCAGTGTGTTTGTTTTCAAGAAAACCTAGCCTCTCCCTGCTTTCTCTTTTGGTTTGATTTTTTTAAAAAAGACATTCAACTACAGATGAAAAGCTCTCAGGCAGCATTTGAAGATTTGCAGGACTTTTAGATAACCAAGAAAAAAGTCGCAGAAAAGAGCCTTCTATCTCCGGGGCACTGCTTTTTCTTGCCTTCTTTGAGGGCCTTTGCGTATGTGTTTGTGTATTTTTTTATTTTCAGGATACCACTGAACATGGATATCTCAGAAATAAGGAACCAGGGACTATAAAAGTCAGCCAAGTTCCTTTTGATATTATTCCTTCTTTATTGTAATCTCTGTTCCTTCCATGACATTAGATAATTCTATTTATCTTGACTTTCAACCAACTACGCCAGTGACTGACTTTTTAGATTTCCATGTGGATCTTTGAGGAATTAAGACTAGTTTCTCAGGGAGACCGGCAGTCTATATGTCTTAGTGTTGAACACATCTCAGATTGGCTAGTTTGTCACTTTGCTACCTGTTGCAAAGCCTCAGTCCTTCAGGAACCTTCGAAGCCCTAAGACACCTCAGCTGCTCCCATCCCAACGGCACGTTGCCCAGCATGTGCTCACACATGCCAGCCTATGGCTGACAACCATATAACCCTCAGCACTGAGAATGTGGCTAAAGGCCCAGGGACAGGCCCAGAAGGGAAATCTACCACTCCCAATCCCGAAGGAAGAAATCCATGTCTCTCCTTACCATGGCAAACATCTAAGCTGGAAATGTACCACGATTAGGGGTGAGGCAAAGCCCACCTGGATACTTCACCCCACAGCAACCCACTCCCTCCTGCAACTCCTGGTGGGCACGGCTCTCCCACATGCACCATCAATGGAACCTCACACACCCATTGTAGGGGTGAGTAAACTGAGGCAATTGATGGCATTAAGTCCCGGTCCCATCTGCTACGGCACAGTTTAAAACAGATAAGCCAGAACCACGGGAGATAAAGACATAGTGTGTCTCTTCTTTCATTTATTTATTCAACAAAATGACATTTATTGGGTGCTTATGAACTGCCAAGCACTGGAAAGACACATCCGTCCAAACCACGGGCTTCAAGCCATCGTGACCAGTTCTGTGTTCTGCTCACAAACGATGGCGTTAGAAGATACCTGATAAAAGGCCTCCTATGTCTCACAGACTCATGGTCTATTAAAAAGCCAGTTTCATTTTGCTCAAGCAAGCAGCAGTGGAGAATTAGAATGCTTTGTCTTGGGATCCCAGAAGGCCTCCTTTCAGGGAAGCCTCACTACCCTAAAAAAAAAAAAAAACACACCAGGAACACATCCGCATCCCCAGTAACTGCCTGGCGTGGGCCTTCCTTCCCCTGGCAATTCTCTTTCTCTAGTAACATCTATTTCATATGCAAAACGTAGAGAATGACATATGACATCCATGTTTAATTCTCCATTGATTGCAGTATCTTAGGTATTATCCGGGCTCCAAGACGTTTTCACACATTCATGACAACTACCTACAGGCATGCCGCCTCTGATCTCAGACCCCACGAGGGAGCAGCCCTATGCGCCAAAGTCAATTAGTACGTGCTGCAGGGTCCAGCCCATTCCCAATGGAATGAAACCAGCCACGGAAGTCCAGCGCATCCCACAGGAGCGAAGGCAACGGCGTCAGATGCCTCAGAGGCCAAGGAGAGGGAGGACTTAGGCCAGCCCCCTGCATGACAATCCAAGAGGGCTAAGGATTCTTCCAAGGCTCACCTATAAAACATCACAGGGAGTGTTCCTTTGTTCTACTGGTAACAGGTATTTCAGATGATGAAAAGAAATAGGAGAAAGCAGAACAGAGGGCTCTCTGAAATGCATTCTTCCTTAACACTGTCTCAATAGGCTTTCCCAGCTTCCTCTCCAGAGTCTCCTTTCAGCCTCAGGAGCAGAGCCTGGGGTAGAACTCCGAGAACTCCACGTTCCCACCTGGTTACCAGGCAGACCACAGCCCTCTGTTTCTATTTTGTTTATGAAACTGGGACATAGCCTCACTGTGTGAACAGAACACTGTGGCCCTTTGCAGTTGACACCTGGCTGAAGCTTCTCCCATCGTGGTCTCTCTTCTATTAGTAACCTGTGGTTCCCAGGAAGAAACAGACGTACCCTCAGTGTTCTGATTACAGGGCACTAGGGAACATCCAAGATCACAGCTGTCACCAGAGCCAGGAAATGCCATCTGGGGCCCTAACTGTTCACTCTGGTCGTCTGAGAAGTTCAGAGAGTCATGCTTCCATGTTTAGGCATCAGGAGGCCCCCCGGGCTCGCAGAGGTTCAGGTGGCCTCCCTCACCCACCCTGGCTGTACACAGTGCGTGCATTTGCCATGCACACGTGTGCCTTTGCACGTAGGCATCTATGCAGGCATCACCCAGCTCAGGGGTTGCCTTCTCAGAGGCCTTCCCCCTGCTCCCTGCCGGGCCCATGCTGCCCTCACCCACTTCTCACTCCTGGAAACCTTCATTTTCCCTTTCACTTAAGAAATTTAATATACACCGCCTTGGGTTTTTCTTGCATTCTCAACTCAAGTATTAAATTCCCTCCCAGGCAGAAGCAAAGCCTTACAGTTTCCTAGGGTCCCCTCAGTTCCCCACAGCACACAGAACCCTAAAATCACAGGTTTAGTGCTGCATCTCCTAGACTAGCTGGCCTGTTGAAATGAATGAGGCTTCTTGAGGCAGCCTATTGGGCTGCCTGGGGTCAGGGATTTTGTTTAAGTAATGCCTGTGGCCACCTAGCCAGGTTTCCTGGGAACTGAAGCCTCATTGGTTTCCAGGATTTATCAGCGCCGTTGGGTTCTCGTGGCTCTGGTGACCCAATAGCAGCATGTCTGCCGTGTCGGGACCCAGCTTCTCCACTTCCGCTCCTCTGCCTGCTCCTGGCTTTGCGCTCCTCTCCTTCCTGCTCCCTCAGAGCTTCTTCTCATTGCCTTCTCTCTGCATCCCTCTTAGCTTTCGCTGCTGCCTGTGACTTCTCCATCTGGCTCACATTCCAGGGAGAGAAGAGACTGGGTGACCGGCCACTGGCCACTAGAGTCATCTCCTTCCTAGTGGGCGGAGCTCCATGTCAGGTCATCCATTGGCTGGTGGTCAGCTGCCTTTTTGGTCAGGTGTCCCTCTCCGGTCCAATCAGCTGTGAGCAGAGTAGCAGGGCCTCTTGGCATGAATCAGGGCAGCTTATCCAGGAAAATCCCTCTAAAGGGAGGTACAGCTGTGGTAGACTCTGGTGTCCAAGGTCTCATGAGGACACAGAGCAGTGCGCCTTGCGGTACAGTGCTTTTTCACTTTCCACTTGATGAACGACAGATCCTTGAGACTCCTGGAGGGCTTTTCTTTTAACGACATGGTTTTCAGCAGCCACTGAAGGCTAAATTGAATTTGCAAAGGAACGGGATTACTGTATATTGTGGATAGCTTTCCACTGCTACCCATTCTTTAACTGTGCTAATACACTCTTTTGAACTTGATGCATTCTGTTCACACAATGGAAATGTCTTCTTTCCCTCTCTCCTTCCTTCCTTCCTTCATTTACCAAGAATGCACTGAGGAATGACCATTTATCAAGTATTGTGCTAGGGCCTGAGGGTACAGAAATCAAAAAAAAAAAAAAGTTGTTCCTGTCTTCAAAGACCTCATAACAGTAAAAGAGCTTACCGTAGTACATGGGTTTGTGAAATGTTCATCATTTTTCCACAACATTCTTCCTTCTGGGAGGAAGTGTTTTAAAAGGTGCCACAATCACACTTTTAAACTCAGTACACAGAACCCAAATTGCTTAGAGTCAGGGCCCAATATTTACCCTGGCACCATAAATATTGCATTTAAAGGGGAGTCCATCCTTGGAGTTGAAATGTCTCTGGACAGCTGGGTTCCTTCCCTACAACCTCCCAGACCGCTGGGTCTGCTAAGCAAAGAAGCTCCTCACACTTCCCACTACACTCGGCAAGTGCAAACTCACTCCAAACACAGGAGTGTCCAACCTTGCACTTGACTCCCAGAGGGCCCCAATGTGTAAGTGTGAAAAGAGGCACATCATCATCATAACAATACGGTCCCACTTCCCTCCCGCTCTCCCTGGGCCCAGCATCACCCAGGGAGATGGGGGCAAGGCCGAGCTCCTTAGCAGTTCAGCAGGTAGCGCTGTGCACATTTTCCTAATAAAATGCCCAGCAGCCCAGGACTCACACTCCAGCCACATCATGAATTACTTTAGGCATGAAGAATTCCAGTGCGAGGTTGGACATTTAGCGAATGTTCATGAGATTGAAGGCAAACGGTATTGCATCCTCTCTGTGTGTCCGGCTCTCTCCACTGTTTCTAGGACTTGCTTAAGCAGTTCCCTCCAAAAAGACTATTCCTTCAGAGCTCTCAAAGATGTTCCCTCCTCGACTGTTTAGTGACTTCTTCAAAAGGACATCATGGAACACAAATACGAGCAGTGTTCTCTTATTTCCGGGGCTTTATTGTTAGTTTCATTAATTTTATTAACCCTAAACCCATAACAAGAGCTTTCGGGAGTGTGTAGGAGATCGCAGCTTCAGGCAAGCTCCCAGTTCTTACCAGTTGTAGTTTCTAATAAAACTACTGCATAAATATAGACTTCTGTGCTCTGCTACCAATAAAACAGTAAGCTTTTTAAAAACATATCAACCCAAATGTTTTATCCCACAGATAAAGGTTCAGATCTGTGACTATGTAGCCCAGGCCCTTCCTCTCCTAAGATAATGTCCTACTGATCATCGGTTCACACTGGCTTGGAGCTCCCTTGGCAACAAGTGTGTTGGATTATTGCTCCTTGACATCGTCATGCGTTCTCCAGCACTTTGGCTCCAAAGGCAGTGGTTTGCCCTGCCCCCCATGCTGCCTCAATAGATTATGTCCTTACAACAAGCAAGAGGACTTGCTTAAGACCATTTTTCAATGTTGAGCATCTTTTAGATTCCATCCTTAAGCTAACAGAAGTTTCTTAGAATCGTGACCCACAAACATAACTTCCCTCGTTTCTTGCAATACGATGAGCTTAAACACGAAGCCTCCCTTTAAGCTGGAGTCTAAGTCCTCTTGGAAGGTGGCCAGGACAGCCCTGACATCTCTACTTTGTCTCCACAGCACAGAGAGTTACAGCTGGGTTCCAGGCATGGGTGCTATAAAAATTCCATCTCACACAGCCTAGTGATAAATCAAATCCAAGTTTATTTATGAAGCGGCTCCTGCAGGGTCCCCGGCACGGTGCAATGTTCTGTCTACCGGCAGAGGATGTTTCTTCAGGTTGTGTTGGTGTTTGCCCAGTCTCACCCACACATACTCATTCTCTGCTCAACTGTTTCCCAAGCAAAGTTGCTCCTGGCACAAACCCAGTTTCCTTGAAGGGATGCCAATGCCTGCTCCCACCCACCTTTCCCTCTGACCAGCTAGTTGATGTCTACATACCTGCTGTTGTGGTACCCAACCCACCTCCTTCCTATCACCTAGACTACCCATGCTGCAACTCGAAAACTAGAAATTATAGAAATAAATCTATACATTTCTAAAAGTAGTGCCCTCCATCAAAAAGTGTAACTGTAGGTGTGTAGGGTTGAGAGATACATATAATCTGAGGGTTAAATATCCATTGTCTACTCAGGGTTGATTACTCTTTACCTAGTAAAACAGCACAAGGCAAAGATCACCTTGGAATCCTTAATGTTCACGTTTTTCCACAGCTTTGTCCCTGGACATTTTTCCTGTCATTGCAGCTTCATGGGGCTCCCAAGTTTCAGGTCAGTGAAACCCCAGTGGGGATACTCAGACCCACAGGTTTGTCCTTTGTAGTACAAAGCCGAGTATGAATTTGAGTAAAGCAAACAAAAAAATAAACTGCAAGATCCTGGAACAGCTGTCAAACCTCAACCTAGCATATTGGGACTTAACAGACAGGCAGTGGGAGAAGCAAAAAACCAGTCTAAGAAGAAAGAAACTGGATCTTTGAAATTTTTTGCTGAGACCTGACCCTTCTGATTATGAATTCTTCCACTTTCTATCACCAGTACACTAATTTTGTCATATTTTCCCCGAGACAAAACCAAACTCTGAGAAAGCCTGAAACCCTGTGGAGATTTCTAGAGATGGACTCCTGCCACCCATCTCTGAAAGTCTTCTCTCCTCCCATCCTCGACGCCGTAGAGCCCGGTTCCCATCTCCCCACCTGCCCCTCCCATCCTGGCCAAAACACAGCCGAAAACCCATCTCTTTTGTGAGCTTGCTCTGACAAGTACAATTCTGCAACAATTACCATATTCTTCTAGAAAAATCTCGATTAGCAGAGCAGCTGTGAATCCACTCACAACCCTTGGGGGCAAGGTCCATTACAACCGCAGATTTTCTGAGTTCTGAGCACCTGCCGCCCTCCAGGGTGGAGGAGCCGTCCTGTGGCTGTCGTTCTTGAGGGACACCAGCTCTCCCTGGGGTTGAATAAGTAGCTCAAGTGGTTTACACAGTCCACAAACCCTGCAGAAAGATTTCTGGTCCTGGTCTGTGCTGTCGTCTGACCTCTGCACCATCTATTCAAGGGAACAAGACCTTGTGAGCATGGAGTTCATGCCTCTACATCCAGTGAAGCCTTCTCTGCCTGCTACAGGCTCAGCAGAGTGGCTTAGCCTCCAGGCATCCCCACGTCACCCTGTGTTAGCTTCCGAATGCTGCTGTAAGTAGCTACCTCAAACCTGGTGGCTTAAACAACACAAATGCATTATCTGACAATTCTGTTAGAAGTCTGGACCATTGGGCCAGTCCACCTGAATTCCTGTCTCTCTGCTGGAGACATCCCGGCCCTCACTTTTTTGTTTTTGTTTTTGTTTTTGTTTTTTAAAGAGTTGCATTCTTTTTTTTTTTTTAATTTATTTGTTTATTTTTTGGCTGCATTGGGTCTTTGTTGCTGCACGAGGGCCTTCTCTAGTTGTAGCGAGCAGGGGCCACTCTTCGTTGTGGTGCACGGGCTTCTCATTGCGGTGGCTTCTCTTGTTGCGGAGCACGGGTTCTAGGCGCACGGGCTTCAGTAGTTGTGGCACGTGGGCTCAGTCATTGTGGCTCACAGGCTCCAGAGCGCAGGCTCAGCAGTTGTGGCCCATGGGCTCAGTTGCTCCACGGCATGTGGGATCTTCCCAGACCAGGGCTTGAACCCATGTCCCCTGCACTGGCAGGCAGATTCCCAACCACTGCACCACCAGGGAAGCCCCCCGGCCCTGGTTTTTGGCCTCCTCTTTCCTGTTACCAGCATCACCTTCCTTGTGCAAATGAGAAGGCAGAAAAGACACCCAAGTGGGACGAAAGGGAGTGTCAGCTACCACCCAGCAGAGGTCACGGAGACTGTTGCCAAGAGGCCTGCAACTTGGAGAATGTGCAGAGAAGCTGGCCAGAGGAATCTGAGGGGGAGCTGGAGACTTTGTCCTGCCCATTACACTACTTCCTTTTAAACCGCCAGAGATATTTTTTTAATAAATATTTCTATTAAAATCTGTGGAAGGCATATCCTTGTTCCTCGCCCCCCCAAAAAAGAAAATACTGGGCTCAAATCAAGTTTTGTGCAGGGCTGTGTCACTTCTGTAGGTTCTAGGGGAAAATCCATTTCCTTGACTTTTCCATTGTCTAGAAGCCGCCCACGTGACTCTTCCTCCAAGTGCAAAACCAGCAACATGGGGCTGAGTCCGTCTTGTGCTGCCATCTCTCTGGTTCTCCCTCTTCTACCTCCCTCCCCCACTTACAAGGACCCTTGTAATTACAGTGGGCCACCTGGATAATCCAGGACAACCTCTCTACTTGAAGGTCATCCGATTAGCAACCATAATGCCACCTGCAAGCTTAATTCCCCTTTGCCATGTAACATAACATATTCACAGGCTCCAAAGATTGACGTGGGCATCTTTGGGAGGACGTTATCCTGCCTACCACACACTCCATCAGACATCCTGCCACTTCCCCGCATAATGTGCTCAGGTGCCCCCTCCCACTTGCAAAACCAACCCCCTTCTCCAGATCTTGGGGATTCCTCCCTGTCCCTAGCAAGGCCTCTACCAGCTTTTCCTGATTAAACCTCAAAGCTTCACCCCTTGAGAACAACCCAGCTCTTTGTCTCCTGAAGCCAAATCTTTGGAAAACAAAAGAACTCTGAAGAACTCCTCAAAGGCAAGACACCAATCCCTCTGGCCTTCTCCAGGTGGGGAAAATACCTGCCCCTTTCAGGGAGGGAGAAAAGACAGCTGGTTTCTCAGCTGTCTTTCTGATAATTGCCTTCTTGTATCTGTTCGACGCCTGCAGTGTGCCTCTTCCTATCATTATGCTTGTTTGGGTTTGGGAACACATCTTATACTCTGGAACCTTCCATCAGAGCTCACACAGTGCTCTGCACACATGTTCAAGCATTCACTGATTTCACACCAACACATGCAACGGGAGAGATTTTAGCTTTGTCTAGGCAGGGCTTCAAAAATCGTCAAAAATATAGAAGAATGTAGGGCTTTGCCACCAATCTCAATAGCCAACAAAATCCTACAATTGGAAAGCTTAAAACTTTTGCTTGGGATCTATTTGGATATTGTGCTAGAACATTTTAAAAAACACAAGCCATAGAGCAATCAAAGAGAATGAAGTACCATTTGGAGAGCATGAAAAAGTTGCAGACTACCATTCCAAATGTTTAGCCTTAAGGAAAGGAAATGACTCATTCATCTATTCAAGAAACATTTACTGAGTTCCTATTATATGCAAGGCCTTGTTTGAAGTACCAAGTTTATGGTCACAGGAAACCTTGTGTTCTCTCTTGTTTCTCCACGGTTTAATCAGAGGGGAATTACTCAGAGTAGAGTAAGTATCGTGGAGGATGTGGGCTTTGACATGAAACCAGAGGTCAGATGTCCTGGGTAAGCTACAAAACTTTCCAGAAACTTCTCCCCCCTATATCTTAACAATGGTAATACAAATGACATCTGCTCACAGCATTTGGGAGAAGACAGAATTGCACACATAGAGTGAACTCAATAAATATCCCTCTTCACCCCTCTCGTCTCACAGAACACACTCAAAACAATCCCAGATCACTAGACTTCCAGGTAGAAAGAAGGAAGTGGCTTTCTTGTAATCCCAGGCTTTGTTTAAAGTGTTCCCTGTGTCTGGGATGTTCCTAAGCCTCCGCTTTTCCACTTAAGAACTCCCTGCTTTCCTCAGCCTCTCCCTTCACACCTCATCCCAGACAATTAGTCCACCATCTCTGCATTCCCACATGCTACGGACTGAATTGTGTCTCCCCAAAATTCGTACGTTGAAGCCCTAACCCTCAGTGTGATGGTATTTGGAGGTGGCATCTTTAGGAGGTAACTAGATTGTGAGGGTGAAGCCCATTAATAGAATTAGTGCCTTCTAAGAAGAAACCACAGAGAGCATTCTCCCTCTCTCTCTCTCTCTCTCTCTCTCCATCATGTGAGGACATCTGCAAACCACAAAGAGAGTCCTCACCAGGAACTGAATCAACCAGAGCCCTGACCTAGGACTCAGCCTCCAGGACTGAAAGAAATAAGTGACCGTTGTTGAAGCCCCCCAGTCTGATATTCTGGTGTAGCAGCCTGAGCTGACTAAGACACCAGAGTCCTGGGATCACCACTGCTGCCCTAGTGGCCGTGTGCACCTATCTTTTCTCCAAGGCTGCGAACCCACAAGGGCAGGGCTGTGTCCTTATTCCCCATCTTACCCCAAGCATTTAGCACAGGATCTACTGCCCTGAATTGTTTCCTGTCGCTGCCATAACAAATCATCGCCAATTTGTTGCACTAATAACACAGAGGTATTATCTTACAGCTTTACTCAAAAGGCTGACATGAGTCTCACTGGGCTAAAGTCAAGGTGTCATTAGGGCTGTGCTCCTTTCTGGAGGCTCTAGATGAAGATCTGTTCGCTTGACTCCTCCAGCTTCTGAAGGCCACCTGCATTCCTGGACTTGTGGCTTCATTTTACCATCTTTGAAATTATGCTGCCATCTCTCTGGTCTTCCGTCTTCCGCTTTTGAGGACCCAGGATAATCTCCCAACGGACTAACAACCTCACTTTCATCTTCAACCTCAATTTCCTTTTGCCGTGTAACATACATATTCACAGGTTTCAGGGAGTGGGATGTGAATATCATGGGGGCATTATCTTGCCCACTACAAGCCATAGAAGGAGAAATTGAATAAACCTGGATCTGAATTTATGATGCCTGCAACTCAGCAAAATCCTAACACCCTCTTCCTGCTGCCATCCTTTACAACCCATACCCCCGATAAGCCTGGTTTCTAGTCTTGAATATCTCAGGAACTTATTCTGAAAAACATTGCGTAAGAGATACATCACCAGTCCTATGATGCTTGAGTTTTTTCTTGCTGGCCTTTAGTCCAGCAACCACTTAATCTTCACTTGTCTCACTTGAATTACTACTGTAAGTGCAGGATAGCCTTCTGGGAAAGGTTCTGGAATGGGGATTCTGCCACTCTTCTTGCCCCTTCCACCTTCCCAAGAGGACACTGCTTCGTGAGTGGGAAACCCTAGATAAAGCCCACACCTGATCTGTGCTTCTGGCGGGTTGGACCTCTAATTCTTTCTGTTTCTGAAAATCATAAATCATCTGCATTGCTTCCCAGTCATCTCTCCTGAAAGTCTCTCATCTGGGAAAATACGGATGTGTGCTATCTACTATTTATAAGGGAGTGTGGCTCCCTTGTTGATTTGGGGAAAAGTGGATTTTCCTGCAAAAAGCTCAAAGCGTTTTTATGAATATAACATTTCACTTCCCACAAGATCTTTATAGAGTTATAGACAGAAGAAATAAAAATGGCAGCAACTTATAGAAGTAGTACTGAACATATTTAAAGGCAATAACTGAGATTTTTAAGTGGTTTAAGTGGCCACCCCATAGAAGGTAGGTGTTGGCATTTTCTATTTGATACCCCAAATCAACCTGACATGCGACCAGTTCATCTACAGATAGATATGTGTGTGGAAACACACACACACACACACATTCATATAATTTCATCCATCCACCAACTTACTCATTCAGGCAGTGTCTACTGAGCCTGCACTGTGTTCCCCACATCATCACAGGCACGGGGATGTGGAGAAAGTGGGTGAGACGTAGCCACTTACCCTTGAGAGTTCAGGGTCTGCCAGGGCAGAGTGGCATGGAAGCCAGCCATAGCCATACGATGTGCTGAGTGCTGTCTTTGCAGGCACTGGGTGGGGAGGAAGGGAACCAACAGTCTTGGGAGCGCCCCGGGGAGGGGAAGTTTGAGCTGAGTCCTGAGGACTCAGGTAAGTTGTAGGGGGTAAGAAAGAGCATGGAAGACAGCGGAAGTGAAAAGACATTGTCATGTGAAAGGATACATGTGTGAAAGAGCATCGTGCCTCAGAGCACCCTGGGAACTCTAGGTTCAGGCAGAGGAAAAACCCAGGTCACATCATCAGCGGCGTGGGCAGCCACTGCCAAGGAGCTTGGACTTTACCAGTGGGGCCCCTGCACGACGTAAAGCAGGACAGGAACACAGTGGGATCTGAACTGGAAAGAGCCCATGAGGAAGCTCTTTGAAAAAGAAAGGGGAGTCTATTTCTGTTTTACACCTGAAACTAACACAACATTGTAAATCAACTATACCTCAATTTTATTTAAAAAAAAAAAAAAGGGAAGTGGAGGTAGGAAAGACTGGAGCCATGATCTAGACTTGGAGACACCTGCAACGATCCAGATGAAAACTGATAAGAGGGTTGCAGAATAGCACTTATGGGCTGATCACTTGTGTTTGAATGTGTGTTGATGCACAAAGGTACCTGGAAAGATGTTCATTAAAATGTTAACAATAGTTACCTCTGGTGGCAGGACACAGGGTGAATTGTTTGCTTGCTTCTTTATACTCTCCTTGGTTGCTTGAAATTTTCTACGTAAGGATATGTTATCTCTATAAGGAAGAACAAACAAAAAAAAGTTTTATTTTTGTTGCTTATTAAAAACTGACACTGACCCTGAGAGACTGAATATACAAATAGGCAATGGCCAGACCATGTATAAAAATAGAAGGTTGACCCATATCCTGCAGCAATCTGCCCAGGAAACCAACCCCTTATGTGCAATAAACAACCCAGGAAGCTAGCCTGCTTCCTGGGTCAGACTGTAGTCGGAGGTGTAGAAACCCAGACTGTCATCTAGTAAAACCCAGGAAGCTAAATATTGACTTCCATAACAACTGGCTCAAAATGGCCAGGACTTGATTAATAACTGACAGCTTTCCTAGTTTTTGTCTCTGCTTCCAACTTAGTACCAACTAAAGAAAGCTAACTATGCACCCCTAAGCAATCACATAGGATACCCCCCTACTCATTGGCCACCCATAGCTTCTCCAGACCTATAGCCTCCAATCAGGGCACACCCGAAGCCTTCCCTTTTCTCCGCTATGAGACTTTCCCACTCCTCTGCCTGCCTTTGAGTCTTTGCCAAAATGCAAGTCACATGGCTGACTCTCTTGCTATAGCAGACTCTAGTAGTCTTTGCTTTTCTCATGTGGTTGGTCTTCATTTATTCCACAACACAATCAGTTCTGCTACAGGGGGATAGTAAAGTGGGGACAAGAGGAAAAGCTTTTAGGAAGAAGAAGCCATGGGATTTGGTGTCTACTGTCAGTGGGGTGAAGGAGAGAGAAGCAAGGATGCCTCTGGCTTCTGGCTTGGGGTTCTGAGCAGATGCTGGTGCCATCCGTGGAGTCATGTAAAGGGAAGGAACACATGGGAGAGGTATGTGACAGGGTCTACAGGACACAGGAGGCACACATGGTGGAGGGGGTGTGGAGGTTAGGAGAGAGACTCTACGGAGGTGTGGGGAAATCTAGGGGAAACCAGCCAGGGATGGGGAGGCATCAGGGCTGGGAACAGCTGGAGCCATCACCACCCGGAGTCCACAGGTGCCAAAGAAGGAAACCAGACAGAACTGTGGGAGAGAGGGCCACCGAATGGGACTGTGGTGGTAGGAAGAGGAGCTCAATCTATTTCAATTCAACCTGGATCCCACAGGAAGGCTCCACTGTCCACTTGCCCGTCCATCTCCTGTCAATGCGTCCCATGAGCTAAACCCACCAGGAAACCAGAGGACATGAGAGACCCAGTGCATCCATAATAGCCATTCTCCTGTGATGTGGAGAATCTAGAAGGGTTCGGGGAAGCTCTGCAGGGGCACTTAGAGAATACTTAGCCCAGACAGCCTGGGGATAATGAGCTCCATCTTGAAAATGTTCATCTTGAGGTTCCCATGGGAAATGCAGGTGGAGCTGTCTAGCAAGCAAGTCAATATGGCAGCGTAGAAATTGAAAGATCTCAGTTGGAGAGGTGGGTGTGGAAGTCATCTAAATATCAGGAGAGTTTCAGCACAAGTGACCTCTCCCAGAGAAAGAGTGAGGGATGAGAAGAGAAGTAGGCTGAGGACAAACCCTGGGCAACCCCAACATTGAGGTGGGAAGACAGGAGAAGGGGTCAGGGAAGGTCACTGGGAAGGAGAATGGATCAGAGACCTAGAGACAAGAATCAGGATGTTCATCCGATTTTCAGTCATACTTTTCAGCAGTCAGGTCTACCAATAAATTAGGGAAAGACCTAAACAAAGGTACAAGGTCAAACCAAACACAAATAATTTTTGAAGTTCATGGTCTTTGGGGGCTCTAGGGGGAAGGGCAATAAGGGAAGAGTTACTGGGAGTCACAGCATTTGCACTTCCTTGAACACATTTTCTAAAGTAGTCCCAGCAAGGGACTTCCCTGGTGGTGCAGTGGTTAAGACTCCGCCTGCCAATGCAGGGGACACGGGTTCGAGCCCTGGTCTGGGAAGATCCCACATGCCGCGGAGCAACTAAGCCCTTGTGCCACAACTACTGAAGCCCGCGTGCCTAGAGCCCATGCTCTGCAACAAGAGAAGCCACTACAATGAGAAGCCCGCGCACCACATCGAAGAGTAGCCCCCGCTCTCCGCAACTAGAGAAAGCCCATGTGCAGCAACAAAGACCCAACACAGCCAAAAATAAAAATAAATTAATTAAATAAATTAATTAAAAATAATTTTTAAAAATTTTTAAATAAAGTAGTCCCAGCAAGCCTGCTTGACAAGCTGCCCTGGAGGAACTGATTTGGCGGGAAAGATTAGGGTGACAAACTACATGATTGTCAATACAGGCGATGTCACCAGTGCTTCGAATATGAGACTCATACCTTCAGCGCTGGGTGCCAATCAGTGCTTGGTGATTATTGTTATTTTTCTTTCAAAGTCCCCGAGGAAGTTTTAACGAACACAAAATTACAAATAAATTCATAAAACATCCGGTCGCCTAAACCAAAAGACACACTACCTGCTCCCTGCATCTCACTTTCCACTTGCAAGTGTCCGTTTTTCCAAGAGCTCTTCCTCTCTGCCAAGCCCCCTTGTTGTGCAGAGCACAAAAGTAAGATGCTCTCAATGTCTATTTTCTCCAGCCAGGCACAAATTAGGATATTGCTGATGTGCAGAAAGCCAGCCCATGCTTGAACAAATGGACTAAATGGCCACCGTTCCCAAAGATGGAAAACGGTTCACACTATCAGCAATCTCTTAACCCTTTTTCGACTCGTTGTGTTTAATTCCAAACCCTTATTCATTTTTTTTCCCAAATCCTGGGCCCTCAAGTTTGCTCCTTCCATAGGCAGCCCTTTTTTTTCTCACTTAGGCCAGGGAGTTGGCTGCTCCTTGGAATCAATTCCAGTCCCAACACACTAGGAATAGGCGTTGCTGAAGAGTGGGTGTTCCACAACAGCCCCGTCCAGCAGAAACATAATGCCAGCCACTCTGTTATCTTACAGCTTCTAGGAGGCACACTTACCTGGAAAATTAAATAGGTGAAATTAACATAGTGATATATTTCACTTAACCCAATATAACAATACAGAGTATTATCATTCTAATGCAATCAATAGGGAAACTATTGATGAGATATTTTACATTATTGCATTATTACTTTTCTCATTATGTCTTCAAGATCCCCTGTTTCGATTGCACCTACAGCACATCTCAATTTGGGTCAGGCTCATTTCAAATGCCCAGTAGTGACAACGTGGCAGGTGGCTGTCATATTAGTGTAGATCCTGGCCCCTCCTCTGGTGACCACCCCAGGGTTCTCTCCAGCAAAAGTTACTCATTCTTCCCAGAAAAAATGAGCCCATCAGCCCATCCAAGGAGGAACTTGTGGGCTAAAAAGGCTCTCTTTGTTTTGCACGTATCAGGAAGTTATTAGAAATTATCATACTAAGTGAAGTAAGTCAGACAGAGAAAGACAAATGCCATTTGATATCACTTATATGTGGAATCTAAAAAGAAATGATACAAATGAACTTATTTATAAAACAGAAACAGACTCATGGACGTAGAAAACAAACTTAAGGTTACCAAAGGGAAAAGGTGAAGAAGGGATAAACCAGGAGTTTGAGATTAAAATATACGCACTACTATATATGGAGTAGATAACCAACAAGAACCTACTGTATAGCACAGGGAACCATATTCAATAACTTGTAATAATATATATATATATGTATAACTGAATCACTTTGCTGTATATCTGAAACTAATGCAACAGTGTAAATCATCTGTATTTCAATAAAATTTTTTTGAAAAGAAAAAACCTAAAAAAAGGAAGTTATTAGAGATGGCTGGTGCAGGAAGGAGAGTGAGCTGGCACATAATCCATTATGCCTTATTGTGTGATGAACAGCGTTATCCAAACCAACGCAGGGTCCATTAAAGCAAACACACAAACGAAATCTCTCCTGGTCCACCTGAGCATTTATTTGAAAAATATTTCTTGGGACTCGGGGAAAAGGAAATAAATAGGAACATTAGATTTCTGGCAAGGAGCGCCAGCATCTCTGAATTTATGATATAAGCCAAAAGTTTGCAAAGCTAGATAAAACATGACTTTTCGAGGACATATCATTTGCAACTGTTGACTTCCACAGGCAAGGCAAAGTCGAGAGAAGAACACCAATTTCTATTTTTCCTTTTAGAAAGAGCAGATGTAATTACTTCAGTGTATGTACTTGTGTTGAGAATTCAATCAAGTGACTTTAGAGAAATCAAATACACCTTTGCTGGAGAACCGAAGGGAAAGAGTGATTCAGTGGGAGGCTGAGCAAAACACACAGCACTGCCAATGGGCCCCAGGGGAGGAGCACAGAAGCAGGAGAAAATGCAATTTTAAAAGGACCGTATCCCAAGAGCATGAAACCCAAACAGCATTGCAGCAGACAGACCCCAGGCGCGGGAAGTGCGAGGCCATTTGCAACCTATGGGTTATTAATAAGTCAGTCTCGGGAGATACAGAACACCAAATGGGCGTCATAGCTACCCCCAAGGGCTGCCTGTTACTATGGCCTACGCCAGTTGTCAGTGGGAGCAGAGAATCAAAAAGAGTTCACTGTTTATAAAGAGTATGATGTGAACATTGAACACATGCAGCAACAGAAAACCCCAGAAGCCACGGTGCCAAACCCATCCCTCCACCCGGCTTCTCCGAGAGCTGACCAGGTGCACAGCCCAAGAAGTTCCTCTCGCTGAAGGTGGGAGTTTTCTCCCTTTCTACCAAAGCCATCTTCTGTGAGAAGCACATCTCAGCCACAGAGCCTTCCAAGCTCATTCAAACGTAGACTTGAAAACCTAGGACCAGAATGGCCTTAAGTCCCCAGACAGAGCCATGTAGGGCTAAACAGCTTTATTGTGCAGTAATTTGCCACTTTCTATACAGAAACAGTCCAGAGCTGTGGCTTAGTGGACCGAGAGCCTTTGCTGGTGTTCCGACCCCATCCCCAGAGCTCACTCAGATCCCACCCTCACTAGCTGTGAATAGACAGGAAGGAATCAACAGTCCCCTTTCCAGATCTCTTTCCCTCCCAGGATGGAAGACTCAATTTGAGTCCTACTGTGGTCAGAGCTGCCCAAAAGTGTTCCACAATGCAAGGTTGTTGCTTGGGGAAACTGTTTCTTCCTTTTAGCAAGATGAGACCAGAAAAGAAACAAACAAAACTGGCAAAGAATCGCAGAGAAGTTGCCCTCTTGACTTTCCTTCGGCTTCACTTTACAAAGGCGCTTAATTTCACAAGAGAAACACGCAGCCTGAGTTGGGAGAAGAAGGGAAAGGCAAATATTTCCAATGCCTGATGAATATTCACAAAGTATTGCAGGTTCAAGTGGGAAATCGTCCGCAAGGAGCGAATGAATGATAGGTACAAATCCAGCCGACTTCTGGCCACTCTAACCCCAGATGAGGCTTCCATCTCCAGCAAACACACCCAAAGTGAGGCAAGATGAAACAGGTCTTCCCTTGGCATCAAGCCCGGACGGAGCGGGGGGCCTCAAGGAAAGAACAAGCCGTGCTTTCTGAGAACACTGTCGTGCACCCCGTGACATCAGTGCCAAGCCAGGAATGCCAGCCCCACAAAAGGAAAAGATGATGCACCCAAAGTGATTTGTTGGGAAATTGATCTCAGGAGAAAAGCTCACTGTCACCCAGTCAACCGCAATGGCCTGTGGTGGCAACTTGTGTCTAATTTGCATAAGAACATGATTAGGGATGGCACCTCCCATCCAGTGAAACGCTAACGTCGGTTGAAGCTCACAGGCATTCATCACAGTCACTGGTTATGAATGACTTGCCAGATGTTCTAGGCTGGCTTCAGCACAATGGTCGGCACTGGAGCCTGTAGGGGTGAATGGTACATGAACAAGGAGCTGGGGGGACAGTCCTCACCCTCTGTCCATCTCCCTGCAAGGCCAGCGGCCCCGGGGCAGGCATCCCAACAAGCTCCATCTCCCAGCTGCCCGTATGCTTCTCAGGCTTCGGCAGATGGGGAGGCATGACCTTCTGGATTTTCGCCATCCGATGCAACTTTTCTTTTTAGGTGAAATCCACATAACATGAAACTAATCTTTTTTTTTTTTTTTTTTTTTTTGGCCACATCCTGTGGCATGCAGCATCTTAGTTCCCCGACCAGGGCCTGAACCCGTGCCCCCCTGCAGTGAGAGTGCTGAGTCCTAACCCCTGGACCTTCCAGGGAATTCCGAAAACTAATCTTTTTCAAGTACATTTCAGTAGCATTTAGTACACTGATAAAGTTGTGCAGCCAGCCTCTCTATCAAGTTCCTAAACAGTCTCGTCACCCCAAAAGGAAACCCCATGCCCATTAAGTTGGCATCCCCTATTCCAGCACAACCTTTAAAAGAACATCTTCTCTAATTACAAAAAAATAGCTCCCCACACTCCTGCCCTGACCTCAGACCAGTTTCTAGCCGCAGAAAAACGTGGCGTCCTCTGGCAGGGATTTAGGTTTTATTCATCTTTGTGTCCCAGGGCCGAGCACAGTGAGCGGCATGTGGTTCCCAGTTGAAGTTATGGGATCAAAATGGCAGACACAGGGCGCTGAGCCTGCACTTAAGGCGTCAGGGATGCACATTTCAGCTCATCTGTTTTGAGGTGAGCCCTGAAGCTGCACTTCACCCCAGACTCCATGTGAAGTTCACCCAAGGCCTAAGCTGGCTGGGAGGCCAGTGAGAGCCAGGAGGAGAGAATCCTCCTTCCTTTATGGAGTTCAGACCCCAAGGGCATCCCAAATGGCATGTCCACAGATGAGCTCCATGACACCGTTCCCTCTCCCCTTGGAAACCCAGCCATGGGTGGTCCACGGGATGCTGTGATGTGATAATATCACATCAGGAAACAGCAAGCATTTTTCAGGGATGGGCATTTGATTGTGGCATATTTTCCCCTAAGAATTCCGTCCGTCTCCAATAACAGCAGCAGCTGCTGCACTAGGAATGGGGGCTTTGCCCTCATTCCCCACCAGCGAGGCTGCTTTGGCTCTTTCAGAGCAGATGTCCTTTTTTCTTTTGCCTCCAGCTGTGGGTTTCCACCAAATGAGTCACTTCAAGGACTTTAAGTCACTTGAGGCTTTAAGCACCCCTTCTGCCTGGCCGCCCCACACTATGCCTCTGAGGAGGGTCCGGGACTTGCACTGACCCTTTGGGATGGGGTCTGGTCTGGATACGGCACTGGCCCTGGCACAAGCCTCCGCCAGAGGCGAGAGCTTTGGGGAGAAGGGCTGGAGGGGATAAATACACAAAAATGCCCAAAGCCTGGGTGCTGAGGTCTGGGGTCTCCCTGGCGCCATGAAGGGCAGCACCACGCTTGAACATAGAAAGATTGCATTTTCAAGCCCATAGGAAAAAACGCACTGGGTGAAAGCAGAAAAAGCAGCACAAAGAGTCTGTAGGTGATTCCCAGCCCCAGGCTGTACCCGTTTCTGGTTAAGTGATTCTATTTTAGAAGCTCGACTTCCATCTACCCTCTGAGTCTAGCAACAGAGTCTAAGGTAACCTCCCATGTGTGTCAGAGAGTCTTCCTCTATTTGGATAATATGTCACTCTCATCTTTGCTGTCACCGGGTGACTGAGTCTCTTTCCCAAGTCGAGGGGAGGGAGGAGGATTGTGGGTGGATGGGCCCCGAGAACAACGGGTACGCTGAGAGTCAGAGCAGCCTGCGGCGCCAACCGTGTCAGCCAGACGGAGAGCGAGGTGGACCAGCCCCGAGCAAATAGCGAAGAAGGCCAAGTGTGGACCCGACAGTCTCCAATTCCCACTGCACCCCAGGAACCAGCAAATCTGTATTTCAGATACATGTTCTGTGGAACCTAGATGTGGAATTCTGGGAGAAACACATTTAAGCAATTACAAATAATTATAATATTATATATCTATAAAACAGGATGATTCGGAACAAGCCTAGCTTGTTCTAGAACACTCCAAGAGCGAGACAGAGTCGGCAGCATTTCCTAAACCTACTATCCCTTCACTTTCCTTCCCCTTCAAAACAGGATCCCTTCACCCTCACTCTAGGATGTAGAACTTGTTCCAGCCGGGTGAAGAAGTAGGTTCATACCAGCTCATGAGAGCCAACTGTTACATATTCAGGAATTTTGAGAGCTGGTCAACAGTTGATAGGTTGGAATCAGCTGTGGTGGGAGTTTTTACAGCACAGGAATAGGCAAACTCTCTGATCAAGGCTTTACTTCCCCCCTCCCAGCCACCCCCCGTGGAGCTGCTTTAGCAGCAAAACAGTGGTCTTAGCCCAATTTACGGAGTCTCCTGGACTTGGAGGGGGCGTCAGCGAGTCTGAGGATTCCCCATGTCTTGCTCTCTCCTCCGTGGAATCCTTGCACTGGCTCCCCTTTGTGGGGCCTTCTGAGGCCTCAGCAGTTTCCCTTCTGCACAGACTGGAAGGGAGGAGGTATGTTCCACGCCACTCCTCCCAGTGGGAACACCTTGAACCAGCCCCCCAGTCTCAGCTCTAATGGGAGGAAACCCACCCCAAGCTGTATATGACATGTCCCCAGACAGTGACTTAATTATGAAAAGAAAAATGGTATTCCTGGAGCCTGGCCAAATGGAGAACCAGAAACCAGCATCCAGCCTAGAGATTCAGGTTCTACTTGCCAGCCCCTGAGAGCCTTGGGGGCAACACACGGTGACTCAAACAAATGAAAACACAAGAGACTGCGGAAGGTGAAGGCAGTGAGATTTGATGCCTACTCAGTCACCTGGTGGGCTGCGTCAGTCAAGTGCCATTTGAAGAGAACCCAGAATGCTGGTACAGGTTCACAGAAAACTGGGCTGCCCAGGAAGTTGGGGCAGAGGTGAGGGAATGGCCACACCTACCTGTCTGATGCAGGTGGAGGAGAGCCGTTCTCTTCTTTGAAACCTGGGGGAATACAAGCCTCATGGAATGTAATCATATGTGTGAAAAATGGTGAGATGGGATTCTCACATCTACTGAAACCTCACGGAAGTCTTTTGAGAACTTATGGCTAAGATTGTATTTTATTTGCTTCCCAGGGAAAATAAGATGCAGTGTACTTCATTGGATAGAGACCATTCAAAAATACATCAAGCTTCCTTTTTTTTTTTAATTAAAGTATAGTTGATTTACAATGTTGTGTTAGTTTTTGGTATACAGCAAAGTGATTCGGTTATACTTATACATATATATATATATATATATATATATATATATATATATATATATTCTTTTTCATATTCTTTTCCATTACGGTTTATTACAGGATATTGAATATAGTGCCCTGTGCCATACAGTTGATCCTTGTTGTTTATCTATTTTAAATACAGTGGTGTGTATCTGTTAATCCCAAACTCCTAATTTATCCATCCCCTTCCCCTTTGGCAACCATAAATTAGTTTTCCATGTCTGGGAGTCTGTTTCTGTTTTGTAAATAAGTTCATTTGTGTCATATTTTAGATTCCACATATAAGTGATGTCATATGATATTTGTCTTTCTCTGTCTGGCTCACTTAGTATGATAATTTCTAGGTCCATCTATGTTGCTGCAAATGGCATTATTTCATTCTTTTCAAGCTTCCTTTTAAAAGGAATTTCTTGTTTCATCCTGAAAAAAACAATTGTAGATGGGAAATATTTTTCAGGATGAAAGCTGATGGGGTAAGTTGTCTACCAGCAGTCCTTGGAGAAAAAGGCACAGAGAAGTGGGGAAGTAAGGTCAGTGGCCCAAGATAAGGGACCAAGTGGTCGTCTGGGGACTTGAGTCTCCAGACCCCAAATCCAGTGCATTTGCCCTCCGCAAAGCCCTGGCTGAGGACATGCCCATTCCTGAGTGCTAAGGCAATGATTGCATGGAACAAGCTTCTCTACAAAAGACTGTCAAATGCCAACAGCAGATTTTGCCAGAACAACACAGACTTAATGAAGTGCAAAATGTAGGCCTTTTGCATTCCAACCGGAATTTCACCAGGAATTTAAACCACATCTCCAGTAAAAGCAATGCAGTTTCATTGATGCAGGAATTAGTGTAATCACTGAAATACATTCAGAGGATACAAGCTTTCATAGGAAAAGAGGCCGTCGGCTTTAATCTGCTCGAAATGCTATCGCTTAAATTTTAAGTGCAAAGTTAAACGACAGGATGCCTATAGATCGTGCAGTAAAGGTGAAGTTGAGGGGGGAAATGATGCAGAGAAATAACCGTTTTCTTGTAAAATTAAACATATCTTGTTAGAGCAGAGAAAATACCCTGAATCCTGCTCTCCATCCCCTGCCAATTTTTTTGCTGGTAGCAGGTGGAGTCTCCCAACATGTGTTTCATGGTGGGGACCAGTTATCCTGAACCCTCAATTACCTGCTCACTGCTCAGAGTGAACTGCCAGGACCCTTCTCCTGAAACCCAATTATTGTCGCTCCTAGGAAACGGGCAGCAGAGGAAACAAAATTCAGTTTTCCACTTGCTAGAATCCTTAACAGCAAGGGGTCTGTGGGAAGCAGTGAGCTGAAACAATTGTCCGAACTTGGAACTCTGGCTAACGTGAGGGCTGAACTCCTTCCTGCACTGTGAAAACCCCCGATGTGATGTGGCCTGACTAGGCTCTGCCAGTCTCACCCCAGAAAATGGGCAGAAACGTCATGCCCATCAGTCAGGGAGGGACTGGGTGTTCTGAAGCAGCTTCCCCTGTCCTCACCCTAGAGCTTACCAAACCCTTCATAGAAAATTTGGCACCTCACAGTTCTAAAATCTTCGGGAGGTCATCTTGGGGCTCAGCTCTGCTGCAGAGCTAAGAAACTACTTTCTCACCTCTCCCGGCCCCTCCTCGTTACTCCTCAAGACTGGAAAGTCAGATCTAATCTGCTGGCTCTCCAGGATGGAGGACCGCAGTCCAGGGGCAAGAGGAAGAATGGACTGGAACGGCTGTCCCCGTCCTGAGCTAGACACAGTTTGCCATCCTTCCTGTGCCGGGCACGGTGCCTTCAGCAGACAGGAGGGGGTGGTCCTCTCTCTGCGGGCGATGCTTGAATTCCACCCTTCCCAACCCCGGGATATCTTATTCGCTCCCATGCCAGTGCTTCCCTCCAGAATTCCCCAACGCTCCGTTTCCACCAGCTCTTCCCCTCCCTCGTTTGAAAATCCAGGTCTCATGCTTATTATTCCCAGCCACCTGCCACCTCCCTCTACGTACAGACAAAACGTCCCCTGCATCTTCAGCCCATCGTCACCCTCTTCCCCTGCAGCCTGACCTGCATTCTGACCACTCTATTCAGAGTCGCCAGTGGTCTCCTGGCTGCCAAACCCAATGACCTCTCCTCTGCTGAATATGGGGCCTTGGCGTCCCTGACCTGGACCCTCCCCTCAGCAGAGCCTTCTCCCCTCTGCTAACTCCTCTCTCTCACTCCCTGCCCCCTCTGCTCCTCAGACCACTCTCTGTCGATACCCCCTGGGTATCTGTGGTCTCGATTCTTTGGTGGTCCCTCTATGCTCTCACGTTCTGGGACAGCTCACCCATCCCACTCAACACCACTGCGCTGGGGCGTTGCGCATCTCTGTGCTGTTTGATTAATGGAAAGAGTCCTAGACATGCAGCCAGCACCCTGGACAGTTCTAGCCGTGTTACCTCGGGCAAAGACTTCAGCCTTTCTTGAATCAGTGATTCAAGTCTGCCACATGGATTCCTGAAAGATGAGAATGAGCTGAAGCAGCAGGTGAAGCCACAGAGCTCGACACTGACCCATAGGAGGGATTCGATAAATATTCACCCCGCCTTCCAACGGCCTGTCCCCCTTCCCAATTTAAAATTTTATAAAAGACACCAGAATATTCCTACTTACCACACTGTTATTGGACACACAAAGTCCTAGAAGGTCTTTTTTTTTGCATCCCTTTCCCTTCTCCTCCACCTTCCCCACTCTAGAGTGGACCCTTACCCCAGACACAACCCCGCAAATCCATCACTCCTTTATTTCCATCTCTTCCACTCTACAGGGTAATTCACTCCAAGGGCACCCAAGTGAGGCAAGATCCTTCTCACTGCCACACTTTTCCTTGCGTTGCTCACACACACATGCACTTACGCACACACATTCTCACATCTCTCCACAGTAGCCGAAGGGAAAGAATATGAGCTTCAGAATCAGGCCAACCTGATGGAGAGTCCTATTCTGGCCCCATTTTAGATGCACAAGCTTCAGCAGGTCACTCAACCCGACAGATCTTCATTGCCTCCCCTGCAAGGTGGGTCAACACTTCCTGGTGGCTATGGTGCCCCACCCAGTACTTGGCACGTAGTACATGCTCATTAAAGGTTGGCTTTCATTTCCCACCTCCTTCAAGATGCCTTTGCTAATTAGCCCAGCCACTGCCTACCCCTGTCTCTGACATGCTGGCAAAATCTTAGTCTCTCATCCACCGTGTAGAGTGCAACTCACATAGATATGGGACAGTGTGCGCGTCTCACATCACCAAGCAGGTTCTTCGCTTCCAGATGGGTCTACCCATCTGTGTCTTGGATTGCATCTGAATTTCTCACAGTTTCCAGGACAGTGTTGAGCTTATAAAAATTGTGATTATTATAGCTACAAATTGGGTACCTTCTTCAATCCAGACACTATCATAATTTGTAACCATTTGTTCAATGTCTGCTACGGACCAGGTGATTTATTTCTTTTTCACAGTAACCCAGCAAAGTAGGTCTTATATTCTCATTTTATAACTGAGGAAAGGGACACTCAGAGACTGAAGTGCCCTGAGCAAATGCACACAGATTGGAGGTCGGAAAGCAGCGTCGCAGACAGGCCTGCCTGCTGCCAAAGCCCAATGCCTTGTCCCAGGCCACACTGCCCAACGCAATTACGTCATTTCATTCTCCCATCAACCCAGCAAGGCAGCATTTCACCCGTTTTACAAATAAAGAACCTGTAGCTCGAAGTCCCCCAGCTGGTGAGCCGCCCAACAGGGGTGCCGCAGGTCTGGCTGAGGCTAAGCCACGCACGGGACTAATCAGGGGAGAATCAGCAGAGGGATTCTCACTCCAGAAGGAAACCTCCAAGTCCAAGGTCTCTGAAGAAGGGAAGAACCTGAGGCAGCCCCCTCTTCAGAGAGCAGGGAAGGTGGGAAAACTTAGACTGGAATCCAAGGACTCAGAGCTCACTCTGGCTCTGCCTCCTGGCAAGTCAGTTGGCTTCCTGGGGACTCACTGTCTTCCTGTGTAATAAAAAAAGAATGAAATTTTGCCATTTGCAGCAACTTGGATGGACTTGGGGGGCATTATACTAAGTGAAATAAGTCAGACAGAGAAAGACAAATGCTGTATGGTATCACTTGTATGTGGAATCTAAAAAATACAACATACTAGCGAATATAACAGAAAAGAAGCAGTCACAGACATAGAGAACAAACTAGTGGTTACCAGTGGGGAGAGGAAAGGCGGGGAGGGGCAACATAGGGGTAGAGCATTAACAGGTACAAACTATTAAGTATACGTTACAAGGATATATTGTACAACACAAGGAATAGAGCCAATATTTTATAATAACTGGAGTATAACCTTTAAAAAATGTGAATCACTATATTGCACATCTGTAACTTATAGAATATTATACATCAACTATACTTCAATTAAAAAGATTTAAATTTAAATTTAAAAAGGAGGAGGACAAAATAAATGATGCCCACAGTTCCAGGACTGCTAGCTAGGCACGCAAAGCACTGACTGGATCTCAGTCATCTTGCTCCCCTCCTCTGGGCACCCTTGTGCAGTGCACAACCTACACAACTGTATGCAGTGGTCCTGAGAGGTTCTTACTGGTTCTCACTCTCCAAGGTTCAGATTATTGAAATCCAATGAGAAGAGAAATCACGGTATTGAATGTTGGTCTCCTTTGACCTGTCCAAAGTGACCTGTCATTTCCCTCCTTTGAGCACTGAACTTGCACATTGTACAAAGTCATATCCAGGTGCAGAGCAGCCAGGGTTAGTCCTCTGACCTGGCAGTGGGTACTAGATATTCTAAATTTAGGTTCATGTTGTGGATTAAGATTTTTAATAGGAGCATTTGCCCTTTAGTTTCTGTCACGTATTCCCAGTGGAACGTAGTAGCCGTTCTGCCACACACACACCTGTGACTTTAAACTTTCCAGTTGTCAGAATTTCTAATTATTATAATGGTCTCCCATAGTTACAACAGCTCAAGGTACAGGACAAATAAAAACGACTTCACCTCCCTACAACACAACAGACGTCAGTGACAGGCATCACCACCAGCCCCCAAGGAAGGAGACTCTTCAGATAAGGACTTATGCAAAATGACAAGCATCAGGGCAAGGGGTCAAAGGCACACTATTGACTTTGAACTTTAAGCACCACTTGTAACTACAGCTCTGAATTTTCTCTCAAATGTGTTCCAGTCATCAATGGGAGCATCAGTGGAAAAATGCAGGAATGAATATAACAGGAACCCCCCCCCCGCCCCCCCATCCTCTGTCTGGAGGACCATGACCTGCAATTCATTATTGCTGTTTGTAAACCTTTTCCTGAAGTAAGACAAGAAAGCATTTTAGAAGCTAATCTTCCCCTCTCGTTTAGAAAATAGATATGCTTTTCTTTTTGTTAACACAATTTACTTTTTTATTATGGTAAAATGCACATAACATAGAATTTACCATTCCAACCATTCTATAGAATCTACAGTTCTGTGGCATTAAGTACATTCATATTGTTGTGCAACCAACACCATCATCCATCTACAGAGCTCATGATCTTCCCAAACTGAAATTCCATATCTATTAAACCCTAACTCCCCGTTCCCTCCTCCCCCAGCCCCTGGTAACCACCATTCTAATTTCTGTCTCTAAGGATTTGACTACTCAAGGGACCTCATATAAGTGAAATCATACAATATTTGTCCTTTTGTGAATTTATTTCACTTAGCATAATGTCCTCAAGGTTCATCCATGTTGTAGCCTTTTTAAGGCTGAATAATGTTTCATTGTATGTATAAACCACATTTTGCTTATGTGTATTCATCTGTTGATGGACAGTTACATGTCTTCCACCTTTTGGCTATCGTGACTAATGCTGCTGTGAACAGGAGTGTACAAGTATCTGTTTACATGTGCTTTTCTTGACCAGTAAGGATGGGGAAAGCTTTGGCTGATCTGTCATTAGGCAGAGTTCAGTTATTTGCATTGTGAGACGCAGATTCAATTCAATGAGTCTGCTGCAGTACAGATTTCTTGCAATTCACACTGGAAAATGAGCCCATCTGAAGCTCCTCCATGACACAGAGCCCGAGACAGATGTCGCCAGTATTCCTTTCCCATCTTTCTCCTTTCCTCCTCATACCACACTTACCTCTCGGGAGGAAGCTTCATCCCTTTTTCTGTACGCGCCCATCCCCCCACCCTTGCTCTTGACAGCACTATGTGTTGACTTCCATTCCACCAGACCCCTCACTCCCATACTCCCCCCCTTCCTTGTTGGGTCACCTCTCTCCCTTCAGCTTCTTCTCTTTAGCATGCAAATGTGCTAAAAACTCCCCGGGTTCAAAGTCACCAACTGTATTAGTTTCCTTGGCTGTCACAACAAGTTGCCACAAAGTGGGGGGCTTAAAACAATAGAAGTGTGTCCTCTCAGAGTTCTGGAGGTCGGAGTCTGAAATTAAGGCATCAGCAGGACCATTCTCCCTCCAAAAGCTCTAGGGAAGAATCCTGCCTTGCCTCTCAGCTTCCAGGGGTCCCAGGTGTTCATTGGCTTTTGACCACATCACTCCACTCCCTGCCTTTGCCATCACATGGCCTTCTCTGTGTCTCTGTCTGTCTTTTTCTGTGTCATATGAGGATGTTTGAACTGGATTTGGGGCACACCCTACTCCAGTATGATCTCATCTTGATCCTTATCTTAATTACATCTGCAAAGACTCTACTGCCAAATAAGGTCACATTCTGAGGTTCTGGTGGACATGAATTTGGGGGGTGGGACAAGGTTCAACCCACTACACTAGTAAATCCCAATTGCCAAGCCCAACGGACATGGCTCAGTAGCTGTATGCAGCATTTGTTTTGGTTACTTAGAACAGAAATAGCTTTATATTTCCTACTGATTTTTTAGATGATAGAACTATTAACGAACAGAAAGTTTAAACATAGAAAAATTGAAAGAAAGCAAAACCACCCACAAACTTACAACTCAGAGATTGATCTCAATTAACATTTTGGAGGACATTCTTCTACACACACACACTAATGCAAAAAGGCAATATATGCAAAGTAAACGATATGTTTTATTCTGTTTTTTCACTTAACGCTATGGCATGGACAACCTGCCAGGTTGATAAACGCATACTCATTCATTCAATAAATAGGTGCTGGGGCTTGCTACGTGTCAGGCACTTTTTCCAGAGCCTGAGATCCATCAGTAGATAAAACACACAGAGATCTCTGCCCAGGAACTTCCTTTCTGACAGTGGCAACAGACAATAAGAAATTAACACAATAAATAAACTCTTTCATGCTGGAAGGTGAAAAGTGCTACAGAAAAAGTAAACAGTAGCATAAGGAAGAGAGATGTGAGGACTCCGAGGAAGTGATTGAGATTTTTAAGAGGAGGTAAATTTCCTCATTAAGAAGGTGATTTTTACACAGAGTTGAAGACCCCAAAACATTGGGAAATCATATTTAGTAACTGCACAGTATTCCATTGATTATAGCTGCAACAATATGTTTAACTAGTGCTCTATAGATAGACATTTGTTTCTAATTTTTAACTATTATAAATGAGGCTGCAATATCCCCTGCCTACAATAGATAAATGTTTGTAAAATTATTTTCTTAGGATAAATGTCTAGATCCAGAATTGCTAATACAAGGCATCTAATCATTTCTAAATTGTGAGACCTCCTGTCACTCTCTCCTCCAGGAAGACTTTGCCAGTTTACACATCTGATAATACATGCAAGTTCACAATTCCACTGCCCCCCCAACACATACACTCCACATACTGTATTTATGGTTTATTTTTAATGTTACTAACTTTAGAGTAAAAAAATGTTATTATATTTGCACTGCTTTTACTTTGCCATGGTTGAACATATGCTTTTCAGCTCCGAGTATTTCTTCTCTTATAAACTCCTTATTCATTTCCTTTGATCATTTTTTTCTACGGGGGTATTCATTGCTTTTGTAAATCAGAAATATATATGTGATGTGTGAAAATATTTTTGGTGGTTTGTCTTCTTGCTTTTTTTTTTTTTACAAACATTTATAATTTTTATATTGACAAAAATACCAGCATTCCAAGATAGTTTCTGGATTCCTCTCATGGTTAGAAAGGCTTTCTCAACTCGGAGAACTATAAAAACACTCAAATCTTCTACTCCTTCTGTAGTTTTTATTTTTTTGCACTTAGATCTTTGATCCACTTGGAATTTATTCTGATATAAGGAAGAGGGAAGGGATGCATCATTTTTCTTCCAGTTGTCCCCACAGCGTGTGCCAAATGCCCCCTTTGCCCCCCTAAGCCTCCAGTTCCGCCTGCCACCTGGCTACCTGACTGCCCTCCCTGTGCTCTTCACATCTCTCATTCCTTCCTCAGCACCCGCTCTGGGTTCTCTACTTCTGGCTTCATATTGTAATTGTTTTACAGAATCCTGTCTTCTATATCCTCTACTCACTCCACAGCCTCCAGAAGAACTTTCCCCCATGCCCATAGTTACACTTCCACGCATATGTGCTAACAACCTCCAAATCTAGAGCTCGGTCCAGGTCACTGATAAGCTTCAGCCCATAGGAGAGAGTAGACACTTGAAACTAAACCCGCCCAAACCACATCATCCTCTGCCTTCTGGTCTCAACCATCCTGCCATCCCCCATTCTCCTGCCCACTCCCCTCCGCAGTCTCTAATCTCCAAATTATTTTAGTTTTGCTTCTTTTTCAGCCCCCAATCCTTTGCCCCCTCTTCACCCTCATGGCTGCTCCCTTAATCCAGCAGCTAGCATTTCTTCTTACCAGCATGCCTCTAACTCAGAGGTCAGCAAATGATGGCCCAGGGAGTCAGATCCAGCCTGCAGCCTCCTTCTGTGCTGCCCATGAGCTAAGAATAATTTTACATTTTTAAAGCATTGTAAAAAGTCTTTCAAAGAAAAAAAACAAAGAGTATGCAACAGAGACATGTGTTGCTTGCAAAGTCTAAACTGTTTTACTCTTGGCCCTTTGCAGAAAAAGTTTGCAGAACCTTGCCTCTAATCTACACTCCACTGGGGGCCTCCAGTCGTCTCAGACCTGCAGGCATTCTGTATATGCCCACCACTCCTCTGCCCACAAGCACCCCTTGGGGGTTACTTATGATTTTCTTAGAGTCATGTGAAACAAATGTCTCAGTTTCTAAGTTACCAGATATATGGGATGGAACACCTTCAGATCAAGTACTTGATAATTATTTAGCTTCTATGTGCTAAATTCCATCGATCACATGCCAGGAGAGTCTCAAGCTTTTGTTTGAAAATACCTTTTTTTCTTTATGATGGTAAAAAGAATATAAAGTCATTCTGGAAAATTTGGAAAAATCAGAATGTTTAAAAGGAAAATTAAAAGCACCCATAGCCCCCCTCTCAGAAGTTCTCTATTAACATCTGTGTGCATTTCCTTCCAATCTTTGATTTTTCCTGTGTGTTTGAGATCCATCCCGTTTTTCAGTCGGGTTTTTCCCCCACGATGCTAAAAATTCTTAAAGTGCTCTTCAGACATTTTCTTAGACACTGTAAGTTTCCCCCACAGAATTCGTATATAATTTGCAATGTAGAATTTCCCATCAGGAGAACATCTATTCTGGCCTGGGCCACTACAGCAGCCTTCTCTCCACAAGCGGTGCCCCCAAAATTCGAGGTGCTTCCGGTGATTCTGGGATCAGGTCCTTTCCAGTTTGTAACTCAGTCACATGTTATTTCTTTGAGGTTAAAGTTCAACACCAGGCTATTTCGCACCTTACCTAGTTTTATGTAAATTGGTCATCTTTCTAATAGAAAGAAAAAGAACATGGGGGTGGAGGGGGGTGGGAGAGTGGCTTTTTCACACAGAGTCACAATTACTCTAAACCAAAATAACTCAGGTTAAGTAAATCATCAAGATCCTTGGCGCCGCTCCTCCCGTCCTTTTGCACGCTGTACAGCACTTCACAGTTAGCAGAGAGTTCCTCTACATTATCTCTGGTCAAGCCACGTGCACGATGCTGAAGGACCAGGGTGGCGGGTCTCACCGAGACTCTGATGCGCATGCGCATGGCTGGGGGCCCAGGGCAAGTTCCGGAGAGGCGGTGGGGGTCGAGGGGGGAGGTGGGGGGGGAAGTCGTTTGTGTCCCCGGCTGTGCAGGAACGCAGGGAGGTTTGTCTGCATTCCTAACCGCAGCTGCAGCTCCCCACGCTGAGCAGCTCAAATGCTCTTGCAAATGCAATTCACATCACCCCGTCAAATTCACACCTGGGATTCCAAGAAAGAAAGAAACGTTAAGAGCTAGAGAATCCACATTCCCTTCTGTATTTCCCCTGCGTGCATTTGCATTCCTGCCCCGGTGCTGAAGCACGCTCACAGCTCAGACCTCGAATGGCCCTCTCCCCAGTCCAGGGCTCCCTGAGACTGCTGTGGACAAGGCCTGGAGGCTGTGCTGCCTTCTTCTAACCCCTCCACACCCCACCTCTTCTCCTCGCTGGCCTCGCCTCTTCTGCCCCTTGAGACTCCTACTTCAGTCTCCTCTACTCTCCAGGTACTCTCACAGTTCATTGGCTTTTTTGGTTTCTCAACTCTGCCTGTTCCCCACCAGCCACTGTAAAGTGGGAGTCCCAGCTTACCTCCCCATCTTCCCTTGGATGCATCTCACGTGCACTGCCTCAGCTGCACTGGTGCCTCTGAGGTTGTTACCAAGTCCAAGCTCGTACTGATTGCCGCACGACAGGCCGATAAATCAAGAGATAAGCTGTTGGGGCAAGGAATAACGACTTTATTCAGAAAGCCAGCAGACCGAGAAGATGGCAGACTAGCGTCCCAAAGAACCATCCTACCCAAGTTAGAATTCGCGCTTCTTTTGTACTAAAAAGGGAGGGGGTGTAGTTGGTTGTTGCAGACTTCTTGGTGTCGGAATCCTTTGTTATTGCAGCTATTCACGTAGGTCCAGTCATGATGTTCCTATAAACCTCCAACAAGACAGACTGTTATCCTCTGTTCTGCAACTTTTTATCTCATGAATGGAAAAGTGTTACACCTTTAAAGGTCAGAGCCTTGAGAATGGGCTATCCTGTATATTTCAGGCTATAGGCAACATTCTTAACTTGTAGCAAAAGCAACTGGGATACAAAGGTTAAAGTAAAAGAAACAGATCCCATAGGGAGTCAGATTTGTTCTCCCCTACTCCAAGGCCACCTTTCCACCATACTCCCTGGGATGTTCAGCTTTCTTTGTTTGCTTCCATTTTTGTTTGTTTTTAAAAGGCACTTAAGTAGCGCATGCATTGACATTTTTTTCCCTGACACGAAACACAAACATTCAATTAACCACATGCTAGTTCATTAGTGTCTACTAAAAAAAAAGTATATGCGCACCTAAGAGTTGAGAGTTATGTTTTATTCAGCAGATACATCGAGGACTTCAAGCCTGGGAGGCAGTATCTCAAGTAACCCTCAGAGAACTGCTCCGAGGAGGTGAGGGGGAAGCTAGGATATACAGGAGTTTTACAGCAAAGTGCGGGTAGCAGGAGCAAAAGATTACTGTTAATAAAAGAAAACTAGGTATCTCAAATTAAGGAATTTAGTGCTTTTCTATGCATGGGAAAATGCAAGAGTCTAGGCTCACTGAAACCATTCTTTTGATATGCACCTCAGCTATCGAGGCCAATATCCCGTGTTTTCACATCCAGAGTTTCCTCAAGGCTCACCAGGGGGAGTGGCCGCAGTCTGACGGCTGCTGGGTGGCAGGTGTTCTTTGTTTCCTTCCTGAGTTCCCTCGGGGCTCACCAGCTCACCACTGGAGGGCTGCAATTGCGGATGACTCTGACATCCTTTGTTTACTGATATGGCTGGCAATGTTTTATTTCTCAAAAGACAATGTTAGAAAACAAAATTCAGCTGAGTACATTTGAAGGTTAAGTTGACTTTATCCAACAATTCATGAATCAGGCAGCATCATGTCTAGCAAACAGACAGGAGGGGCCCTGTACAAAATGGATGGTTTTTTAAGGCCTAAAGGGGATGCGACAGGAAGTCATAAACAATTGAGGATAATTTCAAGCAAGGTCACCTGCCTTGGGGGAAGGCAGGGGTCTGTGTGGTAGGCTACCCCATCTGTGGCCAGGAAATTCCAGACTGACTGGTAAGAGGTCACATTCCTGGGAGGGACTGAACCTGGATAGGTGTTCAGTCCCCATTGACTGATGTAGAGCTTAGCACAGGTGACTCCTTTTTTGGATCCCTGTTTCTTTTCAACAACGCCAAACCCAAACACCCCATCTTCACTCTCTTCTTCTCTCCCTGCTCTTTCCCACACCAGCCCCCTGAGAACTCTTCTGTCTGCTTATCCACGTCAATACTGCTGCCCATAAAATTAGACAGGAGGCTCAATTTGATAACAGACACAAAATACATAGCTGCTCAAACACAATTTTTTTTTTCTTGTTTCTAGTTGGATGGCAGCTCTCTGCCACCAGCTGGGGACCCAGGCCCCTCCACCTCATGACTCCATCATCCCTCGTAGAAGGGGCAAGGGCATAGGAGGGGACACACCCACTATTTAAGGCCTTGGCCCAGAAGGGCACACCCACTCCTGATGGGCCAGGACTCGGCACGTGGCCACCCCTCAATGCAAAGGAGGCTGGGAAATGTGGTCCAGTCCTGAGCTAGGAAAAGGTAAAAAAATGGATTTGGAGAATCAACTGGCGGGCTCCTGGGACTGTCCAGAGCACTTATCTCTACTCCCCCATTGACCCTTCAGACAGGAAGGTTACAGCTGAGCCAGAACATGGAGAAAACAGCTTCACACTGGGGGCTGGGGTATGTGTAGGTTGCCTCCGTGAAATGTGAAAGCATGGAAGATGGCAGAAAACTGTTAGGAGTCAGCTATTCAGACGAAGCCCCCTCTTCCACTTCCCGACCCGGGGAAACAAGAACCCAGGGTGACTCTGCACAGGCAGCGAGCTCCTCACCTGGGCCAGCGCCAGACCTCACTCCAGCTCTGCAGACAAGGCCGCTCCACGCTGGCCGATCCTGAGCCGAATTCAGCCCACGTGAAGTCACACTTGGAGATTCCCTCTCAGGGCGAACTTAGCAGCGAGAGCTCAGACATGAGGCCCCCTGGGCCACAAACGTCCCACCTTGCCGGGGGTGCCTGCAGTGAGCAGGGACGTTGCCCGTGACCTCCATCCAGGTCCCCCAACCCCCTCCATCCTGTCCCAATCTCAGCTGCTTCCTTCGACTCCTGTCCTGGTATCTGCTTTGAAATAAAAGCAAGGTTTTGTTTACAAACGAAGAGTTACTGAGGGTAGCGGTCTAAAGTCAAAGCTATCAGACCAAACATCAGGCTTGCAGACCAAATGCTGCCTCTTCCTTGTGCTGAAATCTAAAACCGGATCTATGGGATTGATAATTAAGGAAACTATCCAACCGTGAGCAAGGTTAATCCGTAAGTGAGGTTGGTACCACTCAAGTCCCATCCCCAGCTGTTTTCTTATTCAGGTAAATGTTTTTTCTCAACAGACTGTGTTTCTCCCTTAACCAAAGGGAGAAAATGCACGGCAAAGTCAAATGACACAGAATAAAAGCCTGAGGGAAGAAACTGCTTATAAAACTTTCAGAAAGCTTTGAAATTATTGGCTGAACAAGTAATTTCCTACGGTGGTTTATATTATTTCACAGCAACATCAGTTCCAAATGTCCCTTTGCACTCGGATTCCGGGAGAGTTTTCCTAATGCTTCGTCATCAAATGATTGTACCGATGCATTTATCATGAAGGCCATGAGAAAGAAAATAACCACAAGCCAAAACTGCAGATGTTAAATGTTGAGGCAGAAACCAAATGAAATGTGTAAACACATAGAAAGAGAAAGAACATTTCCCCCACACTTTTTTTCACCTTGGCATGGCATCAACCATTAGGGTAAAATGCATGCATACTTACCAATAAAAACCAGAATTTTTTTAAAACTGAAATTTGACTGACACCTTAAAGAGTTCACTCAAAATTCTTGCCCCTAAATATAAGGAGAGTGGCAAAGGAACAATTTATTACAAAAGAATATTTATTACATGTCTGTTCCATGCAGGCACATATCATGCATGTGGTTTTGTTTAACTTTGTAACAACCCCATGAATTGGCTATCATGATTACCATTTTGTAAATGTGAAAGCTGAGGATCAGTCAATGAATTTTAATAGTCTATTGGTCTACTCAGGCTGCCATAACAGAATACTACAGACTGGGGGGCTTAAACAACAGCAATTTATTTTCTCACAGTTCTGGGGGCTGGAAGTTTACGATCAAGGTGGCAGCAAGGTTGGTTTCCGGTGACCTCGGTTGGTTTGGAAGACCTTTCTTCCTGGCTTACAGACAGCTGTATTCTCACTGTGTCCTCACGTGGCCTTTCCTCTGTGTGCACACCCCTGGTGTCTCATCCTCTTGGATTAGGGCTCCACCCTTATGACCTCATTTAACCTTAATTATGTCCTCAAAGCCCCATCTCCAAATACAGTCACACTGGGGGTTAGGGCTTCAACATATTTGGGGGTGGAGTGGAGGTACAATTTGGTCCATAACTGATAGCATGACCAGGAGCCCACAGTTGCTGAGTGGTAGAACCAGTACTGTCTGAATCTAAACATTTCTTTATCCAGGGTGCACTGCCTCTCACATACCACAGCATCTCAGAGAGAATGGGGACACATCCCACTGTAAAAGCTGACTCTTAGAACTTGCTGACAGGGAGACAACTTCACAGCAGTTAAGCTCTGTCCCCGTGAGAAGGGTGGTGAAGTCCTTACACAAGCTAGATCACAGAGCCCAGGAGTCCAAGGCAACCCGTCCAGATGACACCCCCCAAAAAAGGCTTCATCTACGCTGTTAATAGCTACACAAATGGTCAAATGATGGTTTCCTACCATATTCCATCCACAGTGGGATTTCCATGACCTCCAAAGAGCCAGCTTTTCATTCCGTTTTTCTTTTCTTTTTTTTCCAAACCACCAGCTAACGTCCTGGAGGGTGAGTCCATGGACCAGGATGTTGAGAGCCCTGTGGCCATTCACCAGCCAAAGTTGCCTAAGCAGGCCAGGGACGACCTGCCAAGACACATCAGCCGAGACCGGACCAAAAGGAAAATCCAGAGGTACGTGCGGAAAGATGGAAAGTGCAACGTCCACCATGGCAACGTGAGGGAGACCTATCGCTACCTGACCGATATCTTCACCACCTTAGTAGACCTCAAGTGGAGATTCAACCTGTTGATTTTCGTCATGGTTTACACAGTGACGTGGCTCTTTTTTGGAATGATCTGGTGGCTAATTGCATACATCCGAGGAGACATGGACCACATAGAGGACCCTTCATGGACTCCTTGCGTCACCAACCTCAACGGGTTCGTCTCTGCTTTTTTATTCTCCATAGAGACAGAAACCACCATTGGTTATGGCTACCGGGTCATCACGGACAAGTGCCCAGAGGGAATTATTCTCCTCTTAATCCAATCTGTTTTGGGGTCCATTGTCAATGCATTCATGGTGGGATGCATGTTTGTAAAAATATCACAACCCAAGAAGAGGGCAGAGACCCTGGTTTTTTCCACCCATGCGGTGATCTCCATGAGGGATGGGAAACTGTGCCTGATGTTCCGCGTAGGGGATCTGAGGAATTCTCACATCGTGGAGGCTTCCATCAGAGCTAAGTTGATCAAATCCAAACAGACCTCAGAGGGGGAGTTCATCCCCTTGAACCAGACGGATATCAACGTAGGGTATTACACCGGCGATGACCGTCTCTTTCTGGTATCACCACTCATCATTAGCCACGAAATTAACCAACAGAGTCCTTTCTGGGAGATCTCCAAAGCCCAGCTGCCCAAAGAGGAACTGGAAATTGTGGTCATCCTAGAAGGCATGGTGGAAGCTACAGGTAAGGTGTGCTCCATCCGGGGTTATCTGTGGGATCGATGCTTATTTTAAACTGAACCTCACGTTCTTATTTTTGACAAAATATGGAAAACGGAACCTCACTCACCATTGACGCCACCTCTTTATTCATGAAGTAGTATGTGGCCTATAACCTTAAGTATGTCCACCACAAAGTCTAACAATTTAGCTTTTTAAAAGCCCTTGGGAAAATAAATTAATAAACAATTTTTTAAAAACATCTCTTAATATATTTTAAATTTTCAAATATTTACTTAAATTAAAATTTGATCTCTCTTTAAAGCAATTTTTAGATGGTTTTAAAACACGGTTTAAATTAAATACTTGAGGTTATTTATTGCCAAGCCAGGAGGAAGAAGTTAAGCCTTTCAAAGGAAGCCTGACAAATTGCTTTAATAAAAATACAATTTTGCCCCTTCTTTGGGAGTCATTTGCAAGCCTTGGTTTTTCTTTTATATCAAGTGAGCACTTGGTATCTTTTCTCTATACTCTACCTGCCAAATCCCCTGTAGATATAATAATGCAGACCCAGTAAACAACTCTAACAGGAAAGAAAAAAAATTGAGATCCACTCATCATAATCCTATTGACCCATCTGCTTTGAACAGCTAACTACTGGTGTATTTTAACAAAGATGATCTGTTCTAAAAATAGAGAAATGGTCTGTTTTTATTGAAGTCTTCACTCATATCTTTCCATACGTGTTACACATCCCAGGAGCAAAGGAGATTCTGCCTGTATTTATCTGTAACTTTCTATGAAATAGAGCCATAAACTCTGCCTTAAGCTAACAATAGTGCCCCATAGGAAAAGTATAAACTAGAACACTCATTCAGCTTTGCTTTACTATTCTTCTGAGTCATTAGTCTTGGGATCCTCTTTAGTTATACAATCTGCCCTTCTGTGCTTTGAGGTCTTCAACTTGAGGCTCAAGGTAGGTTCACACAATCTGAAAACGCACGGCCACCAGCCAGACCCCAGACTCTTCATCCACCCATAACCTGACCTCAGTCATCCATCAAATGAAAGTCATTGCTCCCGTGTCTCAGCTTCCCTGGACCCAACAGGCAAAGTCATTACCTCTAACAAATTTCTCTTATAGTGGTAAAAACTTTTGCAATAGTTTATTAAAATGCAGCAAATAATGAAAATGTGAGTAAAAGGCTTTGCATGAAGTGTGATCCTTTGCATAAGGCAAGAGGAACGTCTAAAACAAAAATAATCATTGTGAAATTATAAATAAGTGCTGCACATGTGCACTGGGCTATCTGTACCCTGAGCCTGACTTTGGGGTGCCCTCGTGAGCCAATAGTTGTGTGGGGGGAGGGAGGAGGAAGGAGAGGGGAGGAGGGGGAAGGAGTGGGGAAGAGGGCGGGGAGAAACCAACTCAATAAGGGAGCTCTGTCATTTTCCCACAGACCAGAAACTACTCCCACCTCGGCCAAGCACCTGGACTCTGGGTCCCCCTAGTGGTAGCCACTGAGATACAGTCTCTGGCAGCATAAACTGACCACTTATGATGCGCTTTTAATATGAGATTTCTCGCTATAAACTCTCCAGATAGGACAGAAGGGAGGGCAGTGGACAAGCCTTGTTCTCCTTCCATCTCAGAGCTCATGAAGCAAAAGCCAGTGGAGACATACCCTCTGGTTACTGGTGTTAATCCGAGCTTCAAATTGCAGGAGCTGTGTTCCCTCAAATCAAAAACCCAAGCTCTAAAAATAAGTCAGTCCGGAATAAGCAAATTACCTTTGTGTGTCTCTGAGTCGGAATTCTCCCTGGGGCAGACCCTGTCTTTCTGAAGATAGCTTGTAATGACTGAGCCTTTCCAAATAGGGGAACATCCTTTTGTTGGTAGTTAATAGTGATACTTACCTCTGAGCATTCGGTGGCCTTTCTACTGCTTTCGTAGAGAAAACTGGGTATTTGCCAGCAAAAAAAGAATCAAAGGCGACCACTATTAACTTTCTAAAAGTAATAATAATAATTTTCTAATTTCTGGAAAGTGGAGGAAGGAGTGTTCTAGAAAGTTCTGGGTTTGTCTGGAAGCTGAACACGTCTTGATCCTTTCCTGATAGGATTCGTACAGTTCAGTCTTTCCAGCACATCTCATCTCTTAATCTTATGAGGCACACTTTTTTCTTTGTGAATGAAAAGCACAATTGGGATTTATGGGTATTAAGTAGGCCCTTGGGGTGGGGGGAATGCTTCAATGAACCAAAGCCACAGGAAAAAAATAGATGTGGACCAAATGCACCCTGAGGAAAACAGATGCACAAGGATCTAATTATTCATTGGAAGGCTAGATGGGAAATCAGGAGCCATGAAAACAGCAAGCTGACACAAAGCGGCCTCTGCTTGACTCATGCTTTCTTTCAAATATGTCTTAGTTGACCTGAAACTACTCTCAGTGACCTCAGTTAGGATGCCTCTTTCAAGGACGAGCTTCACCGTCGCCACCACTGCAACCTCGATGTGATGCCCTCCCTCTTTCTGTCTCGCATGCTGTGGGCACACAGCAACCCCGACGTGGTATTTTCTGGGGATCTGAGCTACCACGCAGTAGGCTGACCCGGCAGGTCCTTTAGTCCACTGGGTGCTCAGGCCCAGCACAGGCCAGCTGGCTGACACATAATATGCCCACCCCAGCTGTGCTGCCCCAAGCCTGCTTTGTCACATCACTCAGGGTCAGGCTCGTCTTTAGAAAATGGGAGTAAGCTCCTTAAAGGAGGGAGGTGAGTCTTGCCCACCTTTGATGTTCTGCAGATCCTGGCCCCAGTCCTTCATTCAGTGAGCTCTCTGGCCTCATAAAAGACAGACTCACACCCACAAAAGACAGACCCACGTTCTTGGTGGATGGTTTTGGTCTGGTCCTGCCCCCAAGTCAGGGGGATGTGTCACCTCTCAAGAACCTTCCAATCATGTGGTTCTATTTTTGAAAATGAATCAAACCCTGGAAAATTCTGACACCAGCCACCCAGACATCTGGGAACTGGCCGTGTCTCATCCCACAAATATATTTTTAAAGGGGGCCCTTTATGTTCCTGACACAGGGGCAATTTGGAGATAGTGATGTTTACAGAAGGGTTCATAGCTACGTAAACAAACATGCCGAGCAGCTGTGGCAAGTGTGCCTTAAATAGTAAAGCATTCATATAGACTGATATTTATAGAGGGCAAACTGGCATAGAGGCTGGACGACAGCCTCACAGAGCTGGGCCCGGTGCCAGCCAGCTCCTCACTATAGGCTTTCTGATTGATGAACTTCCATATTTACCCCCAACGATTATGCAGCTATGACAGGCAGCCCTTTCCAACACCTCAGCAAATATGTCTCCTTAGAATGAATCCCATTCAGCATTTTTTAAAAATTTTTATTTTATATCAGAGTATAGTCAATTCACAGTGTTGTGTTCGTTTCAGGTGTATGGCAAAGTGATTCAGTTATACATATACATATACCTCTTCTTTTTCAGATTCTTTTTCCATATAGTTTATTATAGAATGTTGAGTAGAGTTTCCTGTGCTCTACAGTAGGTCCTTGCTGATTATCTGTTTTAAGCTTTTTTTTTTTGCATTTTTTTATTACAGAAACTATAAAACTTATACAAAAGTAGACCAAATCATATAATCAACTCCCATGTACCCATCATTCAATTTCTATAATTGTCAATTCATGGCCAAACTTGTTTCATCTGTGTCACCCACTCACTAACTGCCCCTCCAGCATCATATTTTATCTGCAAATATATCAATATGTCTCTGAAAGATAAGGACTCTTTTAAAAACATAACTGTAGGGCTTCCCTGGTGGCGCAGTGGTTAAGAATCCGCCTGCCAACACAGGGGACATGGGTTCGAGCCCTGGTCCCGGAAGATCCCACATGCTGCAGAGCAACTAAGCCCGTGCGCCACAACCACTGAGCCTGTGCTCTAGTCCGTGAGCCACAACTACTGAGCCCATGTGCCACAATTGCTGAAGCCCATGCGCCTAGAGCCCGTGCTCCACAACAAGAGAAGCCACCACAATGAGAAGGCTGCACAACGCAGCAAAGAGTAGCCCCACCTCCTGCAACTGGAGAAAGCCCGCGTGCAGCAACGAAGACCCAATGCTGCCAAAAATAAATAAAATAAAATTAATTAATCAAAAAAAATAACACTGTTATGACACCTAAAACAATTTCTTAAGATCCAATATCTACTAAATGCTCCAACTTCCATTTGTCTCATAAATGTCTTTTTAATTTTTGTCAAATCTGCTGTTTGAATCCAAATCAGGTTAACACACTGTTATTGGCTGAGATCTCTTCCAAGCCTTAGTCTATGAGCTCCCCTTCCATCTCTGTGGGGATTTTTTCTTTCAAGTTTTTCTCAAAGAAGAGAATTTCTGAAATATTTATATACTACATAGAAAGCTGGGGAAAGTGGAGGGTGGGAGGAAGCCAACTTAGTGAAGATATACTAGATAACATTTTGTAGATGAGGAAGCAGGGCTGACTGTCCAAAAGTCAGTATCTATGGGTTACCAAGGAGGAGGGGGAGTGTATATCAGAAGTAGGCAAGCAAACCAGAAGTAGGTGAGGGAAAACCGGAAGTAGGTGAGGGCAAACCATTCTTCCCCCCAGGAAAGCTCAGTTCTTTATTCACATGAGGAGAGCTTAGTCACATAAATCACATCACAGATCACAGGATTTTTGAGTTGCAAGAGTCTTCGCCCTACTCTTAATTACTTTACAGGTGAGGAAATGGAGGCCAAGCTAAGACTAGTGAGCTGCCTAAGGTGTGATAGTTACGGGCAGAGCAAGAACTTGAAACCCTAAACCACTGATGATGTCCAACCTCCAAGTTCAGTGCCCTTTGCATCATGAATGCTGCTGGTTCGTGAAGATTCTGTAGAGCATGCACCCTAAAAGACGACTGGTACTTAACGCGCAGACAGGCTCTCTTTTCTCCCATCATTAGCTCTTTTTCTTTAAGGCTTCTCTTTCGGTCTCCAATGTTATCAGTTCATTTTAAAATTCTTTATTACATTTACATGAATTTTTAACAAGCATATATTAAAATGAGATATGCCACAAAACTGTTCTGAAATCAAAATTAAATAAGCACCGTGTACAAAAATACTCCTGGAAGAATATAATGTTCTGTCAAATCTGATTTCCAAGGACCACTTTTCTTTGCCATAGTCAAAATGCCACTTCACTGTAACAGAGGAGAATACGAGATCACAGAGTTTGAAAAGGTGGCATTTCTCAGCTAAGATGGTTGAGGGTTAGCATTACAGTACTTTTAAGCTGTTTCTACTAATGATATTGCATAGCCATTGTATTTTTCAAATCTTATTTTCTCCTTTAGATAAGTTGCTGCTAATCCCTCCACTGGCAAGTCATTATCTCCAGATTTACCATTTTTCTTTTAAGAGTTGTAACCCCAACTACCTAGCCTAGGAAAAGAGTTAATTGATAAGATCTGGAATGCTAAGATCTTGGGTGAAAATCTCGTGGTAAATCTCTATAATGCGCAATTAAAAAATTCAAAGACATGTGAATTTATTTTTCCTGGATGGAAATCTACCACTCATCAACATCAAGAAATCCAACCATCCTTTCTTCTTCGAGCATTAGGTTCAGGTGATTTATTCAGGGCTTCCTCCCAAATGCCTACCTCAGTATAATATACCTAGGTAGTGTCGGTGACTGGATAAAAACTGATAATACCTGCTCCCTAAATACGGTAAACTTTTTGTGATCCTAAGCAGTTGGGGGACATGTTCTGGTCCTAACAATCTGAGGTTGGATGCAGTAGAGCACACGTAGAATTTTAAACTTTTCCACCACCCCTCTAGAAGAAAGATACTGTAACTCTGTTAAACGTTATACCTCTGTTAAACATTATACCTCTGTTAAACATTTCTCATAATTTAGAAGGCACTTAGGATCTCATAACTTAGGTAGCAGTGTATCGAGGTCACCATATACTATTGTGGTTGAAAAGACAAAAATACTGGATAATTATTAAACTTTTCATTATTAAAACATCAATAGCAGAAAATCCATTGTTCTTCCTTCTCCAAATGGGCCGTGAGGAGCTCATAAAATAGATGCTCAGTAGAAGTCAGGAATGGTCGCCCAATATATACAATTTAAAGTTCAAACCCAAGGGAAAAAATAGACTAGCATCTAAAAGTTAGCTCTGACTCAAACTCTGAAGTCAGTACTCATGCTGGGAAAAAACTGCACCATTCAAATTAAGAGATGAGTATCAAAGAGTGGGAAGCCTCTAATTAGTGCGCCCTTAAATAAATCGAGCTTTATTATTTCCTAGGGCATTCAGTAATATGAGTGCTGACAGCATGATGCCAGTGAAGCAGTTCTACCTGACAATTTCTAATGACCGGAAGAGGATCATTGGGGAAAACCATATAACTTATTCACACGTGCAAACACACACACACATACACACACACACGCACACACACGCACACACACACACCTCTGCTAAATAGCTAAACAGCCAGAAGCCAGAGGGGCTTCTTCCCCAGTTAAGCATGCCCTCGCTCCTGTGTTTTACACCAACTCACTTTGTAAGTGAGTTTGTTTGTTCTATTAATTATCTAGTACTCCTCTTTTTTAAAAGTAATCTCTCTTGGCCATAGCTCAGCTTATCTGTACTTCTTTGTGTCCTTTATACTGTCAGGCAATCCTGGGTTCAAACCACAGTTGCTGCATTCACTGTCTTGCTTAACTTCTCTAAGGCCTCAGTTTTGCCTCTCTAAAATGGGAACAACAATGGTATCTACATCGCTGGTGACCTTTCAGCTTCACGGGTTCTGTTAGATCAGATCATTCCTTCCCCCATAGACTGCACAGGAGAAAGACAGCAGAGAGGAGGGAAGCCAGGCATTTGGGAGGGTCAGTCCCAGGGACTGGCTTCCACTGTTTCCAGGGACTGTGCAGCCGGCGTCTCCACACGATGACAACTGACTCTCCTCAGAAAGCACTCTGAATAGTCAAAATGGCAAATGTCAACCCTGTGATAGCCAGTGCAAGAAATGCACACTCACGACGTGAGAGTAAACGCCAGCCTGGCCTCTGTCCCGGTTATCTACCACGAATGATGAGCTCTGAATTAATGAGGATCACTGCACTCAGAATAGACTCTGCATTCCTATAGATAGTAACATTTCATCATTATAATTTCTGCCCAAAGGGGACATGAATATAGATTATTCTCAAGTCTTCTAAGGCAGCTGCTCAGGGAGGACAGGACCAAGAGTCTGCATTTGAAAACAAGATTTCTATGTCCCCAATCCTCCTCCTAGGTTTTTATAAGAATGCTATGGCGTCAGTTGATGCCCCAATTTGGAGAATGTATTTTTGTGCTGTTAATTCAACTGAATAATATTTATTTACATAATAAGTCCTTAGAGATACTTCTGCTTTAAAGTATAGATATACTTCAACAAAGTGGACAGTAAATGTGAATTTCTATATGGCCAATTCCATTGTTCTCTATTTACTGAGAATGATAAAAGATACGGTACAGTCTGGTTTGGCTCAGTCATGTTGCAGTAACAAATACCTCCAAGGGCTTAAAGCACAAAGGTTTATTTCTCATTCCTATTACATGTCAGTTGCAACTCTGTTCACATCCTGTTGACTCCAAGATACAGACGAAAGGAGCAGCCCTACTTAGGAACATGCCATTCTCATGGCAGGGAGAAAAAAGAAATGACAAAACACCCCGCTTCTGCTTGCCATTTATTAGTCATAGCAAGTCATATGGCAGTGCCTGATGTCCATGGAATGGGGAAATGTAATTCTCTCACAGGAACTTGGAATAAATAATTCAGAACAAAATAATACAATCTACCACAGGTACCCAAGTGGTTTTGAAAACCCCTAGACTGAGTTAAAAACTTTTTGCAAGTTAGGGTTTAAAATGTGCGGTAGTCATTAATGTTGTTTGTGAAATATGTCCAGCTTTCGTCCTTCTAAACACATGTCAGGATCACATTTCCCTGTTTCTGTTGGACACGGCCATGTGACTTACATTTGTCCCAACAGTATATGCATATGTCATGTGTATCACGCTGCTGGAAACCTTACAAGCTAAATATGATAATTCCCTTCCTACTTCTATAGTTCTCATGGAAGCACATGTCACAGTGAAGTTTCTGTCATTCTGGACCCTTGACTGGCTTTGAAGAGAAGACCCTTGCCAGCTCACTTGGGACTTGTAGCATGACTGAGAAATAACCTTAGGTTGGGTTAAGCCACTGAAATTTGGGTTGTTTGTTACCACAATATTAACTAACCTCTTTGGCCTGATACAAAATCTCATGCAAACATTTTGACAGGTTGGCTGTTGTATACTGCTCACAGCCCCAGACTTGCCATGAAATGAAGTTTTGGCTAGCTACTTTGCAAAACTTCTCCTCCCTCCTTTAAACTCTCTCTTCACTGCTTAAGACTCTGAGGTCAGACAGGCTGAATTCAAATTCTGCCTCCACTCCCAACTGTCCATGATTGGGCACGATTGTCCATGATTGGATTGGGCACATCACTTTCCTCAACTTCACCAAAGCTTTTTCCATTCTGAAAAATGGGAATGATATCTATAAGGAGATTCCGTGAGATAATACAGGCAAGTCATTCATCATGGGACCATAGTATGTGCTCAGTAAATTTAGAGAGTGAATCTATGATTCTGTAAATCATACTATTCTCATCCATCATTCATTAGGTGCCTATTGAATGCCAATTACTTTATTAGATGCTTTCCATACATTATTTTCAATCCTCAAAGCAATTCTGAAAGGTTAGGTACCATCCCCATTTAACAAATGAGGAGGTTGATTCTGGAGTAGGGAGTTGGGGAGAGTAACTTGCCCGAGGTCACCCAACTGGTGAAGTAGTAAGGCAGGATCCCATCTCAGGGCTGCCCACCTTCCCAGTCTGTCTCCCTTGTTCCTCTCCAGGGAAGGCGTAGTGCACAGCAGCACACTGAAAGCAGTGGTTATTGATTAAAGGTCATCAGTGTGTGGACGATTATCGCTCAGTGATATATTCTCTTTTGATTACTGGCCTCGGCTTCCCCATCAGGCTCACCTCACCAGACCGCAGGAGGCAGGTACGGGCAATCTGCTCTTTCATAACAGTTGGCACTGAGTCTCTTGAAAGGGCACCTACTTGTTCGTACTCTCAGATTCTGCCCAATTCAACGTTATCAGGCAACCATGCCACTTGACACTGGGCCAACCCCATCTAAAACAGCCTGGTGCCATGCCAAGTATAACCCAAAGAGCAACCAAGCAGCCAGCGCAAAAACCCTTAGGGGAGAAAAAAAGAAAGTTTAACATTGAAAGGGAAGAATCAATTTTGACGCTGAGCTTCCTGCTAGAAGGCACAATAATAAAATGATTTAGGCTCTGACCAGCCTAAGTAAACCCTGTTGGGGTTTCCATTTCACTGCAAAACATCCAATAAGACCCTTTTGGGGGTTTGAGGAGGACGATGATAGTTTTTCTCTTGTCACTGAGGCCATCCTTAGAAGATTTTAATTAAACATTTGCGAAGTAAATACATTTTCTTTTACATTTTCTCAAGCATAGTTTCTATAGAGTGAATATTAATAGAAATCTGTGAAAGCTGATGGATAAAGGAGAGGCTGGTGGGTAATGATATTAGAGAAGAACACACAGCAGGGAGCTCCAAGGAGACAAGACTGAATGTTGAGCCTGAAAGGAACTAAGGCTACGTTCACATTGGCTCTAAATGGAGTATCTTTAATACAACTCAGAGAGCTAAAGTAGTAACAAAGTATTAGTAATAAAGTATTTGCTTTAGATACTTGGTTATATATGTTGTCTCTCTCCCCAAAGTTGGAAAAGGTGTAAAACCTGAGAACAAAAATGATGCTGCAAAACAAAATTGTCTACGATTCTTACAGAAACGCTTAAGAATCCACAAGGTCCAACATGGGGTAAGAAAGATTTCCAGACGCCTCCCTGGGTCTTTACAGCATGAGCCCTTTACGTTCACCCAGAGGGACCTCAGCATGTCCAGCCTGGCCTGCAGACCCTGTGTCAGCCCCCAAGGCTGGGGGAAGAAAGAAGCCACATTCATTAAGCTAAAAATGGATGGGCCACGGCTACCTGGAAGGAGGCTGGCAGCTTGACTGGCCATCAGCAAGCCAGGCCAAGAGCAAGGAAGGGCAGGGATGTTTCCAGTACCACCTCACAGCCTCTACTGCTGTGGGGACCTGGCACAGAGTCACACCCTGTGTTTGGTGGATGACTTAGCAAAAGCCTCACCTGTGACCAGAAATGCTCACTCCTGACATCGAAGGGACTAGCTGGGTGCACTTGGAGCTCCCGTGTCAGCAAAGCAAAGTGTCCTCTATTGCCACGTTGAAGGGTGGAATGACACAGTGGCACTTCTTTCCTTGAGTTCACTCCCATACATGTTCACCCAGGTGGAAGGGGGCATCTCATGAACGAGGAGCATCTGTAACCTGGGCAGGAGATGGCCTAGTAGACAGGAGACGGAGAAGACGTTAGGCAAAAATGTGCCATGGCCTTCAGTGTTTCTCACAGGTCCCGCCCTGGGGTGTCTTCTTTTTTTTTTTATTATTAAATTTATTTATTTATTTATTTCTGGCTGTGTTGGGTCTTCGTTGCTGCGCACGGGCTTTCTCTAGTTGTGGCGAGCGGGGGCTACTCTTCATTGCGGTGCGCGGGCTTCTCATTATGGTGGCTTCTCTTGTTGTAGAGCATGGGCTCTAGGTGCGCGAGCTTCAGTAGTTGTGGCACGTGGGCTCAGTAGTTATGGCATGTGGGCTCAGTAGTTATGGCTCACGGGTTTAGCTGCTCCGTGGCATGTGGGATCTTCCCGGACCAGGGCTCGAACCCGTGTCCCCTGCATTGGCAGGCGGATTCTTAACCACTGTGCCACCAGGGAAGTCCGGGGTGTCTTCTTATGATGAAGCAAAATCCACAGATGGACCCGAGGCACATGCATTTACGTTTAAATGCTTAGTCTCTTTATTTTCCCATCCACCAAAATCATGAGCTCCACATCCTCCTCTCTCTTCAATCCTGCAACATCACTCCCTCTTAGATAACAACCTGGCTTCACACTTCCTTGAGAAAATAGAAGCAATCAGACTGGGACACTGGCCTTTCCACCGGGCCCTATCTCACCACCACAGCCCCGCCTCCGCCACCTGGGCCTTTCGCCACTCTCTGGAGCCCTGTCCAACCCGGGGCCAAACCTGGACCGCATCCCTGCAGCCCTCTCAAAGACTTTTAGACTACACTATCTTCTTTCCCCCATCATCAATTTTTTTTCTTAATAGTTTATTTCCAACAACATACAAATATTTCCTAATATCTATCATTTTTGAGGACAAACAAAAACAAAACTAGACTTCTCCTGGTACCATGTCCCTTTCCAGTACTGTCCCATTTCTCAACGCTCTTTCCCACATTGCTTCTAGGAAGAATTGTCTGAATCTCCATCACCACTTTTTTACTTCCCTTTCCAAATGAGCTACCATTCCTAGCACACCACTGACACACACCAACAACATCCATCCTGCTAGCTCCAGAGGCCACCCCTCTATTCCTGTCTTACTTGGCCTCTTCGCATCAACACGCTGACCACTTCCTCCTTCTCCAGCCTTTCTTCCCCGGCGTTCACCACTACTTCTGCTTTCCCTCCTTCTTCAGTGAAAGCTCCTTTCCATCCTCATCTTCAAGCTATTTCTCCTTTTCCCCAAAATCTCAGGGCCCATTCCATCCAGAGTCCTAGCCTCCATTAATTATCCTTTTCTGTTATTTCAGCCAGGACCTTGGCTTTAATTACCATCTTTTTTGCATGTGACATCAAATTTCTATCTCTGGTCCTAACCTCTCCCCTGAGCTCTGAATTCAAAGATCCAGCTGCTTACTTGGCATCCCAATTTAGATGCTTGTACAACAAATGTGACCAAAGCAGAAACTAGATATCCTAGCATCCCCTAGAATCTACTTCCCTCTCCATCTTCCCCATGTTCATAAATATCATCATCAACCATGTGATGACTTACATCAGAAACTTCGGAAGCATCCTTGATTCATCTCTTGCCCTTACCGTCCAGAAGTCCTATAGGTGTGACTTCCAAAATATGTCTATCTCTATGGCTACTGCCACAGATTGTCATAATGTGGAGCCCATGGCATTCAATTGGGTCTCCCTGTTTAACTTGGACCACCTTACACAAATCCATTTTGCACACAGCAGCCAGAGGGATGTTAATAAAAATGTAAACCAGAGCAAGTCATTCCCATGCTTAAAACCCTCCCATGGATTCTGGCTGCATTTGGAAAATCCAGATTCCCTGCCGTGGCCTACAAGGCCCTTCTGGCCTGGCTCCAGCATGCTTGTCTGCTTTCACCTCCAACCACTTTCCCACCCAACTCACCACGCTGCAGCCACGTGGGCTCTCCGTTCTGAGCACAGAGCTCTTGTACAGGGAGGTCTTCTCTGCCCACCAGATAGAAACTGGCTCCCATCGCTGTGCATCTGTCACTCTGTGCAGAACTTGTCACCAGCTGACAGTATCCTGTGGATTTGTGTGTTAACAATTAGAATGCAAGCTCCTTGAGGATAGTGCCTTGTCCCACTCTTTGCTATAGCATACTGGGAGTTATCCCAGTACCAGGAACAGTTCCTGGACCATAGTAGGGCACTGGATAAATATGTAGGTGCAAAATAAATGAATGGAGGGATGAATGCATGAAACATCCTATAGGGTCACAAACCAGATTTGTCCCTTAAGCACCAGAGAAAGTCTAGAGTCATTTTAAATTCCCCCTTCCCCCCAAATCAACCTGGCCTTGATCAACCTGAAACATCTCCCTCCTGACATTAAGAAACACTCTGGAAACTAGTTCCAAGCACCCCTTCTTCAAGGCTACCCACCATTGAAAATCTCAGTGGCTTCCCGGGGTACTATCCTGGGCCCTGATCACTTCCTTCTGCACATCCTTCCAAAGCAACCCATCCCTGCCTCTTGGCATCAACTCCCATAGGTGTGCAGGTTGTTCCCACAGGTACAGCCCCACCCCTGCCTCCTGAGCTACAGACCCAGACAGCTAACTGGTCCTGGATGTCTCCATCTAAGTGGCTCTCGGGTCCCTTAAATACAACTTGCCCTAAACTCAGACCTGCTCCCTCTCCTGTATTCCACCCCTTGATGAATGGAACCTCTAGTCTTTGGTTGTCCAGGTCAGAAATGTGGTTGTCATTTATGCTCTCCCCTCCCTTGGGCACTGCAGCCTTCTCGTTCCCAACCATTTCCCCAAGCCCACAGGGCTCCTTTGTGCAAATGAGGAAAAGCCATCCCTCCTCAACTCTACTGCCATCTGCTGGGAAATTCATGTCATAAATATATCTGTACCGCTTAGATTTAGTGAGTTGTGCAGTGTACAACCTGCACAACCGTATGTGGTGGCCCTAGCTAAACTTATCCATTCCATCTCGTACCTGTCTCTAGTATCCAAACGTCCTCTCCTCTCCAGCATCTTGGCCACTGCACTGATTCACAACACCACTCCCTCCCTCTGGGCTATTACACTGCTTCCATACTGACTTCCCTAATTATAGACTCTCATTTCTACAATTACCCTCCTTGTAATTAGTGGAGTAAACTTTGTAACTTACAGATCCCATCTCCTCACTCCCCAGCTCAAACATTCTCAGTAGTTTCTGGGTAACTAAAGAATCGAGTCCAATCTCGTTTGCATGTCACAGTCTTGCCACCCTTCCAGGAGCCCTGTCACCTTCCCCACTACCTGCTTGTGCTACTGAAATTCCTGAACGCACAATGGGTTATTTTGCCTCCGGCCTGCACATGTGCTGACATTATCTCTGCCTAGAATATCCTCCTCCATTTATCTTCCCAATAACCCTTACTCACCCACCAAATCTCCCTTCAAATGCTGCTGCCTGTGAAACCTTCCTGACTGCTTGGCAAACTCTGGCGTCCTCCCTCTCTGCTTCCCCTGCGTTTCTACAAATCTCCATGATGTCTGACTGCATTGTGGATGACTGATCACATGGCTGGGTGTCGCCAACAGACTCTACATTTTGAGGATAAAGATTATGCCCTTTGTTTCTATCCCCAACAACTAGCACAATTTGCCACATGGTAGGTGCTCAATAAAAAGAATGAATACATTGATGGTTTTGTAAAAAGCAAGGTCTGGCCTTTCTAAATGTGTCTTAGACTCCCTGAAGCATTTCCTTTTCACCTGGCACCACCTTATCTCAACTCTACTGAGAGCCAAGGACTACATCTGCCTTCCCAATGAGGCTGTTATATCATTTAATTTAAAAATTAAAGACTTTTTATTTAAAGAGCCTGTTTATTTTATAAGATCCTTTCCCCATCCAATATTCACCAGGCATCTTATAAAGTCCATCCAATGTAAATATAGATAGTTTAAAGCAGAGATCTAAAAGGCAAACTTGTCCCAGAATTTGGTCTTAAATTACACAAGGGGCTCTTCCAAGTAGACATATCTCTGGGCCCCTTTCTAAAGCAGGTCTAGTCCACTGGAGGCTCAGTGGGGACAGGAGATGGGGCTCCCATAATGAGTCCCTCATGACTTTCATTCCCCCTCATCCCACGCATGGATATTTCCCTCTGATGTTGTCTGGCTCTGCTCACAAATCTCCTCCTCTCTGCCAAAGGACCAAGCAAATAGCTCAGAAGAGCATATCATGGGAAAGGGAGATTCCTTTACCCAAGTTTCTAATCCATAAATAAAGGGTCTCTCACTATACAACCCTCAACTTCTCAACTTCTGCAGTGATGAAGGATGAGGGTAGGTGCTAGATCAGGACACACCAGCCCACATCTGAAGCATCCTAAGCAGGCTTTCTGAAGGTAAAATCTCTACAGGCAAAGTGTCTGAGGCTGAGGAGTACTCAATCTGCAGGCAAGGATTTTCCAGAACCTCCCATGTGCCTGGCATTGGGCAAAGTTAGACAAACACAGTCCTGCCCTGAGGGAACTCATATTTTAGAGCAGGAGGTTGGCAAAATGTTTTCTGTAAAGGGCCAGGTAGTAAATTCTTCAGACTTTGTGATGTCTCTATTACAACTACTCAACTCTGTTGCCTTGGAGTACAAGCAGCTACAGGCAATATGTTTCCAAAGGACCGTGGCTGTGTCCTAATAAAATTTTATTTATGGACACATAATTTTCACGTGTCATAAAATATTATTCTCCTTTGGGGTATTTTCCAACCATTTAAAAATGTCAAAACTGCTTTTAGCTCTCTCCTGTTCTAGGCGATAGGACTGGACATAAAAACAAATTACTATACAAAATGGAATAATGTATATACAGAGAACATTTTTAATGGGGAGGTGCGCCAGCGGGTACAGGAGCTCTGCTCTTGTACTCCCAGCCAGAATCCCACTTCAGATGTGTGCCACATAATAAGTACCAGTGACAGCAGCAAGCATGGCACCTCCAGGGAGGAGGGGGAGCGGCCACAATCCAGGAGAGAGGAAATCACTTACATTTGCTCTTTGCATTTGCATTCCCCCAGAATGAGAAGATAATAGGGAGCAGAGGGTCCCTGACCTTTGAGAGAGAGCTAAAATTGAACTTCTGTTCAAAAGCAGAGATTCATCAGCAAACAGTACTATTATTAACATCATGGTCTAAAGGGAAAAAAATTAAAGAATGTGAGTGTCTTTGTTTCGGGAGGGTTCGCACTGACACTTCCTTTTATGCTTGCTCTGTTTTTCTTTGGCTGCAAATTACTCCCCCTACTTAATGTTATACAACTCTCTCCCAGCAACATTTATTCTTTTGTTAAGTTAAAATATTTATTTATTAATTTATTTTTTATTGACGTATGGTTAATATACAATGTTTCTGGTGTACAGCAAAGTGATTCAGTTATACAGATTCTTTTCTATTACACGTTATTACAAGATATCGAATATAGTTCCCTGTGCTTTATAGTAGGTCTTTGTTGTTTATCTATTTCATATATAAGAGTGTGTATCTGTTAATCCCAAATTCCTAATTTATCCCTCCCCGCCCCCACCCTTTCCCCTTTGGTAACTAGAAGTTTGTTTTCTACTTCAACATTTATTCTTAACATCAATTCATTTGGAGGTTGAAGGTCCTAAACTCCATTCCACCCCGAAAGAGCCTTTCTTGGTCCAAACTCCCCTCTGCCCCCTCCCACTCTCACCCCCATTTTCTTAGGAGGCTGAAGAGAATGTATAGCGATTAGCCATCAATGAAGACACTCAACCTTTGCTATGAATTACACATCCACACAACCCTGCCCTCTATCAGGCGATTATGGAACTCAGTCCACACAGAAAGGTGTCCTTAACAACTTCATTGGAAATGCCTCCAATCAAACAACTTGCTGTCAACACAACTGTCATTGACCCAACCAAATATGGTAGGGGGAAGACCTCACCAAGACCCACAACCTGCTTTGGCTGTATTGCTACCTAATCGCAGGAGCTTGGTTCAGAATAATCATAACAAACTCTTGAAAAAGAGTTGCACATTGGAACTTGCCTTGACAAAAATCGTTTTCCCTAGAATGGATTTTCACTGGAAAACACACATGGGAAATCCTCAGCTTCTCTCCTGGTTCTCTTTTCCCCGTCTTTCCCACACTGCTTTTTGTGGCTTCTTTTCCTCCCATTCTGAATTCTCCACACCCTGTAAAGTCCAACAAGCGCCCCTTCCTCCGCAAGGCCTTCACATGATGCAGCCGGCCCCTTGTTCTCACCTCTAATCAGGTCCTGTAATGTCCCCTCCTTTTCCAAGTGTCATTGTCATCTCCCGAGTGGACCCTAAGCTTCTTGTCTTCTCTCTCTCCGGTCCCCGTGGCACCACGCTGAGCACAGGAGACCACAGTGCACATTGGTGATAGCTTGGGGACCTGTCAAGGTACCTCCTGAGCTGCCCCTATGGATCCCAAACATGCCAGGAGTTCTTTGTTAACAATTTGACAAGTGTCGGGGCCAGAATCTGTTATGAGGTCAGTTATAGACACTCAGCATCACCCACCCATTTCGGATCCTCACGTTGATCCTGTTAGCCGTGCTGTATCACGAGTCAGGAACGGCAGGAACCATCTTCCACATTTTACCACATTTGCTCAATCTACATACGGGTATCAACATAGCTATATGTGCTTACGGATGTATATGAATTTGAGATTTTTTTAAATCATTTGGAAGTAAACTGTAGACAAGGTGCCACTTTAACCCTAAATTCTTCAGTGTATATTTTGTAAATGCAAAGACAGTCTTATAAAACCACAGTCTAATCATCAAACTCAGAAAATTGATATTGATACAAGGCTATTATCTAATCTAAAGACGATTCAGATTTTGCCAGTTTTCCAAATAATTTCTCTTATTGTCGAAGAAAGTCACAGGCCGTACTTTGTCGTCATGTCTCAATCTCATGTGACCTAGTGGAGCTACTCTGTGTGTCTTTAACTTTCCAAACACTGACTTTTTTTGAAGAGTAGAGGCCACTTACTTTGTAAAACGTCCCTTAATATGGATTTTTCTCATGTTGCCTTGTGGTCAGATTCAGGTTTTGCATTTTTGACAAGAATACAATAGAAGTGAAGCCAGGCCCTTCTCTGTACATCAGATCAGGAGGCACGTGATGCTGGTTTTTCCCAACTTGGGTAGGGGTGCCTACCAGCTTTCTTCACTCTAAAGTTATTGCTTTTCACTTTGTAAAAAGCATCTTGCGGATAGACACTTCAAGACCATGTAAATATTCTGTTCCTCTGCAAACTTTCATTATAGCATCCATTGATGACTCTTACCCAAATCAACTATTACTAGAATGGTTATCAAATGGCAATTTTCTAACTCCATGATTCTTTCTACATTTAGGTGTTGGCTTTCAACACTAAGGAAGAGCTTTTCTCCCTTCATTACTTATCTATCTATCTATCTACCTACCTACCTATATCAGTACGGACTCACTGAGTCTTATTTTATCCCATGGATTACAATCTGCTTCTACCATTAATTATTTGTGATGCTCCAAGTGTTTGAGATTTGGCCAATTGGACCCCCTACTGGCAGGCTTCTTATCCTTTGAACATTTCCCCATAATTTTTTTGTGCTTTCTTCCTTTATGGCACAAAAAGATGTTCCAGGCTCACATTTTAATTTTTCCAGTTCCTGCTATGGAATCAGACATTTCTCCAAAGATTTTTTTCCTTTTAGTAGAGTATGGTCTTTAGCACCAAGACTTGGGCATTAGGTGTGCAGAACAGATATTCATATTAGGCTCCTCCAATTACAAAGGAAAAGGTCAGTTCTACCCCAGCTCCGCTGGCTGCTAAATGTATGTTTCTGAACTAAACCAGGAGTTCAGAATCTCTGCACTCGAGAAACTTGTCAGGGAGAAATCTCAAGCTCACTTCCTCCAATATTTATCAGAAAGTTGTTCTGGAGTGAAGCATATGGGGAGGCCTGCCTGAAGTTACACAGACCCCACATTCTTCCAGAAGGTCTATAACCCAGCTTTTGCACCTACCAGAGAAGCAGAGAATAACCCTGGACTTAGAAGCCCGCTGCAGAAGGGTTTTACTGAGCTGCGTGAAGTATAACCAGCCCCGTGAAACGGACCTTGTGTCTCCTAGAAGGCGATGTTGACTAGAGTTCACAGTCCCACCAGTTTGTTGCAAACTCTCAGGAGACATTTCTTCATGTCACAGCACTAAGAATAGCTGGACTTTTGCTTAGGAATTGATTTCCTTTTATGTGATGGGTGCTGTAAGTTCGGTATCTAGCCAGGTCTTCCTTGTGGTTGCCATAACGCCTAGAACCAAATTCGGGGTGCATGTAGCAAGGCTGCATGTGGTTGTGGTGTGCGTTTTCATGATGCCTCATTCCTGGTGCTTTTTATGACCCCATCTTAGGTGGCTTTCTCTCCGTGGCCTCACTCCCGTCATGACGGTGCTATGTATATATAGGCTACACGTATTAGTGGTGTAGAGCTGCCATTAAAAATACCACAGGCTGGGCAGCTTCAACAACAGACATTTATTTTCTCACAGTTCTGGAGGCTGGAAATCCCAGATGGGGCTGGTGGTGGCAGATTCGGTTTCTGGTGAGAGCTCTCTTCCTGATTTGCAGATGGCCACCTTCTCCTTGTGTCCTCAAAGGGCCTTTCTTCTTTGTGCTGGGAGCGAGAACTCCCTCCCTCTTCTTAAAAAGACACCAATCCTGTGGGATTAAGGCCTCATCCTTATGACCACATTGAACCTTTGTTTCCTCCGAATAGGACCCACCTCCAAGTACAGGCACGTTGGGGTTTGGCGCTTCAACATGAGTTTGGGGGGAGGGGACACAGCTGAGGCCATAACGCCATGTAAACTGCTTCTATCCTTGTGGACCACGTCAGAGTGATAATAAAGGGACACAATGTTTGCATCCTCAGTAACAGTCTGCAGCCTTTATTGCACTGACACCTAGAACACAGACCCTGACACGCCTGCCACTTGATCAGTTGTGCTTTATCTAAAATTATATACAGCAAAATCCACTAAAACTTGGCTCATTATTCTATAATCAGACAGTATGGAAATGTCCTTAAAGTGCCCCATCATCCCTTGCCCAGAACAACCCACAACGCTTCTCTCTTTGGTGGAACGTGAGCTCACAGTTGCTGAAAGAGCCATCGGGGTGGGAAGGCGAGAACCACCAGGGTAAACACACAGCAGGGCAGCCGTGGGTCCAGTCGACCTGGTCTCAGAAAGGGAAAGCCTGAGGGCACACGGCTACCTGAGGCTGGAGTCCTGGGCATGCCACATCTGCCGCCCAGCTTGGAGCTTTCTCCCTCCGGAACCTTCTCTACACTTCCCTTCCAAGTCCCTCTGGCAGGAAGGGTGCTGCTGGCCCAGTGGCTGGCCCAACACTGTTCATCTGTGGCTCTGGGAGCTCTGTTTCAGCGCACGTGATAGGGTTTCTGCTTTTCTTCCCAAATCGCCTATCGATTCATTTTGAATTATCAGCTGTGCTGTGTCATCCATCCTCCCCTGATCCCCCCTGCTTACAATTGCCTGAGGGATTCAGGTTCTCAGGGAAGCAGGCCTGCCCAGCAGAGAGGCCCAAGGCTCTGTGCACAGCTCCTGCCCCCTGCGTACGGCTGCCCCGGCCTCCCCTGTCGTGCCCAAGAGCCACGCAGCACGCCTCGCCTCACACCTGCTTCTTGCCCACGGGATTTGGCCGTTTGGACCGCGGCTGTCAGGTCCAAGCCGTCACCCAGGATTCTGTCTTGAGGACTCATCCATCACAGCCCAGACCTACATGCTCCTTCACCTCCAGCTCAGGTACCGACCCGGGGCCCTTTCCTTGTGAAAGAGGCATTTGAGACACCACCCCCCAGTCGACGACATTCATCAAGAGACCACAGTATTTACACCCCTGCTTAGATGTCATTGAACAAGTCATTACTTGAGTGCTGCCTGAAACATCGATTCTATCCTCAAGAAGCAAGAAAATACCTATGACATAGCACTTGGCACCGTCAATTTCAGAAGGAAAGATTATCACATTTAAGTAGTTGATCTGATAGAGTTCCAAATTGGATTAATGTTATTAATTTCCCACTGTCACAACAGAGAGTATCACAGGAACGTTTCTCCCTACCTATTAACTCTTTTCTTTAATTGATTTACAATGTTGGGCTAATTTCTGCTGTACAGCAAAGTGATTCAGTTATACATACATACGTACATATATATATGTATTCTTTTTTTATATTCTTTTCCAATATGGTTTATCACAGGATACTGAATATAGTCCCCTGTGCTATACAGTAGGACATTGTTGTTTATCCATCCTCTATATAATAGCTTCCATCTGCTAACCCCAACCTCCCACTCCACAGCCCTCCCCCTTGGCAACCACAAGTCTGTTCTCTGTGTCCGTGAGTCTGTTTCTGTTTCCTAGATAGGTTCATTTGTGTCATATTTTAGATTCCACATATAAGTGATATCATAGGGTATTTGTCTTTCTCTTTCTGACTTACTTCACTTAAGATGATAATCTCTAGTTGCATCCATGTTGCTGCAAATGGCATTATTTCATTCTTTTTAACGGCTGAGTAGTATTCCATTGTATATATGTACCACATCTTCTTTATCCATTCATCTGTCAATAATTAACACTTTTTAATAGAAGCCAGAAAACAAAATGGAACATAAACAGAGTATAGCTAGTCATTAATGAGACTGTTCTTACAAGGTTGCTCACAGAATCCGTTTCGTTGTCGTTATTTACAATACAAATAAAGATACGTATGAAAAGCTACGCCTTCTATATTAAAAGTAAAACAACATATCTAATCCATCCCTTTTATTCTAACTTTAACTAAATAACCATTTAGTTGAGGGAAGTGACTTTAGAAATTTGGGCTAAATAGATATTTCCTTGGCATATTGCCAGGCAATTGTGGATCTCAATGGGAGATCTGTTTCTTGGAGAATGTCAAACTGTCAATACTCTGACTCTCTGAAAGTGAATTATAAGTACTCTCCTGTCTTCCTGATTCACTCCGAAGCCAGGGTCTAAACTCTATTTCAGGGAGAGAGAAGGGCTCAAGCCCTGGGCCCCGAAGTCCTCTCTGAACCAGGAGGACATAGTACATCCAACCAAGACATGGCTTATATTGGCCCCCACATTCCCATCATTTTCCTGATCTTTTTACTAAAATGGAAAACAAGGATGGGGTATTATTCTTAATGTAAGTGCAGGAACTGGGGTTGGTACAGCTGAAGAGGTTATACTTGATCTTGTCTACTTTAAACCCATGAGCTTTAAACACAGTTTGAACCCCTTATGCAGCTCCTTGGAAATTATTCTGAAAGGGAAAAAAAAATAAATTGCATTTATTTCTCAAAGGGAGAGGGAGAGGAAGTTGAAACACAAAAGTTAAATGGGAATGTGGGTGCCTCTCAATGCTCTTTAACCTCTGGAAGTGGACACATATATCAAATTCCATTGCCACCAACCCCAAGTGACTATCAAAGTGTGTTAGAATTCAGCCATGTCAGGGATTGCTTGTAATAAGTGGGCAATCAGCTGAGGGTAGAGAAATCTTCTTTTAATTACATAGCAAAACATCTCAGAAGACATATTTGATCCACGCTGGTGGATCATAGCAAAAGCATGTTGAATGAATGAATACATTCATATCTGTGCCCCTGTTTTAACTTAACGGGTCCTGCAGGGTCAATGGAGTTCTAATGGCTGTGCTTTCCAGGTAAGCACAGGTGTGCTAGTAACTCTACCGATTCCACCCCTGCCAGGTGGCTCCAGCCATGTCTCACTACACCCCACTATTATTATTGATTTCAACTCAGGCCAAAAACCGAGAAAAGCACAGTGGCCTGAAGCTGTATCTGGAGACCATTCCAGCCAGGGGCAAAATTGTGAATCAGGCGCAGGACAGGACATCCAAGAGGAGTTCTTCAGAAGTCAGACTCAGCTGGTGCTTTCACCCAATGGGTGTCAAGTCCTTCCAGCTTCCAACAAGATCTGCTGGGCTCCTTGAAAGCCAGCGAAGCGAGGGGTCAGAACCTAGCTTGGTGGCCCAACTCTTCACCCACATTGAAGGTAAATTGAAATTGAAAAGTCACCTGAAGCTTCACCATGAATATGTTACTCTGATCTATGCCTGCTTCTGATTCATCTTCTGTTTGGAAAAGGAAGGACTCTATGGATTTTTTTTTAAGTCATGTTTTTGCCCTGACTGTGGCCATAGGCTATTATCTGGGCCAGGTGCCATCCTTGGTAACCAGGTCCCCAGAATTGAGCAAAATATTCACAGGGCATTGGCAAATTTAAAAATCTTGAGGTTTCCTAAGGTTCCCACAACCAAGACCTCGTATCCCACCAATGCCTTTTACAGCTGTAAAGGTGTGTAGCTGCCCAGCAGACAGTGGCTGAAGTCGAAAATTTACACCCACATTTTATTAAAAGTCTTGTAGTCAACAATCCTTGAATTTTATAAATTTAAACAAGATTCAAGGGGAAATGGTTACTGTCAGGTGTATGCTATAGAGTGGAAGCACCTAAATGTAAAAAAAAAAAAAAAATTAAATGAAAAATGGTAAACCTCTGGACATAGCATAGTTCATAATGATGACCATAATGAAAGTAATAGTAATTTTTAAGTAATTATATCATGTGTTGATTATTTGTCAATTTTAATTACATAATGCTATACTGAGAAGGCAAGGGTTTTTATAAGGACAGTCTCTAGTTGATTGCAGTGGATGTCTTTCATCTTTCTAAATCCTCAACGCAAAATTAAGTTCACTAAGGGTACAGCAGCTTGGGCCATCGATGATGAATAAGCTGGTGCCTTGGCCATCTGAGATCCAACCTTTGATTCTTAGCCTGGGACCCAAACCAGCCTGGATGATGGGGAGGAGCCACTGCTTCCCTGATGTGAACTAAATGGTGTGAGGAAAGGATTTTCAGGTCACCCAAGCTTCCCACCCACTCCTGATGCCTGACAGGAGATAAGAGACTAAGCCTTGTCTTTCACAATCAACGTGAGATTCAACATACAAATAGCCCAGCGTGACATGTCATGTGTTCTGACACTCCGTGGCAACTGTTTTCTCCTATTATCAATAGATTGTTAATTCCTGAGAGGGAAGAAAGGAGGAAGGGAGGGAGGATGGGGATTTATTGAATGCTTACTAAGTACTAAGAACTAGGGACTGTGGTTGGATAGATGATGGATAAGTAACACTCTGAAAAACTCAACACCCCCTTCTTGGGAGGCTTTGATAACAAAGAAACAGAATGTGAACACCGAGCTCCTTAAAAGGAAAGAGAAAAACAAGGTGGAACCCCTTTGAAGGGGGAGTGAGAAGAAAAGGAATATACACTTTGCCTACCAATTTTTCTTGTCACCCTTCTCCTTTATAACCCAGCAGACCTTCTAAAATTCATGATTTTGAAGTGATTCCAGGGTAGGAAATTCATCAAGATTTCACCTCATGAAGGACAGTGGAGGGTAGGAGAGATCATTTTCTTCCTTACTTGGGCTCAGTCAACCAGAAAAGGATCACTTTTTAAAAGCTGTAGACCCTGAAATCTCTTTCCTAAATGGTACTTCTTACTCTCTCCTGCACTTTAACTGTACTTTCAAGAATACATGTATATTATAATATATAATAATATATAATATATATTATAATGCAACATATAATATTATTATATATTGTACATATGCATACATATATGTACATAAATATACATATATACACATTATGTATATCTATATGCATATATTTAATGATATCTTCACTACAATTGAATTATTGCATTGGCCAAAAAGTTCATAACATCTTAGGGAAAAACCCAAACGAACTTTTTGGCCAACCCAATACATTAGTTCAGTATATATTCAAAGAATTCTCCATTTGACCTCCAGCATGCTCTCTTTGGATCTGATATTTTAGCCAACACTTCCACCCATAATGTCACTGTGTCTAGTAAATACCTTTTCTAAAACTGTAGGACTAAGAGAAAATATTTACTAAGCAACCAAGTCTGGTTTCCAGCCAAGTATCAGTACAGACAGGTCTCATTAATGAATAATCTCAGGTATCTTATCTGACACCTGCATCCCTCTTCCCCACCTGTTTGGCCACTGGGATTCAATATCCCAGAACAAGCCTTGCCAGCGTTCAAGAAAAACCAGAGTCTGAGAGTAGTTAAAGCAGTAAAAGGAGATTTTAATCAGGCACTATTACAATAGGGGAAACAAAATCTCAGTATAGAACTGGGCTCAATTCCAAATACAGTGTGGACAAGCCCGGACTTTTAGCCAAGGTGGTGGAGGGGGAAGACGCCGGTGGATGGAAAAATACTAAGAGGAAACAATTGGGGTAAAGGAACATTCTGACTAAACCAACCTAATAGGACTCTTACTGAAGGCAGGCCAGGGTGATCAGACATCATCTAGGGAGTGGTGAGGACCAAGAACCAGATCAGATACTGAGGGTGATCAGATATCAAGGAAGGGGGAATGGGGGTTCTGCCTAAACCGACTTAGCAGGACTTTTGCTAAAATTGGGCGATGCAAAGACAGACACATAAGTCCCGAAGTCAAGGCCTCCTTGAAGAGAGGGTTCAGAGGAGCCTCCCTAAAGTCAGGTCAGGGAGAGTCTTTGTCACCAGCAGTGGGTTGTGTTACACACTACACTAGGCTGACCAAGACGGTGCAATTCACCAGGGAGAGCAGTGACCTCTTGTGACCAGAAGATGCATTCACGTCTTGACCCTACCCTGTCCTTGACCCAGATACCTGGTTTACCCATACCCCCAGTTCCTTTATCTGATGAGAGGGGATAATAACCTGCCTGGCTTAAATGAGATTACATAAAAGAGCTTAGCATAGAATCTGAAATGTTGCAGACAATCGAGAAAAAAAAAAGTCTTGCTTTTTAAATACTGGTATATCTCTAGTGCTCTGAGGCTCTACTCACCTGTAAAATGACAGATGGTTCAAACTCCTAAAAATGTCAGGTTAGAAAAAGCACTCATCCTCCTTATTAGCTGGCAATTCTTTCTTAGGTTGAATCTCAGCAGGATGAGCTGGGAATTCCATCACATATAATTCAGGTAACTTTAGAACACGTTAGCTCTAAAATTATCTTTATAGGGAAAAAAAACCTGTCTGCCAAGCCCTTACCAAAAATATCAGCTAAACTAAGAACTGGAGAGCTGCCTGCTTCTCATCAGGTGTTCTATACCTGAACCAGGTCAGACGAGAGGGATGCCTTCCATCTTGGATGCTAGGACTCAGTGAACAAGAACAAGAAAATTTAAATCGTTCAGAATCATTGAATATGGTCTAAAGAGCACTAAAAAAATTTCAATCATCTGACACTTGTTTATCCGGCAACTTGATCCATCTAGATTCCAGAATCCAACCAAGAACCCAAAAGTGAGGGGAGAAATGCAACCACAAAAGACATCAGAGTGTCCACTGATTAAACCTCATGCATTTTAGCACAGTATCTAAGGCTGACGTGAAGATAAGCAGAGCCTATTTCTTTCTTTTTTCTAATAAGAAATCCTAAGGTCAGTTGACTGGATTCCCAGACCAGAGCAGACCGGAAGCAGTAAATAAAGGGAGGAGATGGGTTTGCAAACAGCTGGCATGTGGAAAGCAGTGAGAGTTGGGTCTGGCAGCAAGTGAGGAAAGCCCAGAGCCCTACACCAAAGAAAAAGAGCCCAAACATGCAGCCGTTGGAACTATTTAGGAGAGAAGCCCACGTTCCAACACCTTCCAATCTCCTGAGATCAGGTCTGCACTGAAGGGCAGCACAGTATTTAAGGTTTCAGCCACATGGCACGGGGACATGAGAACATGCTTAGATGACACTCGGCTTGCAAAGAAAGGGGAGCGTTTGCCACACTGCCGAAAGAATTCTGGCTTCAACCGAGAAGGGTTTGTTTATTTATATTGCCATTTAAGGGGAAAACCTCTGTCATCTGGAATATCCATCCTGCGGCATGCAATTCCACGTGGCGGGGCCAGTGGCTGGGGCCCAGCCGGGTATGAGCCTTCCAGGCTCCCAGCAGCCCAGGTCTCCAGCCCAGCGTGTCCCAAGTGAGGACGCCCCCGTCACACTGTTCTAACCCAAGCAAGCACCTAAAGCACTTCTAAGGGCCCTGGTGGTCTGTGTGGATGATGCCCTCCGCCCTAAGGGGCTTCCCTGTGTCCTAGAAGGTACCCTGCCTTCTGGGGGCCTTAGATGCTCCATGTGAGAGGACGGCGTGGACTAGGGGACCAGCCCACTGGGGCAGCCACGTGAGCCACTCTGGGCCTCACTTTCCTCATTTATTTGGCCAAGTATTCTTAGGAGCTTGAATTTGCCTGCCTTTAGGGAGGGTGCGTGCTCCGGGTTTTGCTGCAGGCCCCCTCTCTCCTCCTGCCCCTAGCCCTCATTTTCACCTTCATCCCCTCCCTCCTCATCATGTCTGTGTCCTGGCACCTAGGTGCCCAGGAGTCTGAGGCCTGTGACCAAATACCTAGGCCCCCGTCTACCCTTGTATCTTGGGAGCATCTAATGCAAGGAAGGGGGCATGTGGAGGTCAGAACACCAGATTCAATGCCTGGTTTTTGTTTTGTTTTTTTCGCCGCACCGCGCGGCATGTGGGATCTTAGTTCCCCGACCAGGGATGGAACCTGCGCCCCCGGCAGTGGAAGTACGGAGTCTTAACCACTGGACCGCCAGGGAAGTCCAATGCCTGTTTTTTAAATCATAGGAGTTCTTTTCCTCCCACGCAACAGACACCCTGATCCACCACCTACATAGCCAGTTGGATTTGGGTAATGAATCTCTCTTTATTTGCTTCAGTCTAAAGCAGTTAAATTTTAACTGTCACTGTCCTCAGCTGTACACATAAGAGTCACCCAGAGCAAAACCATTTGATTGCCAAAGAAGGATCAATGTCTGTTTCCTCATTTTTTTAGTCATTTTGATTTCGATGGTTTTACATGACAAGTAATAGTGATACATGGTAAGAAATTCCAATAGCATAAAAGAATGTGTAATGAAAAATACATCCCCCGCCCACCCTCTCTTTTCTGGTGCCTCTACCAGGAGAGAAGGGTTCACAGCCACTTGTATGCCTTCCAGAAATGTTCCATACTTATTCAAGCATACATCCACATGCATTAATACATATTTATATTTTGTTACACAAGTTGAAGCATACGTTTTTGCTCCTGGTTAATTGCTTTTTCACAATGTAATCTATGTACGGATTCAAGTATTCTTTTTTCTTTGTTTTATTGTTTTGTTTTACTTATTTATTTATTTATTTTAATAGATTTTTTTTTAACATCTTTATTGGAGTATAATTGCTTTACAATGGTGTGTTAGTTGCTGCTTTATAACAAAGTGAATCAGCTATACATATACATATATCCCCATATCTCTTCCCTCTTGCGTCTCCCTCCCACCCTCCCTATCCCACCCTTCCAGGCGGTCACAAAGCACAGAACTGATCTCCCTGTGCTATGTGGTTGCTTCCCACTAGCTATCTATTTTACGTTTGGTACTGTATATATGTCCATGCCACTCTCTCACTTTGTCACAGCTTACCCTTCCCCCTCCCCATATCCTCAAGTCCATTCTCTAGTAGGTCTGTGTCTTTATTCCCATCTTGCCACTAGGTTCTTCATGACCTTTTTTTTTTTCCCTTCGATTCCATATATATGTGTTAGCATACTGTATTTGTTTTTCTCTTTCTGACTTACTTCACTCTGTGTGACAGACTCTAACTCCATCCACCTGACTACGAATAACTCCATTTCGTCTCTTTTTATGGCTGAGTAATATTCCATTGTATATATGTGCCACATCTTCTTTATCCATTCATCCGATGATGGACATTTAGGTTGATTCCATGTCCTGGCTATTGTAAATAGAGCTGCAATGAACATTTTGGTACATGACTCTTTTTGAATTATGGTTTTCTCAGGGTATATGCCCAGTAGAGGGATTGCTGGGTCGTATGGTAGTTCTATTTTTAGTTTTTTAAGGAACCTCCATACTGTTCTCTATAGTGGCTGTATCAATTTACATTCCCACCAACAGTGCAAGAGGGTTCCCTTTTCTCCACACCCTCTCCAGCATTTATTGTTTCTAGATTTTTTGATGATGGCCATTCTGACTGGTGTGAGATGATATCTCATTGTAGTTTTGATTTGCATTTCTCTAATGATTAATGATGTTGAGCATTCTTTCATGTGTCTGTTGGCAATCTGTGTATCTTCTTTGGAGAAATGTCTATTTAGGTCTTCTGCCCATTTTTGGATTGGATTGTTTGTTTTTTTGTTATTGAGCTGCATGAGCTGCTTGTAAATCTTGGAGATTAATCCTTTGTCAGTTGCTTCATTTGCAAATATTTTCTCCCATTCTGATGGTTGTCTTTTGGTCTTGTTTATGGTTTCCTTTGCTGTGCAAAAGCTTTTAAGTTTCATTAGGTCCCATTTGTTTATTTGTGTTTTTATTTCCATTTCTCTAGGAGCTGGGTCAAAAAGGATCTTGCTGTGATTTATGTCATACAGTGTTCTGCCTATGTTTTCCTCTAAGAGTTTGATAATGTCTGGACTTACATTTAGATCTTTAATCTATTTTGAGTTTATTTTTGTGTATGGTGTCAGGGAGTGTTCTAATTTCATACTTTTACATGTACCTGTCCAGTTTTCCCAGCACCACTTATTGAAGAGGCTGTCTTTTCTCCACTGTATATGCTTACCTCCTTTATCAAAGATAAGGTGACCATATGTGCGTGGGTTTATCTCTGGGCTTTCTATCCTGTTCCATTGATCTATATTTCTGTTTTTGTGCCAGTACCATACTGTCTTGATTACTGTAGCTTTGTAGTATAGTCTGAAGTCAGGGAGCCTGATTCCTCCAGCTCCATTTTTCGTTCTCAAGATTGCTTTGGCTATTCGGAGTCTTTTGTGTTTCCATACAAATTGTGAAATTTTTTGTTCTAGTTCTGTGAAAAATGCCAGTGGTAGTTTGATAGGGATTGCATTGAATCTGTAGATTGCTTTGGGTAGCAGAGTCATTTTCACAATGTTGATTCTTCCAATCCAAGAACATGGTATACCTCTCCATCTATTTGTATCATCTTTAATTTCTTTCATCAGTGTCCTATAATTTTCTGCATACAGGTCTTTTGTCTCCTTAGGTAGGTTTATTCCTAGATATTTTATTCTTTTGGTTGCAGTGGTAAATGGGAGTGTTTTCTTAATTTCACTTTCAGATTTTTCATCATTCGTGTATAGGAATGCAAGAGATTTCTGTGCATTAATTTTGTATCCTGCTACTTTACCAAATTCATTGATTAGCTCTAGTAGTTTTCTGATAGCATCTTTAGGATTCTCTATGTATAGTATCATGTCATCTGCAAACAGTGACAGCTTTACTTCTTCTTTTCCGATTTGGATTCCTTTTATTTCTTTTTCTTCTCTGATTGCTGTGGCTAAAACTTCCAAAACTATGTTGAATAATAGTGGTGAGAGTGGGCAACCTTGTCTTGTTCCTGATCTTAGTGGAAATGGTTTCAGTTTTTCACCACTGAGGACGATGTTGGCTGTGGGTTTGTCATATATGGCCTTTATTATGTTGAGGAAAGTTCCCTCTATGCCTGCTTTCTGCAGGGCTTTTTTCATAAATGGGTGTTGAATTTTGTCAAAAGCTTTCTCTGCATCTATTGAGATGATCATATGGTTTTTCTCCTTCAATTTGTTAATATGGTGTATCACACTGATTGATTTGCATATATTGAAGAATCCTTGCATTCCTGGAATAAACCCCACTTGATCATGGTGTATGATCCTTTTAATGTGCTGTTGGATTCTGTTTGCTAGTATTTTGTACGTATTCCTTTAAACTGCAAAATAATAGTCTATTTTATGGATGTGTGATCATTTATAGAGCTAGTCCTCTACTGATGAATATTTAGATAGCGTCCTACATTTTTTCTATTACAAACAACACTACAAGAAAACTCTTTGATTTCCATAAAATAGATTCTTAGAAGTGAGATTGATGGGAGAAAAGAGGATATGCATATTTTGCTTTTAAGGATACTGCCAACTTGCCCTCAAGAGGTTGTGTTGATTTAAAAGCCTGCCTCCAGAGGGGCTCGTGCCTGAGTAAACAGATTTTCACCCACGCTGGATATAAGCAGCTCATTGATCTTTGCCAGCAGGATAAGTGAAAACTAGGTGTCATTTACATTTCTTAGAGTGGAGTTGAGCATCTTTTTATATATTTCCTGGTGCTGCTTTTTCTGCCCTTTGCCCATTTTTTCCAATGGATTTTTAGCTTTTTCTTATTGATTTGGAAAGCCTTGTTTTAGATCAAGAAAATTAGCCCTTTGCCGGTTACATGTTTTACACATACGTGTTTTTCACAATCTATCCTTTGTCTCATGGCTTTCTTTGTTAATGGTATTTTTATTTTTTTATCTTTAGCCTGGATATTTTTATAATATTTTTATTTTATGTAGTGAAACATCACTTTATTATGAGATCTCAGTTTTATGTCATAGGCATGCTTACATTTTAGGAACATAGGAATAGGCCTTCCCTATTCCTATATTATTAGCATAAAATAACTCTGCTTTTTTCCCATAGTCCTTTGAGCAGTTTCACTTTCTGACTGAGATCTTTGGTCCAGCTGACTCAGCTAGGGAGCCAGCTTGCATTTTGCTCTGAATGACCAGCTGATTGTCCAAACACTATCCATTGAATCATCCATTTTTCTCTCAGCTGATTTGAGTGCTTATCAGCTTTGCACTTTATGATTTTTCCTGACCCTCTTCAGCAAAAGAAAACACAAGTCAATAGTAAATATTCCTGATCTTTGGGTGACTGTTTCAAGTATCAATCTAAGCTCCGCTAAGTTGCTTATGCCAACACGACTTTTTACAATTGTTATTATTGAACTGTATCCCCCAAAATGCATATGGTAATGTCCTAACCCCCAGGACCTAAGAATGTGTGCTTATTTGGAAATAGGGTCATCGTGGATGGAATTAGTTAAGATGAGGTCATACTACAGTAGGCTGGACCCTAATGCAAAATGACTGCTGTCCTTATAAAAAGGGGAAATTTGGACACAGACACATGCTCAGGGAGAATGTCACATAAAGATGAGGTCAGAGATAGGGGTGGTGCAACTTCAAGCCAAGGTTCGCCAATGATTGCCAGCAAAGCCCCAGAAGCCAGGAGGAAGGCCTGGAACAGACCTTCCATCACCACCCTCAGAAGAAACCAAACTGCGCACACCTTGCTCACAGACTCCGGCCTCCGGACCTGTGAGACAGCAGCTTTCCGTTGTTGAAGCCCCTAGTCTATGGCACTTCCTTGTGGCAGCCCTAGCAAACTAATACAACAATTAGAGGGAAAGTTTTGACTTCTTATTCATGGCTGGAGACCAGTTCGTTTGCTGTTGGAGAAGGTTCCATGGGGAACATCTCCCCTTTGTGCAGGTCAGCCTCACACAGAAGTGGTCACCGTCCATCTCAGGCCATCAGGGAGATGCACTCTGGGCCTCACGCCCACCCACCCCGCACAGCTTGAGGCTGCAGGCAGCCAGCTCACCAGACTGCAAAAGCCATGCCCTCTGCCTCCGCCTACCCAAGTAAGGGTTCCTCCCCTGCGGTACATCAGGAAAGCGCTGGGCCCGGGGTCCGGACCAGCATTCTGCTATGGTGAAGCAGCCCCCTCCCCATCCCTGGCCGCTCTCAGCTCCCAGCAGAACTCTGCCCACTCCTGCCCTGGCCTCGGCTTCCTTCCCGTCATCTCCCCTCCTACCACCTGCCAGGCTCTGAGCTTTCCTTCCCTCTTCCTGGAAACAAACAAACATGCTGAGCTGGGCAAACAGACCATTCTGACCATTGACGAGACAGTGCATCTGAGTTTCCTCAGCTGAGAAATATTATCTACAATGTGCTCCTAAAACTGTAGAAAAGCCAGTGGGCTAAGCGAAGGAAGGGGGATGGGAGGAAAAGGATGATCCTTGCAGGGAACCCTGAGGAAGGATTTATTCAAAGCTGCTCTCGTTAAATGCTGTTTTTAAAAAAAGCAAGAACCGTGAAAAATCCTTCCAGAAATGGGGGTTTCTCAACAGCTACATCACACTGAAGTCCACAGCCACGTCTGTCACCGGGGAATCCACCTTTGCGACACTGGCCCCATCTTTTTCTGCAAACACGACTTTTCTTTCGGCATTGCTTTGTGCTTGTACGTGAATTTTGGGTGATGGCTTGTAGCTGATTTCCTCCCTCTGGGAACACACAGCTGAAGAAATTATAATGTAAATCAGGATGGTAATATGATTCAGAGGACACGCTTTTCCAGGAATGCTTCCCTCAGAGATGAGAGGCAGCGTGGGTGGAAGCAAGCTGGATCTACTCGGAAAGGCAAGCCTGGATGTTGGGGCTCTGGTTTGGCCTGAGCACTGTTCCCAAGGGTCAGCTGCTCCCTGAAGCATCCCTGCCTTTGCTCCCTGTGGCTCCAGAGCTCTTGAAAGCTGCTGGCTTTGCAGCACCTTCCCAGCAGGCTGCGGGGTCAGATGGAGCCCCCTTCAGTAGTTCTTGGGTCAACAGAGGACCACTCTGTCACTGCTCGGGCACCAACCGATCTGTAGGGGGTTGAAGGGTGACCCACCCCGCAAAAGATATTTATACCCTAAGCTCCAGTATCTCTGAATGTAACTTTATTGGAAAAAGGGTCTTCGAAGATGTAATTAAGCTAAGAATCTCAAGATGAGATCATCCTAAATCCTGTGACAAGTGTCCTTATAAGAGATAGAAGAGACAAAGACACAGACACAGAGGAAAAGGCCATGTGAAGACAGAGGCAGAGATTGGAGTGATGCGGCCACAAGCCAAGGGATATCTGGAGCCGCCAGGAGATGGAAGAAGCAGGAAGGATCCTCCCCCCAGAGCCTCCAGAGGGAGCACAGTCCTGCTGACACCTTGATTTCAGACTTCTGGCCTCCAGATCTACAAGAGAATACATTTCTGCTGTTTCAAAGCCAGCCGGTTTGTGGTGATTTGTCATGGCAGCCATGGGAAACGAACGCTCCATCCCTCCAAGTAATCGCTCACCGTCTGCTGTCTCCTCACAGACCATCTAAATAAATAATATTTGTGGAATAAAGAAACAGACAAGACAGAAAAGTGTCAGGTCCAGGTCAGCCCCCCAACATGTGGGCACGCCAGACCTCTTTCACCCTGATAAAGAGAGAAGCAGGTACCCAACACCTTCATCAGCCAGCCAAGGCCGGCATCCCAATCACACACCCTGACCTCAGATTACACGGGAGCTCCAGGGACGGTGGTCTCAGTTGGCCAAGGTGGCTGCCCAGAGTCCTGACCTTCCAGAAAACGCCCTCTTTACCTTCTCTTCTTTTTCTTATTTTTTTGTGGCCAGCTGACTTCACTAGCATAATTCACCAGCCACATATACATTCACAGAGAGAAAGTTTAATGAACAGCAAGATGAGAAAACATTACTCATGTTTTTCCTTTTTCAAAAAAGGTTATGAAGAATCTGAGTGCGGACATCCTAAGGAAGCAAGCCCTTGGGGGATGGACCAGAGTGAAACCAGCAGGCTTGTGCACACACTTTTCAGAAGCTCCTGACCAAATTACAGGTTTCTATTCTGCTCAGGACAGAGCAGGATCCTGTGCTAAATTCATCGATAAGCACCTGTCACTCTCCTCTCCGACTGAAACCAACACAGGAACAATCCACAGAAGATGAAGAGACAGGCCCAATCAGAGAAGCTTGGCGAGTTATCAAATTACCATCTGGCTATTTCTAGATCTTCCTTCACTTGGATCATATTATCCCTGCTGACACTTTGGGCATTTCCTCCCCTCATCTGAGAGTTTCACATTATTGCATCAAATAAAAAATGCCAGGAAAAGTCAAGCATTGAAAACTCTCAACCCCTGGAAAGTTAGAAAGACAAGAGGAAATCTCAAACTTGGCATTGTTATTTCTGACCGGGGCCATGGGACTAAGCTTTTTACTCCTTGATACCTAACGGACAGATTTCTTGGGGTTACTTAGAAATCTTGCAGTCAGCTCTAGGGTCATAGCTCCCTCTACAACTGGCATAATCCTCATCCCAGAGCCCTTGATGGGAACCTTTGCAGAAACACAAGATCTGCCGCAAACAGTGAATGCTGCCTGCTCTGGAGAAGAAGGGATTCTTCAGTGAGCCCTGAGGTCCCAGAGGTGTGGGTTAAAAAAGCTCCATGAAGGGTCATGGAGATTCTGGCTGCGGTGTTCTGTTCAGTATGTGTATTAGTATGGACTCTCCAGAGAAACAGAACCAATGGGGTAAAGATCAATAGATGATAGATAGAGAGATAATAGCTAACAGGTAGATATAGATAGACAGATGACAGATAAAGAGACTTATTATAAGGAATTGACTCACATAGCTATGGAGGCTGAAAAGTCCCCAGATCTGCAGTTGGCAAGCTGGATACCCAGGTGAGCCAATGGTGTAGTTCCAGCCCAAGTCCAAATCCAAAGACAGGAGAAGACCAATGTCCCAGCTCAAAGACAACCAAGCAGAGGAAACAAACCCTCTCTTCCTCCACCTTTTTGTTCTATTCAGGACTTTAACGGATTGGATGACCTCCCCACGTGGCGGAGGGCACTCTGTTCTGCTTAGTCCAACAATTCAAAGATGAACCCTATCCAGAAACACCCTCACAGACACACCCAGAATAATGTTCGACCTGGGCAGCTGGCGGCCCCATCAAGTTGACACATACAATGAGCCGTCACAGTGTGGATACGCCAGGTTTCAGTGGCAGCCACGTGAGGCCCAGAGCTGGCTGGTCGCCGCTCTGTGGCTCAGACAGTGAGCAACCTTGGAGACTGGTGCAGTCTCAGAACTGTTGGTTTTGTGCGGGGGGGGGGGGGGGGGGGGTGGTGAAACATGCTAGGTGGTCACGGGAAGCACAACTCTGAGAAACAGTCCCGTCACAGGGCTGAAATGGGCGTGCCCTTGACAGCAGCCGAATATTCTGGAAGCCAGCAGAGACAGTGTCGCCATGCATGCTGGTTTGACCTTCCTGCAAGAGCCCTTAGAAATTCACCATCAGTTGCTCACTGAGGCGCTGGCTGATTGGACCAGGGTCACAGTCTGTGATGAGCAGAGTTTCGTTACCTTCACTCACATCATTCTTGGGCGCATCTTTCACTCTGATCTGTCCCCAGAGGGCTTGCTTCCTCAGGAATTTCTGCACCCAGTTGGAATCTTCATATGCTCTTTTCACTCCAAAAGGGGGAAAACATGAGTAAAGAACAAGTAAGAAATGTAAGCAATTATGCTCCAATAAAGATGTTTAAAAGAAAAGTCAAAAAAAAAAAAAAAAACAAGTAAGAATGGGCCGTTATTTATATATACTCCTGACCAGTTGGGGAAACCAGTTGAGAGGGAGTGAATGGGATCTACACATCTAGCTTTTGTATCAGAGGGGAAAAAAAAAACCCGTGATTCGCTGTAAACCATTTATTTATATACAAATATCTAGCTAGAGTCAAATAAGAATTTTAATAAAAGTTGTCACAACAGTAACTGGCCCTTCTGCTGACTCAGGGCTTCCCTGGGAACTGACGCTCACAGATACACAGTTGCTTCAAAAATATGAGTAATCAGGATGTTTGATAAAGATTTTTCAGGTCAGTAGATAGGGTTCTTTCAACCAAGTCTAGAAGGGGAGACAGTATGATATGCTGAATCACTGCAAAAGGCAGCAGGAGAATTTCCTGAGACAAACAGGGCGCAGGGCTCAGCACCACCCCCAGAGCACAGAGGGTCCTCCCACGGTGACGGTCACTCCCCTTCATTCACTCCCTCACTGGCCTGCGGACATCCTCACCCTTGTGATGCATTTGGGTTGGCAGAGCTCACCGACTAGTTAGGATGAGCGTCAATTCCCACCTTCCATTCATCCATCAAGAACTCTCTTTCTTCCCCACTCTTCCACCTTTTTTTTTTAAGTTTTTTTTTAATGTCTTTATTGGAGTATAGTTGCTTTACAATGGTGTGTTAATTTCTGCTGTATAACAAAATGAATCAGCTATTCATATACATGCATTCCCGTATCTCCTCCCTCTTGCGCACTCCTCCACTTTTGCCCAAAATTCATGCAATGACTACCAGTAATAGTTAAAACTAACCACCACTGATTGAGCAATTACTGCATGCCGGGCACTGTGCTAAGGACTTTATACGGACTAACTCACAGAATTGTTATTGACCCTCTATGATGGAAACACCGTTATTATCACCCTAATTCTGTGGGTGAGGAAGCAGAGATTTAATTCACTTGTCCAAGGGCACAGGGCTTCTGTACTGGTCCTCTATTGCTGCGCAACGTACCCCAAAATTTAGTGGCTGAAACAACAAGTAGGTGTTGTCTCACAGTTTCTGTAGGTTGAGAATCAAGAACTGCTTAGCTGAATGGTTCTGGCTCAGGGTTTTTCATGGGATTGCAGATGAGCCAGGGCTGTAGTCTCCCAGGGGCCTGATGGGGCCGGAGGATCCACTTCCATGTGGCTGTTGGCTGGAGGCTTCAGTTCCTTGCCTTGTGGGTCTCTCTACAGGCTGCTTGAGTGTCCTCACAACATCGCAGATAGTTTTCCCCAAAGCTGGTGGTCCAAAAAAGACAGAGAGAAACCTCAGTGCCTTGAATGACCTCATCTCTGAAGTCACACATCATCACTTCTGCTTTTACTTCTTCACTAGAAATGAGTTACTAAGTCCAGCCCACAGTTATGGGGAGGGAAATTAGGCTCCAACTCTTGAAGGGGGAATAGCAAAGCATGTAAATGGTGGAGCTATGATTTGGATCACTCAGCTTGGCTCCAAAGGCCATGTACCTCACCGATAAGGTCATGATCCCTAAGTTTACTGGATAACATGGTCTCTCAACCACACATGCAAAACTCTGTAGCTGGTCCAGTTATTCTACCTTCCAGGTCCAGGCACCACCACCTATCAGAGTGGCTTTCTAGGTGTTGCTGGAAATTCTGCAACAAGCAAGCCTAGGACCCTAGAACAGAGGTTTCTAAACTTCCCAGAGAATTTTAAGTCACTTAGGAGAGCATTCCCCACCTCTCTCTGACTTTGCTGTGGAGAAGCCATCATTCCCCACTATTATTCCCTGCACCCAGAGGTATCTATCTAAAGCACAGTGCTGACCACCTCACTCACTTCCAAAGATCTTCAATAGCTCCCCATTGTCTATAGGATTCAGTGCAAGTTCCCTGGTATGTCACTGAAGGCCCTTTGCAATGTACACCTAACTTACCTGTCCAGTATCATCTCTGCTCCCACCTTCACTTCAGCAACCCATGCCTCAGCCCCAATGAACCACTCACTAAATGCTGTTCCCTCCAGATAAATGCTGGTCGCACTGCTCTCCACTTATCCTCCAAGGCTTTCCTGATAAATCTCTCTTCTCTGAGGTCTTTCTGACTACTCGCCAAGTTAGCCAGCAACTTCTCTCTGGCCCCATAGGACTTTGTACATACCACTCAAGTTGCATTTAACACATTGTATTGTGAATTTGTACCCTCCACTAGAAGGACATTTCTGTGAGAATAAGATCTGTGGGCCAGGCAGAGAGCAGGCACTCCAAATGTTTGCTGATGAGTAGATGGATGGACAGACGAATGGTTGGACAGTTGGCTGCCTGGATGAATGAGTTGATGGCTGGGTGAGCAAATGAATGGGTTGATAAATAGATGGGTGAGTGGGTGGGGAGATAGGTGAGTGGATGGATGGATGGATGGATGGATGGATGGTTAGTTGGCTGGCTGGATGAATGAGCTGATGGATGGGTGAGTGTATGAATGGGTTGATAAATAGATGGGTGGGTGGTTGGGGAGATAAATGAGTGGATGGATGGATGGATGGATGAATGAATGAATGGATGGATGATGGTTGGATAAATGATTGGATGTATGAATGGTTAGGTTGGTAGGTATATGGGTAGATGGATGGGTGAATGGCTGGATGGAGAGACACAGCTTCTGATCTCATGGAGCTTACAACAGTCATATAAAAATAAGATTAACTATTAATATATATTCTGGAGAAATTTACTAAAGAAAAATGTTATGGAAAATAGCCTAATCAGGATAAAACCATATGAAAAACAAAGTGTAAAATTTTAATACAAACAACAACAATTTTGTTGTGGTCATCCATGTACAATGCTTGGTGTCAGTCGATTTATCTCTTGTAAAAATAAAATACAGTGTGTGTGTGTGAAAAAAAAAAAAACAAAAAAAAAAAACAACAACAACAAAAGGGGAGGAAAGGACAGGAGAAGAAATGAAAGGGCAAAGAAAAGCACCACTATTTCACAAACCCAAGGATTTGATTCTCTTGAGCAACATTATCGTTTTTCCCCCAAAGGATTGAAAATAAACTCTCTTGGCCAACTTGCTGTCTGGGTAGGACACAGGCTGCATATGCCCCATGTGCCCGTGAGCAGACCCAGCGCAGAGCTGTTGCCATGGAAAAGCCATTGTCCCTGGGCTGTGTTTACAGAAGTCCTCTTCCTCCCCCGCCCCCAGGCTGTCACAGAGCAGCAGGTTGGAGCTTGCCTTAAGCCACAGGAGGGACGGGTCCTGCAGTCAGAGGCAATTGTCCAAGGTCAGCAGGGTGGTGGGCACTGCCGGCATGCTGGCATCTGGGGAAAGCGGCTAGAACCAATGATGGATTTCAGCCACTGAACAGAGAGAGCTCCCGGGTGCAGCCTCAGCCTAGCCAAGAGCCCTATCCTCACAGTCAACTGGGACCAGAACTGCAGTCACTCCTCTTAAGGTCTCAGGCCACAGCGCTGGGGAAAGTGGAGTTCGTGAAGGAGATGCAGAGCCACTGTGAGACGGGAAATCTCCAGCAATGTGGACAGAGGCCCTCTGCTTTCTTGCACGGTTCCTCCACCTTGGTGTTTTGCAGCAGCGTCCCTGGCCTCTACCTTCTAGATGCTTGTAGCACCCCTCCCCCAGTTGTAACCATCAAAAGTGTCTCCAGACGTGGCCAATGTCACTGGGGGTGGGCAAAGCTACCCACTGAGAACGACTGATCTGGCAGGAAGGTCGACCCCTCTGCTTTCCTGTTGTTTTGTTCATTCACTGGTCACCTCCCTACAGGCCCACCATGGGCACAGCCCCTCACTAACATGCCAGTGTCCTCCAGACGCCCAGGACCCTGTGCACATGCCCACAGCCCTCGGGGGCCCTTCCACTGGGCCCTGGGATTGTTCATCCGTGTTCATGCTTCGTTCCACAGTGATTTATCAGGTGCCCAGTGTCGGCTGGTAGCGGGATACAATGGTGGCCAGAGGACAAGCCCTGCCCTGGGGAGCTTAGAGCCCACCTGCCACCTGACTATGAGCTCCCTGAGGTCACAGGACACACGGCTGACCCATGGCAGACCACCTCCTGGAAGAAGGGCCCACAGCCCTCTCTCAGCCTCTGACCCGGCGGTCAGTTCTCCAGGCTGCAGGCGTCGCCAACCTTGCTTACCGCCCTCAGACTGCGGGCCCTCCATCCGGCCTCTCCCAGCACAGGTCAAGCTTTCAGACGCCCACGAGTCTCCTGGGGATGGTGTTGACAGGCAGATTCTGACTCAGTAGGTCTGGGTTGTGCCTTCCAAGCAGCTCCCAGGGGATGCTGCCACGGCTACTCCTGGGGACCACACGTGAGGGCTGGTGGTCCAAGCCACAGTTAGGAAATCTGACAGATGCCTCGGGCAGGGTTAGGGCACCGCCTCCCATGGACATGGGGACTGCAGGGGCGTCCGCCCTACAGATGACTCTAGCAACAGGAATTTGGGGATGGGGGTAACACTGACAGACTTTTCAGGGGCAGACCTCCAAATTCTTCTTCTCCGGTACACGGAAATCGTGTAAGAGTCAGCTTGCTGGTTTGCTATTGCTTCTAGAAGAGGCGAAGGCCTCTAATGACAGCCTCCAGGGTCTGAATCTAGAGGTCAAGGCCTCCTCTCTTATCACACACCCTCTCCTTGGGGCTGGAAACTTCTGCTCAGGTTGGGGCAGAGAGGAGGCGGCCTAGGACTGAGGCACCCGGGGCTAAATTCATCCCTGCAACCGTCCCCTCCCACATCCCAGGACCAAGGAGAGATCAAGGAACACTTCCTCCCAGAGATGGTGGGGTCCCCAGGACCCGAGTTGCAGCCCGAGGTTCCCCTGCGACAGCACCTTTCCTACATGGCGTTCGCGGTGACAGCCGGTGCTCTTTCCCCAGCGCTGTCAGCAGCGACATAAAGCAACCTGGGCCGTCTGACCATCCCTGAAAGACACGCGAGTGTGAGCGCCACCTGGTGGTGCAGAGGCCACACAGCGGGCCTGAGAGGGCCACGCAGCCGAGGTGTCCATGGGGCTGGTGGACAGTTTCTAAAACCAGCGCAGTCAGTCGCTGGAAAACATCGCTGAGGTTTATTCTGTGCGCATTCATATCTCTGAGGTATAGCCATCACCTCTGAAACTCCAGATAATGAAAGGAAAGGGCTGTGGGGTTTGCACTGACCCTAGACCAGACACAGTAATAGGACAGTAAATAAAACACGGTTGAGGCCTCCTGGGCTCAGTCCAAGCGAGACACTTAGAGCATGATGTGAAGGACGTCCGCTGAGTTAAGCCCAGGGCACCTGGCAGCTCTAAGCAGGGCAACCTGAGGCCACCAGGGAGGCTGGGGGTTGGGGGGCTGTCTGGGGAGAGCCGCCCTTGCCCCTCCTTAGCCACCCTAATGGAGCAAGTTGTCTGGATTTTATGCATTCATTCATTCATTCGTCGTTAATTGAGCACATAGTATGCAGTGTTCTAGGCAGTGTGGACACAGCAGTGAGTGAAGCAGGCCCCGGCTCTCATGTGTTTACATGCAAGGGAGCGGGGGAGGGAGGCTAAGTGAGAAAGTACATGGGTCGGGGTGGGAGGTGCACAGAGGAAAAGGAAGTGGGAAACGGGGCTCTGGAGCAGGGGACAGGGGACTCAGGGAAGGTGTCTCTGAGAAGGTAATGTTAGAACTTGCCTTGACAGGGAAGGTGTGAGCCATGAAGATCTAAGGGGGAGAGTATTCCAAGCAGAGAGGACAGGAGTGCAAAGGCCTTGCGGTGAAAGGCGGCTTAGAGAAAGCGAGGGGGGGTGGAGCGGAGAAGCGAGACCCCTGGCTCCAGACCCGGCAGCCCTCATGGGCCACTGTGAGGACTGAGGCCTTTGCTCGGAGAGGGAAGCCGCAGATGGAGCTGAGCTGGGCGTGGCGAGACTTCAAAGGATCATCGGCTGGTGTGTGATCTGGGATGACCCCTGTCCAGGTTTGCCTGGGATTCAGAGGCTGCCCAGGATGTGGTAGGACATTCCATGCTAAATCTGGGAGTGTCACAGGCAAGCCTGCACCAGCTGGTTACCCTGTGCGTGGCCAGCAGCCAGGAGAGGGGGAGAAGTCTGCTGCGGGAACGCAGGTGAGAGGCAGCGCTGGGGCAGGTGGGGCTGGAGGTGGGAAAGCCACCCATGAGCTCCACATCTACACCTGGGCATACACAGGGACTAATGGGCTCTTCCCTGCCCCTCACTCCAGAGTAGCCTGTTTTTCACTGCCTCCAGGGACCTCAGATAGAGGCCAAGTTCATGTGGGTGCATGTGCTGGAATCACTAAAAGGGAAACCCCAGAGCTGAGAGTCACACCATGAAAGTGGGCAGGTAAACCCTGCTCTTCAGTCGTCTTCTCTTCCAAGTCTCCTCCAGGCGTCTCCAATGCACAGACAGGACAAGTACCAGCGAGAGCCTCTTCCCCTTCTTGCCGCCACTGATCCAGCTGGTAAACTCCTATTCATCCTTCAATGCCCGGTCCATCTTTTTTGAAGACTTCCTTGCAACACTCTCACCCAGGCACCCCTTCCCTTCTGTCTGCCCCCTCTAGCCTTGAACACACCTCTAAAATTAAATGCCTCCATCTATCTGGTTACTACGTACATCAGAGTCTGCACCCTCAGGTCTGACCCCTCCCTACATCCTGGTGCCCAGCCCCGCCTCTGGTCCATAACAGAGGTATGATGAGTGAGTTGGATACAACCACAGAAACAAGTGGGCTTGGCCATTGGACTAGGAGAAGCCCTGTTCTGAGACACACCCTCATCTCCGAGGCTTGGAGAGGAATCCTGTGCCTGAGGAAATGAAGGCCCCAGGAGGGAGGATGGATGAGCTGGAAGAGCTGCTCCCTGGGGAGAAGCAGGGTCAGACAAGGAAGAATAGCAGCCACCTCAACACCCCCTCCTGACCTCAGGAGCATCTTCCAATAGTAGGTGCTCATCATGCTTCCAGCATGCACAGAACTGCCAGCACTCCTGCAGCCGAGGTCAGGCCACCAGGAGCGAGGGTTCCGGTCCACAGGGAGCCTGTCACCGGTGGTCCTCAGCTATGGCTGCGTCAGAACCATCTGGTGAGCTTTGAGCAAATACCGTCCACAGGCAATGACACCAGAATCGCAGGGTGGAGCCCAGCCACCAGCTCTTTTGAGAAGCTCCCAGGATCTCTGATGTGCACCCAGGGGCAAGAACGACTTCCCTAGCAGGAGTGCTTCTTGCCCTGTGCCCAAGCCCCATTTGGATCTGGCGCCACTGCACGAGATGGACCTGGAACAGTGGTTCTCAGTCAGCGGCAAGTTTGTCCCCAAGAGACACTTGGCAATGTTTGGAGACATCTTGGTTGTCACAACGGGGGATGAGAGATGCTGGAGAAAAGTGGGGATGCTGCTTGACATCAACCATGCTGATCCAAGAACCCCGACTGCCTCTTCCTGTTGAGCCCTGCCAGTGCTCTGCTGTCCTCGCACTGGGGCTCTGTGGGCTGACCCTAAGCTGGGCTGGACCTCCTGGTCCAGACGGGATGCGCATAGCTTGGGGCTCTATGTGCTGAGAGGAAAGAGCTGCCAAGCACGCCCACAAAAAAGAATTATCCAGCTCAAAATACCCATGGTGTGCTGTTGAGAAACCCTGACCTAGATATACAAGTGGTGAGCCAGAAGGAACTAACACTCATTGGCACTTATTGTTACACACCCAGCTCTGGTCTGGGTGCTTTGCCTCTGTCGTCTCATTTGATTCCTAAGGGGAAAACAATGAAAGAGGTACTAGCATTGGATTCCCATTTTACAGATGAGGAAAGTACGTCTCGGAAAGGTAGGGGGACCTGCCTGAAATGACACAGCAGTGCTGATAGAGGTGGATGTCCCAGTGTTACCAAGTCCAAGCTCATACTGCTTGCTGCACAACAGGCCAGTAAATCTAGAAAAGAGTTTTTGGGGCAAGGAATAGCGACTTTATTCAGAAAGCCAGCTGACCGAGAAGATGATGGACTCGTGTCCCAAAGAACCATCTTGCCTGAAGTAGAATTCAAGCTTCTTTTTTTTACTAAAAGGGGAGGGAGTAAAGTCAAACATTTCCTGGTGCCGGTCAGCCTCCAGAGGGGATGTGTTCATTTCTTCCTTCCTGTGGCCATTCACAGGTAGACCTGGTCAGGGTGTTTCCTGTGAGCTAAACAAAGGTATTTTAACGTAATGCTCAATATGTATGATTTAAGTTTATAGGCAACATCCCTTTGGTGATTAACTTGTAATAGAATACAGAGGTTCTTCCCTGTGATGCCAGCAGCCCTCTTAGCAGCTCATTCCCCTCATCATATAGCAGCACCCGAGTCATGCCATCCTGCCCAGACCATGAGGGTCCAATTCAGCCGAGGGTCGGCCCAAAGGATCCAGGATGGGGACTTGGCAATACCCAACAGGAAGCCAGGACTAGTGTACTGTTGGGTCGACAGAGGCTGACCTTGCCCATTCCCCAGTCTCTCCGTCATACTCCGTCTTCTCCCCTCTCCTCTGATCTCCCACCCTGGTTAGAATCCCCCCCACTCCTGGTTGTTTGGTTTACAGAAAATCATTTCACCAGTGCAGGGCACAGCCTTCTCACCTACAAAATGCGGAGTAACAGTATCTTGCTCTCGGGTTCTCAGGGTGGCTGTGCGGTATAAAATGAGATCACACGTCAAAAACAACCAGCAAAGTCCCTGGGCGTCATAGCACGTGTGCTCGTTTCCTCCTTCTACCCACATCTCATCCGTTCTCTGGCTTCCATCATGTGTCTTCCAGGAAGCCTTCCCTAACCACGTCTGACACTTCCTTCTCCAAATAACTAAACCACCAAACCTCTAGCACGCATTCACACAACACCCCTTACTGCTGTTCAACTCTCCGTCAGGGTATTTTGTTTCTCAGATACACTTTAAATTACTAAAAGGGAGTAAACTTTCAAGTACAAAATTTTCTGTGATACTTGTTGGAGGGATGAACGATTTCACCCAACACACCCTTGGATCCACCTAAAACCCTATTTTAGTCTTACTCGTCTGCCTTGAACCACTGAAAGAGGCAGGAGGGGCTATGCTCCTAGACGGAGCTGTGTGAATCCCAGCTCTAACTCTTACTGGCACCAAGGTGGCAATCTCCCCCCTTGAAATCAGGTGGAATAATTAAAAATTACCTCCCCACCTGATCTTGCTGTGTTTCCTTTTACGATTCAGAACTAATTCCGATTGCCATGAATCTGCATCCTGCCAACTGCTAAATGTTTATTGTAAAACCAGAGTGAGTAATGATTACCCCTTCCCTGGAGAAATGACTCTTGCAAAGATTACCACATCCCCTACCATGGATGGCCTTGTCAGCTAGGCTCTCTCAGGGACAACCTCCCCATGTTAACGTTCTGTTTTACTGTTGTGTGATCCATAATAATAATAGATAATGTTTATTTAATGACTATTCCCCCAAGTGACTTCCATTCATTATCTCCTCTACTCCTCACAAGGATCCCAAAAGGTTTGTACTGTTGCTATCTCATTCAACAGACGACTAAACCAAGCCTTAAAAGGAAGGCAAATACCATATGATATCACTTATATGTGGAATCTAAAAAAAAAAGGATACAAGTGAACTTATTTACAAAACAGAAATAGACTCACAGACATAGAAAACTAACTTATGGTTACCAAAGGGGATAGAGGGGGGTTGGGGGGGGAGATAAGTTGGGAATTTGGGATTAACATGTGCACACTGCTGTATGTAAAATAAGTAAACAACAAGGACCTACTGTATAGCACAGGGAACTGTACTCAATGTCTTGTAATAACCTATAATGGAAAAGAATCTGAAAGAGAATATATATATTATATATACCTATATGCATATATGTATATACATGTATATAACTGAATCATTTTGCTATATACTTGAAACTAACACAACATTGTAAATTAACTATACTTCAATTAAAAATTCATTCATTCATTCATTAAAATTTTTAAATTTATAAAAGGAATATTTCCTTTTTCCAATCTCTTTACAATCAGTTATCTATCCTTTAAATGTTTAAAAGAGCCCACAGTAAAACCACTTAATTTTTTGCAACTAGTATTTCTTTTTTATGAAGTCTTTTAACTACCAATTTAGGTTCTTTAATAGTTATAGGACTATTCAGGTTTTTCTATTTCTAGTTGAGTCAGTTTTTGGAAGTTACATATGTTTTAGAAATTTGTCTATTTCTTCTCAATTTTCAAATTTACTGGCATAAATTCATATTTCTTGTTACATTTTTACATCTCAAGGCATCTTTAGTATGTACATTCATTAATTCCTAATACTGTTTATTCAAATTATCTTTTTTTCCCACTGTGTTCATCTCATTAGGGGCTGGTCAATTTCATTAGCCTCCAAAGAATCGACTTAATCCTTTCCATTACATTATTGTTTTCTCTTTCATTATTTTCTGCTTTTATCTTTATTGTCTCTTTACCTCCTTTTCTTTGGATTATTTCTGTTACTTTTTTCTCTTAAAGTGGGTGTTTCACTCATTCATTTTCTGTCCTCTTTTTCTTTTCTAATATAATTTAGAGTTAATTTTCTAAGAGTCCCTTTAGTTCCATCCCACAAGTTTTAATATGTAGTTTTTAAATTATGGTTCAATTCCAAGAGTTATCCAATTTCTATGATCTTGGATCATTAACAGATAAATTATTTAGACATGACTTTGTTTCCAAAAGCATGGCATCTTATTAATCTTCCTTGTTATTGACTTCTAATTTAACTTCATTATGGCTGGAGAATGTGAACTGAATGATAGTTCTTTGGAGTTTATCAAGTCTTGGTTGCTGATTTTGTACATAGTCAATTTAATAAATACTCTGTATGTCCTTAAAAAGAATATGATTCCAGCCCTTGGATGCAGTGTCTGACACGTGTTCACGATATTAATTAAGCTTGTTAATTGTGTTCTTTGTATAGATATGTGTGTTCTTACTGATTTCTTGTCTGTTTAATCTGTTACTGATAGAGTCTTCATTACACTGGTGAATGTGTCCATTTCTTCTTGTTCTATTTTGAGACATGTTATTAGATGTACATAAATTTAGCATGTTTATATCTTCTGATGAGTAGAAACTTCTATCATTATGAAGTGATCCTTTCATCTCTTGCAATAATTTTAGCCCTAGTCCATTTTGTCACATATTAATATAGCTTCACAAGTGTTCTTCTGGTTACTATTTGCCTAATATACCTCTTATTATTATTTTTCTTCAAACTTTCTGTACTCCTCTGTTCTATGAATGCCTCTTTTTCTTTTTCTTTTTATTGGGGTATAATTGATTTACAATGTTGTGTTAGTTTCAGGTGTACAGCAAAGTGAATCTATTATAGAAATACATATATCCACTCTTTTTTTAGATTATTTTCCCGTATAGGCCATTACAGAGTACTGAGTAGAGTTCTCTGTGCTATACAGTAGGTACTTATTAGTTATCTATTTTTTATATAGTAGTGTGTATGTGTTAATCCCAATCTTCCAATTTATCCCTCTGCCCCTTAACCCCTGGTAACCATAAGTTTATTTTCTACATCTGTAACTCTACTTTGGTTTTGTAGACAAATTCATTTGTAGCCTTTTTTTTAGATTCCACATATAAGCAATATCATATGATATTTATCTTTCTCTGTCTGACTTACTTCACTCAATATGAGAATCTCTAGGTCCATTCATGTTGCTGCAAATGGCATTATTTTGTTCTTTTTATGGCTGAGTAATATTCCATTGTATATATGTACCACATCTTCTTTATCCATTCCTCTGTTGATGGACATTTAGGTTGCTTCCATGTCCTGGCTATGGTGAATAATGCAATGAACATTGGGGTGCATCTATCTTTTCGAATTATGGTTTTCTCCAGGTGTATGCCCAGGAGTAGCATATATTTCTGGATCATACAGTAGCTCTATTTTCAGTTTTTTAAGGAACCTCCATACTGTTTCCCATAGTGACTGTACCAGTTTGCATTCCCACCAACAGTGTAGGAGGGTTCCCTTCTCTCCACACCCTCTCCAGCATTTATTGTTTGTAGATTTTTTGATGATGGCCATTCTGACCAGTGTGAAGTGATACTTCATTGTAGTTTTGATTTGCATTTCTCTAATAATTAGTGATGTTGAGCATCTTTTCAGGTGCTTTTTAACCATCTGTATGTCTTCTTTGGAGAAATGTCTATTTAGATCTTCTGCCCATTTTTTGATTGGGTTTTGTTATTTTGATACTGAGCTGCGTGAGTTGTTTGTATATTTTGGAGATTAATCCCTTGTCAGTTGCTTTATTTGCAAATATTTTCTCCAATTCTGAGGGTTTTCTTTTCGTTTTGTTTATGGTTTCTTTTGCTATGCAAAAGCTTTGAAGTTTAATTAGGTCCCATTTGTTTATTTTTGTTTTTATTTTCATTACTCTAGGAGGCGGATCGAAAAAGACCTTGCTGCAATTTATATCAGAGAGTGTTCTCCCTATGTTTTCCTCTAAAAGGTTTATAGTATCCGGCCTTACATTTAGGTCTTTAATCCATTTTGGGTTCATTTTTGTATATGGTATTAGGGTGTGTTCTAATTTCATTCTGTTACATGTAGCTGTCCAGTTTTCCCAGCACCACTTACTGAAGAGACTGTCTTTTATCCATTGTATATTCTTGCCTCATTTGCATAGATTAGGTGACCATAAGTGCGTGGGTTTATCTCTGGACTTTCTACCCTGTTCCATTGATCTATATTTCTATTTTTGTGCCAGTACCATACTGTTTTGATGGAATGCCTCTTATAAATAGGATGCTGTTGGATTCTTTAAAAATTCAGTAGAACCATCTTTGTCTTTTTACTAGGAAATTAGTTGAGTGCTCTAGGTCAGAGGTCTAAGGGGGGTTTATACAACTTTTCTGTTCACATACTCCTTAAAAATTTGGGCAAACAGGCCTCTCACAGAGTTTTAATTTGACATCTAACATGTTTATCATAAGTTTAAGTAATTGCAAAAGATTTTTTGGCATACTGTAAATACTGACATTAACTATAAAATGATTACATAATTCATTTAAATATATTTTATGAAATATAAATATATAGCAATTTAATAGTTATCACCTATTTTAAAAACACAAGACAAGCTTTTCTTTAAACATCTGACATTTTACAGTGTCCTTTTTTCCCTTGAACTTGTATTTTCATTTCACCTCCCCCAGAGAATTCTATCATAGTGTGTTACATTTTTTGTGCTTCCAGATCTTTTGATTACAATGTCAGACGTCTTTGCAACAAGAATATATATACAAATTTAAATTTGAAAAAAAATTCTTGTAATCATAAAACTTCAAGGATTAAACCGTTTTCTTCTACATAGATATCATTACAACATAAGTAGGACACAAATGATCAAAATATAAATATATTAAAAAAAAAAAAAAACATTAAAGGGAGTTCCCTGGTGGCCTAGTTGTTAGGATTCCATGATTTCACTGCTATGGTCTGGGTTCAATCCCTGGTTAGAGAACTGAGATCCCACAAGCCACGTGGCACAGTCATAAATAAATAAATAATATATTAATTTTGGGTAAATAATTATTAAGTACAAACAGAAAAATTTTATTAGATATACATCACTTAAGGACTTGGGTGGAGTTTTTATTTTTCACATGTAGCTGTAGATACTATTACTTATTGGTAGTCTGAGACAGAGATGAGCATTATTTTCATTCTGATTTATTATTTGTTTAGCTACAAGTACTGATAAGTATTATTCCTATAAATACATAAATAGGGGTAGAATGCATATCACTATAGCTTGTCACTCAGTTCTTTGAACTTCTTTGGAATCATTTGTTTTAAAAATTACATATTGATTAATCATCAAAAAATATGTTAAATGATCCACACACTGAGACATGAGTTAGGTCCTGTTTTAGTTTTTTGGGGTTTTTTTTAGTTTTTTTCAATGCAGACCATTTTTAAAGTCTTTACTGAATTAGTTACAATATTCCTTCTGTTTTATCTTTTGGTTTTTTGGCCATGAGGCATGAGGGATCTTAGCTCCCCGACCAGGGCTCGAACATGCACCCCTGCATTGGAAAGTGAAGTCTTAACCACTGGACAGCCAGGGAAGTCCCCTGTTTTACTTTTGTTAAAAGCAAATATTTAGGGGCTTCCCTGGTGGCGCAGTGGTTGGGAGTCCGCCTGCCAATGCAGGGGACATGGGTTCCAGCCCTGGTCCGGGAGGATCCCACATGCCGCAGAGCAACTGGGCCTGTGCACCACAGCTACTGAGCCTGCGCTCTAGAGCCCGCGAGCCACAACTACTGAGCCCGCATGCTACAAACTACTGAAGCCCACGTGCCTAGAGCCTGTGCTCTGCAACAAGAGAAGCCACTGCAATGAGAAGCCCGCGCACAGCAATGAAGAGTAGCCCCCGCTCACTGCAACTAGAGAAGGCCTGCACACAGCAATGAAGACCCAATGCAGCCAAAAATAAATAAATAAAATAAATAAATTTTTTTTAAAAATTGAGTTCTTTAAAAAGAAAAAAAAAAAAAAAGCAAATACTTAGAAACCAGCTACTTACAAAAGGATTTGTTACTCTTACCGAGTCCAGGCTCGTACTGCTCACTGCACGACAGGCCAATAAATCAAGAGATGAGTTGTTGGGGCAATAAATAGCGACTTTATTCGGAAAGCCAGTGGACCGAGAAGATGGTGGACTCGCGTCCCAAAGAACTACCTTACCTGAGTTAGAATTCAGGCTTCTTTTATACTAAAAAGGGAGGGGGCGTGGTTGGTTGTTGCAGACTTCCTGGTGTCAGAATCCTTTGTTCTTACATCTGTCCATGTAGGTCAGGTCATGATGTTCCTGTAAACCTCCAACAAGACAAATGTTATTCGCTGTTCTGCAACTTTTTATCTCTGTATCAATGGGAAAATGTTATACCTTTAAAGGTCAGAGCCTTGAGAATGGGCTATCCTGTATATTCCAGGCTATAGGCAACATTGTTAACTTGTAGCAAAAGCAATAGAATACAAAGTTTAAAGTAAAAGAAACAGATCCAACATGGCATCCGATTTGTTCTTCCCTCTTACATTACTAGTCAATCACATTCTAGTCATGACAGTCAATCACATTCTCAGTTTCAGAGAGTTATGCAAGAGTGTGGGTGTGGAGGGGTTATCAAGACTATTACCAAGAGTATCTAATACTATTAACCAGTATCCAATTAATTATATAATAATCAAAATAATCAAAGTTAATTATGCTGGTGACTCTTGTAGTTAGAGGCATATCTTTTAGCTTATTCTCCAAAAATTTTAGAAAACTAGAAATATTCATTTCAATAGACCTTTTCAAAGGTAAAGTTGAATAAGGTATTCAGTAATTAAAGTTGTGGCAAAATTTAATGCAAATCTTTGCCCTGTTAAGTCTGAATAATGTTGAAGAAACTCTAAAACACTATCTTACCACTGATACATGCTGCCTTCTCTCAAAGACGTCATAATGACCTGCTAGAAGTGGACATTCTCACTTTCTCGTCCTTAAAATCATGCAGATGGTCCACGGAGTGGGACACCAGCATAAGACAGGGCTCCCCAAGATCAATGGGGTTAATAAAGCAAAGTGTGCAATTCCTGGGGCCAGGCCTGCATGCAGTAAGCTCTTTCTGTCTCGAGGTGGAGAGCAGGCAGAGAGGGTGTTCGGAGGCCGATGGGCCCTGGCAGCATGCCTTCTCCCAAGCCCAGATATTTCTAACACGGGGAAGCAGACCAGGCGTGGAGTCCTGTGTGTGTGTGTGTATGTGTGCGTGTGTGTGTGTGTTTGCTGCTTGGGTGGCAGGAGACATCACCGTCCAAGAGTCTTTGTTTTGTCCTCGTGGGAACAATACATGCTATGGCCATAGTAGGAGATGAAAGGCACAGGGTGGCTAAGGGGAGACCGGTGCCCCGTGTGCTAGCCCGCTCTGCCACTCATCCGGATTCAGAGCATCGCACCTGGGCCAGAACACCTGCGGCCAGTGCTCCCCGCCCAGGGCAGGGCGTGCAAGACCCAGAGTGGTGCCCAATTAAAAGCGTGTCCACCAGCTCTGATATTTCTTATCGCCCCTTTGGGGCCTCGGGAGGTCCTTGCACTCTGGGGCACTGATGCTGGTGAAATGTGGCCATTCTCGGTCAAGTGCAAGGGGACCAATCACACACACAAAAAAAAACGGGGAAAAGAGACTGCAGGTGTGTGCCAGGTGGACGCGCTCGGGAAGGGGGTCCCCAGATGGTGAGGTTCTGCAGGTTCTGTGCCGAGCCCTCCAGGCAGAGCCCCCCACCCAGGTGGACCCAGAGCAGCCTCACCGCAGTGTCCCCTAGCCACCTCCACTTCTCCTCCCGTCCCCTCTTCCTGCCTCTCGGGAATTGCCTTTCCTCCCAGCTTCGACTGTACCGACACCTACGTTTTTATCATGTGTCGGCATTTTAAGTATTTCTGAAGGGGACAGTTTTCCGGTTGCCTACACAGCCAGACGCAGAAGTGCTTGGGTAGTTTTACAAAAGGTTTTGAATCTCTACCCGGTAAGGAAGGCCAGAGGAAGCCAGGAGTTAGCAGACCTAATCCTGAAGTCGCAAACTTGACCAAGCATCACCCTGTCCCTGACAGCCCCGACCTGTGGACTGTGGTCCTTCCACTGGGTTGGGCTGGAGACCACTGGCTCATGTGAGTACCCTCCAGAGTGAGGAAGCTGAGGGACCCCAGGGAGGTCCCGGACCGTGGTGAGCACAAGCTCCCCTGCCCTCCGGATGCGTCTCCCATCCTTCCCGTGCTCTTCCCCTCTTTTATTCCTGCCTCTTTCTCTTTCTCAAGCTTCCCTTTTTCCATTCTCATCTTCTCGGCTACATCTCAGACCTACCTGGACGCTTATAGCATCTCTAGTGGTTGGGGTCACAAGAGATCTGCCCCAGGTGTGAGGAGGTAGCCACTGTCCCCCACCCCAACTTAGAACAAGGGCTTTGCTGCCAGCGAGGTGGTTGGCAGCTGAAAGCCGGGGCTCGGTCTTCAAGGGTCATCTACCCACCCTTGGTCACACTTTTTGGTTTCACTTCTACGACTCATTTGGTGCCAAGTTCATGGTCAGGAATGCGACCTCACAGCATATTTCTCATGTGGAACAGTGTGATCTGACTGTGCTGCAGGTTCCAGCCGTGCCTGGAAGAAAACAAAACCCAGGGACGACCTGGAACTCTTCCTCCGAGCTCCACCCGCCGCTCTGAGAACCTCCATGAACCAAGCTCTAACCAACAAGCCCTGACAAAGCAGAGAAGCATTTGAGGCCAGGAAACTTGATCAAAATACATCTCATTTGAAAACAGAGTGAGGAGTATTCCCAGCTCTGTTTCCAGCTAATGTAAACACTGAAAACAAATTACTCACTTGGGGAGTGAAAACAAGGAGTTTTCTGTTTTGAAGTGTGGGAGCCGACATTTCCAGACAGATAATGTTTGCGGGGAGGCAGAATGGAAAGAGGATTGGCCTGGGGATTGGAGGGTCTAGGTGAGCCCCAGGCTCTGCCACTAGCCGGCTGGACCGCCCGGAGCAAGCGGTCGCTGCCTCTGTCTCCCCACCTGCCACAGGAGCGGGGGCGGGGATGGCCTCTGTTGTCCTTTCCAGCCCTGAGGAGGCAGGATCTGTGCCACGGAGAGTTCTTTTGGCCTCAGCATCCCTTTCCCTCCCATCAGTCCTGCCTCTGGTGTTTGCATTGCCTGGTGTGCCCTTGGGAATGAGCACAGTATTTAGGTATACTTTCTCTTTCCACTCATTCTGTAGACAAGCCAAAAAAAAAAAAAAGAAAAACTGTCACCACCCCCCATTTCTGCAAGGCGTTTTAAACCATCAGAAAGTTGCACACAAGCCTCACTTCTGCCGGCTCGCTGCAACATTTTAGCAAATGAAAAGCTCATTTCAAATGCTCTGCACCGCAGATATTTTAGGACCAATGTTAATGGTTGCACAGCAGCAGGAACTTGATAGAGACACTCGCACACGTGCAGAGGCGTTTCCGAGAGATCTCAGTTTCCTCATCCAAACTAAACTGCAATGTCATGCTTGTCTTCAGGGTCCAAATGCTTCCGTCTCTCCCTTGAATTCACTGTGCGTTCCTGCCTCATGCTTGCGATGCTCTGATCTCGCTTTTATTTTCAACCTAATCTCTAAAATGAAAGTCTGCGTCAGGCTGTGGCTGGCATGAAATCAGTTAATTGGACCCTTTCTGCAGATGGCCATGTCCCCTGCCCCCACCTCATTCAAAGCAATTCCGTTCCATGTGTAACAAAGTGATCGATAAATATTTACAGAAACAGGAGCCTTGTTTTAGGAGAAAACATCCTAGTTAGAAAAATGAGTCTCAGAGCCTGAGTCCAGTCAGGCATGGTGTGATGAATTTGAATAGCCAACGGACCTGAGTTCAAATACCGCACTCAGCACTTCACCAGCCTGCAAGACAACCACGGGAAAGACACTGCCGGAGAACGCAGTGTGCCATTTCCCCTGAAAAGGCGCTTCACGTTGCAGGGACTTTTCCAAACCAGGTGGTGGCCCAGATGGGTCAGTGTTGAGAAATCACCACTTTATTTACTTGTCTTTCTATGAGGAATGATATGGCAAAACTGGAGGAGTGTGATTTCCACCAAGTCCAGAAAATCAGGGGAGCCCCTCTGGTTCACTGTGGTCATCCCGATGGACCCTCTCCCAGTGGAGAGTCCCTTTGCTTTATTTTTTATAGCTAATATTTTATAATTTCTTTAAATGGAGTATAATCCATAAAAATTTTGAGTCACTGTGTTATACTACCTGAGCTAATATAATATTGTAAATCAACTATACCTCAGTAAAAAATTAGGTTCATAAAAATTATAAAGGCTCGGGGTCAGCGTTATGAGCCAGCAACCTGTACACAGGGCCCTGACTTAGTTTAATGCTCCACTGTCACAGTCTTGATATTCTTGCGACAGTGTCCCTTTAAAGGAAGGAGAAGAGAAGAAGGCAGGGAAGAGGGCCCAATGTTCCCCAGGGAGCTTGGGCAGGCACTCCAGCTGCTGATGGAGAAGTGGGGCTCTTCCTGGGGATGCTGGGGCAGATCCCCGCCCATCTCAGGACCAGCTCCTCCCGAGGCAGAAATGCCTCCCTGGGCTCCCACTGGCTGTGCTTCATGGGGCCAGAGCAGGAGCAGAGGTGGCCCCCCAGGACACACACATCTTCTCTCCAGTCCCCGTCTCCCAACTGGTCCAGCGGGGGTCCTTGGGACCTATGTGGGTTCACCCTAGCAGGTGTGTCCAAGGTCTCCTGCAGCCCCTCAGGCCCAGGGGTGCCCACACAGCCAACTCTGCGACTCTGGCCAACACGGGCCTTGGAATAAGATCAGAGCCACTTGGGGGAGGGCATTCCCAGGTCCCAGACACCTGGGGGCTGGTGGGAGTGGAGGAGGGGACTCCTCGTCCCCGGGAGCAAGGCCGGTGCAGGCCCCAGGGCAGGGGCACCCCGAACTCCTCCTCCACCCGGGGGGCAGCCTCTCCCCCTCCCCGGGACCTTCCAGTGGAGCAGTACCAGGTTGTACCTGGAACCTCTCTCCAGGCCAGAAGGAAGCACAAGTGCCACGACAGCCCCCAGGGACGAAGGAGGAGCAAACATCCCCCATTCTTTCCAGTGGTTTCCAGCACCTTCCAGAGAAGAGAGGCCCAGGGGCCAAGTCGTGCACGACCACCACCTCTGTCCTCAGCCCACACCCAAGCAGCACAGCACCCCGGCCAGAAGTCAGACCAAGGGTCTGCTCTCCAGGGCACCGTCCAAGCGGGCAGGCTGGGTGAGGACAGAAATGAAAACTGCCCTTGGATCGGATGCCAGCTCCCGGCTCCAGGAGCTCCTCCCGGCTCACTCCCTGCAGCTCTGCGCAGCCCCGGAGAGGTGAGAGGCACTGGCCGCCCACCTCGAGGTGGGGGCACCGGGGGCCAGAAGTCAGCCCAGGACAAGGGCCACCAAGCCATCGTCTACACCACAAACCAAGCCGAGTCTGCAGCTGCGCCTTCGGAGGGACCAGCAGAGAGAGGTGAGCTGCCGGGGATGTTGAGGCAGGCCCCTTAGCGGTCAGGAGGGGTCTGAAGCCGACGGGCTCAAACCCAGCAGGCATCGTCCAGGGAGGAGTTATCCAGCCTAGACCCTGGACACACCACGGAAGGAGCCCCAAGCACTGTGATGAAGGTGCCGGTCTCCAGGAGCAAACACAGTGCCCGTAATGCTGGTCAAGGAGGCGGTGGTGGTGGGCAGCAGACGCCAGTCTGGGCAGCAGGGGTGCGTCACTTTGAGGGGGCACAGCACATCACGTTGCACCCAGGCAACATGGCCTCTCAAGCCCAGTCCCCTTGGGTGCTCTGCTCCATTCAAACCCATTGCAAACGTACTTACCCTGAGCCATAAATGATCCATGGATCCAGGAGCTACGTCTTTCAGGCCATGTGCATTTAAAAGCCTGGAGCCTAGCTGAAATCTTGAGAGTGAATTGGTAAGAGAAGGTCTGAGAGGTGAGGCGGGTCTGTTATTCCATCTGCAGAGAAGGCTGGATCCCAAGGGAGAGTATAAGGGGAGAGGGTGCTGAATACTTCACTCATCTCAAGGGTATTTGCCTCTCCCTATGTCCCCTGCTTTTGAATTTTCCCACCTGGAAAAAGGCTGGACCTAGGGTAAGCACTAACAATATTTCAAATGAAAAATAAAATAGAATATATAGTGACAACAACAAAAGCAGCATTGCTGCTGTGAATGCAATAGGCAAGCACGCTGTGCCTGCCCGGTCCCCGTCGGCTGTGCCAGGATGATCAGTGGCCATCATCAGCACGAGCCCTAAGCCCACGGGGGTCCCATGTGCTATGGGAACGTGGAGAGAAGCCACGGGACAAAGGTGGTGGTGTGACACTGTGTCCATGCAATGCGCCCGGGGCTGGGCTGCATGCATCCCAGTAGTGGCATCAGCCAACTCCACACAGGAGAGGAGAAGGTGGTGACAGCACCAGAAGCCGGGCCAGGGGAGGATGTGCCTCTAGAACCCATCCCCAGCACAGCACCTGCTGGCCTGGCCTCCTTTCTGCCTCCGCTCCCTTCTCTTCCGTCTCGAGGCTGGGCTCCAGGTCATGGTCTCTGAGGAAGAAATGCTACCCCACCAGTCTGAGTCATCACCGCCGGGAACTCCCAGGTCATCAGGAAGAATCAAGGGAAGGCCCTGCACTAATCATGGAGCTTTCAGAGGCCAAGAATCAACTGAACAATCATGGAAGGTCACATCATATTCGAACAAGACCTTTAACTTTGCAAAGAATTTTCCCATCATTGTTCTCATCCGTCCTCCCCCACCTATGTCCCACCTTCCCCCTCATACACTTTCACACGCTCACTCACACACACAGTCACAGCCTGCACAGAGATCCACAGAAAATCTAGAATCACTTCTTCCTTGGAATGAAGAGTCTGTTGAAAGTCTCATAAAGAACAGCCAGTGAGTTCATTCGGCTTCTTTACAAAAAATAGCAGCTTTGATTTGCATGTCACATTCAGAGATGTCATCTTTGAACATGTAATTATTTCAGAAAGCAATGTGGCTACCACTGGGGGGGGGGGGTGGTCTGGGGTCTCAGGGTTTCACATTGTAGCACTGGGTATCAGTTACCCTCTTCAGTGCCAGTAACACACATGCGTGCATACACACACACACACACACACACACATACACACACACAAGCTGGAGCACAAAGACCAGTGTCACAAGCCCAGGCAGGACTAACTAAGACACAGTTTGACCCAAGAGTTCAAACGATGTCATGGGACCTTCCCTTCCTCCTTCTCTCAGCTGTACTTCCTCTGTGCTGCCTCTGTCTCAGCCAGCCTCTCTCACACCTCTCAGGTTCAAGTTCAAAGGGGAAGGGCTAAGGTCCTTTCCTGTAGCTCCCATAAGTTCTGAGAATCACTGTGATTGACTTGGGTCCCACGTGGCCTCGGGAAGGTTCACGCCTGTTGGCACTGACCTGGACACGGGGTCCTCACCGGAGCCCAGGAAAAGAGCTGTGTCCCCAAACACAGCCAGGCGCTGTGCAGAGAGGATGAGGAAGCAGGTGCTGGCGAGGCAAACCCCCAATGCCCACCACATCTAGGCTCCTCCAGGAATTCGCCTCTGCTTCTAGCAAGTCACTTAATCACAAATTTGCTCATCGGTCAGACGGGAATGGCAGCAGCTACTCCCCCCCACCGCTTCACAGAGCGATTGAGAAGATCAAAGGAGGCCAATGGGAGCGGGAGGGAGGTGGGGACAGGCCCTGCCCGAGGACACAGTCAGGGCTCTGACCCCCGACTGGCCGGTGCCCTTTCTCCTGCACTTGCTGCCTTCAGGGACTGTGGGAAGGGGATCTGGGATGGTCACTGAACGAAAGCGAGCTGGGAGGAGTTATCAGGAGACACGGAAACTATTTCCCACTGGTCAATTCAGGGGACTGTTACATCAGGAAGACAGGAGACCAGCCAGAGAGCTGACAGCGGCTTCTGTCTGCCCAGCGCTGAGGGCAGTGCTGCATGCTCCACGATCCCAGTGCCTCGGACACAGCAGCCCTGAGGGATGTCGGCTCGCTGACCCCGGGAATGAACGAAAGAAAAAACTGAGGAGATGGACGGCGAGCCGACGAACTGTGCAGGTTGCTTTTACATCCATGATCCCCAGTGCTCATAAAGCTCCCACGAGACAGAATATCAGCTTCTAAGAGATGGTGAAAGTTGCCCAGAGACAACCAGCTTCCTACATGGGCATCTCTTGCACGTGGCTCCAGACCCTTTTGGGGTCTCCATGCCTGACCCTCCTTGTCGTCACGGGGTCTGTGCTGGAGCGGGGTGACTTCACACTTTGAGGACTGTCCTTTAGAGTATGGAGTCGTCTTACCTAATTTTTCTGGAAGTTGTTATAACTAAGACTGTGTCTCCAACTTTCTGTGGAAAGCATTTCAAGCCCCTAAAACAGGTCATATATTCTTACCTAGGGTAGCCTGTTAAAGATTAAAAATATTACATAGGAGAGTAAGAAAGGCAAGATAATTAGAGGAATACGTTTGCTCAGAATACCAAATTAGAATTACACCAGAACTAGAGACAGGATAGGGAGAAACTATGAAAGAGGAGAGTATATGAAATACTGACTGAAGTCCCATAATCCCGAATGTATTAGTTTCCTGCCATAACAGAGTACCGCAGACTGAGAGGCTTAATCAACAGAAATCTAGTCTCACAGTCTGGAGCCGAAAGCCCAAGATCAAGGTGTCGAAAGAGTTGGTTCCTTCTGGGGGCTGAGGGAAGGATCTGTTCCAGGTCTCTCTCCTAATTTCTGGTGGTTTGCTGGCAATCTTTGGCATCCTTGGCTTATACATGTATCACCCTGATCTCTGCCTTCATTTTCACGTGGTGTTCTGTGTGTGTGTGTGTATGTGTGTCCAGATTTCCCCTTTTTATAAGGACACCAGTCCTATTGGATTAGGGCTACCCCAATGACCACATTTTAACTTGACTAATTATATCTGCAATGACCCTATTTCCAAATAAGGTCACATTTGAATACACAGGGGTTAGGACCTCAACATACGAATTTTAGGGGGACACAATTCAACCCATAACACCATTTATCCTAGAATCAAAGACCAGTTGATAATGGTAGTTTCCCTAAAGCATTTAAATGCATTTGCTTTATTTTTTTCAACACATTTAGAAGTTTGCCTCTACCATCAATCACTCACCCTACTTCCCCCTAGAGTATTTTTGTCCCTCCCTTCCTTTGTTATAACATCCCATGAAGAGAATGTACATTCACAGGTCCCAGCCAGCACCCTCCGAGCCTCATGCCCTGTGCCCTCTGGCATGCTTGGTGACAACTTCACACCTCCAGCTCAACCACAGCCTCCACCCTGGGCTCACAGCCTTACCGCCAACCTTACCAATCCATTGATTTTACTCCAAATCCATCATCACTTCTTCCTTTCTCCAGCCTAAGTTCTTCACTTTTACTTTGCGCAGCCTAAGTTCCATCTTCCACCACTTTAATAAAATTCTTGGCAGTACATTAAATTTTTCCTTTCACTCTTTTGTTCTGTTGCTAGAATTGTTGCACCGGCTGGAAAAATTTCAGCCCTGCGGGAAGCCAACCATCCACCATCTCTAAGCTGCCCTTGAGCAGCTGATCTCTGCTGGATAATCCTATACACGTGACAGGCAAATGAGCATTGTTATAAATTCATGGCACCCAACCTCACATGGCCCTTCACCACCACCTAGTAATACCACTATATTTCTCTTGTCAACTTGCTCTCCCAAGTTCCATGAGAAGCATTTGAAACTTTCTCCAGTCATCCCCCCTCAGCAAATAATCATACCCCTTACTTCCTAAAGGAAATTGAAAACATCAGATGAGCACCCTTCGATTCCCCCGCAAAACAAGCCTATGAACCACCCTCCACCTCAGTTCATCCTTTCCTTCTCTCCATTGCAAGAGAGAAGGTGGCCCTCCTCCTGCAGAAGTAGGTTCCTACTCCTATACTTTGGATCTCATCCCCTCTCACCTTCTCTAAAAACTCAGGTGACCAACCATCCCAGTTAACCTAAGACTGTTCTGGTTTTTGCACTGAAAGTCCTGGGTCCCAGGACACCCCTCTGTCCTGGGCAAACAAGGACAGCCATTCACCCTAAAACACTATAGATAAGATCCTCTTTCTCCTGAATATTCAGCCTCTCCCTTGCCAGTGAATCCTTTGCATTGGTCTGTAATTGTACTCAAGTCTCTCTTATTAAAAACCTAACAAAGACAAAGAAACGCTCCCCTGTTTCCACAGTTCCCCATTGCTCTCTTTCTCTCTCCCCACACAAGCAAATTAAGAATTGTCTATACTTCCCTCCTCCCTCTTCTCTTTGCCCATCCACACCTCCCACTGGGGTCTGACCCTACTGGTCCAGCAACACATCTCTCACTCAGCTCCTCAATGACTTCTAGTCTCCAGATCCAATGAGCCAGTTCCAATCTTCATTTTATTTGTCCTTCCAGCCATTTTTGATGTTGATCACACTTTCCCTCTGGCTCTGCTCTCTTCCCTGGGCTGCTATGACATCTAACTTTCGTGGTTTTTCTTCCCCTCTGCCCATCCCTCAGGCTCTTTTTCAAGCTCATACTCCTGTAACCAGCCATGAATGTCAGAGTTTCTCAAGGTTCGGTCTAAGCCCTCTTCTCCCTCATTCTACCCTGTCTCCAATTCTCATTCCCACCCACAACTTCAGTTACCCCACACCAGTGACTCTTAAGCTTACCCCTAACCCAGACCTGTTCTCAGAGTTCCCGAATGCTTCATCCATCGACCCACGTGAAAGCTCCTCTTGGAGCTTGGGTTTCAAAGGCACCATAACGCAACACAACCAAACTAAATTCACAAACACCCCCTAAGCCCGGTCCTCTCCCAGGAGCGCACATGTCGGTGTACAGCACCTCCATCCATCCAGATGCTCAATCCAGAAACCCAGGAGACATCGGGCCCCTGCATCTTCCCTGCGCCCCTCTCCAATCCAGCTTCAAGCTCAGCCCATTTCAACTCCTACCTCTTGAATCCATCCTCTCTCTCCCTCTCTGCGGCTGCTCCACTCACCCAGACCGTCAGGAAGGCCTCTAGCTGCTCTCCTGTGACCACGTGCACCGTCCTCCAGCCCACTGTCCACACTGCAGCCCTTTTCGATGAAAATGCAGATCAGGTCCTTTCTGGCTCCTCCTCAAAACGCCCCCAATGACCTCTTATTGCTTTCAGAGGAAAGGCTGAGTTACTGACATGACCACAAGCCTGTGCGTGGGCCCCTGCCCACCATTCTAGCCCCGTTTCCCATTATGGCCAGCCCACACTCTCCCACCACAGGGTGCTGGCTCACCCGGTCCAATAACTCCCTTTTCTCCACATTCCCCTTCACCTGGGTAATGTTAATTCTAACACCAAGACAGCCTTCTCTACTCACCAGTTTATACCATGTCCCCACACTTATCTACACCCATAGCCTTCTATACCTTTTTCTTACATAAAACTCATCACAATTTTTATACACTGATCAATGTTCATCACCCCCCCTAAAGCACAAGTTTCAAGAGGACAGGATTTGGGTCTGGTGTTATTCATTAGTGTGTCCCATAACCAACACAGTGCCTGACTGGTATAATAGGCGCCCACACTTGCTGAATTACTGAATGATTTTTGTTTATGTACATGACCCCTGATCCGGGCTGGCTGCGGGAGTGAGCGCCCACTTCAAAATAACAAAAGATTTGTGTAGTGCCAGTAGAATCAATCAAGTAACCCACTCTGGGGATATTATTTAGATATTATCTTCAAGTATTTAGTGAGCTTATGCAAAAGATACAAAATTCTCTTCAGGTTATCTGATTAAGTGAAGGTGGAGGTGCAGAAATACATTCACTAAACTCCATGTATAGGACTTCCCGGGTGGCGCAGTGGTTAAGAATCCACCTGCCAACACAGGGGACACGGGTTCGAGCCCTGGTCCGGGAAGATCCCACATGCCGCGGAGCAACTAAGCCTGTGCGCCTCAACTACTAAGCCCGCGTGCCACAACTACTGAGCCTGTGCATCACAACTACTGAAGCCCGCGCATCTAGAGCCCATGCTCTGCAACAAAAGAAGCCACCGTAATGAGAAGCCCGTGCACCACAGCGAAGAGTAGCCCCTGCTCGCCACAACTAGAGAAAAAGCCCTCGCACAGCAATGAAGACCCAACGCAGCCAAAAATAAATAAATAAATAAAAATAAAAAGTAAACTCCATGGACTTACTGCCTAGTTGAGGAACTAAGACTCACACTTAACTTTTTTATAATAGTGATAAATAAAACCCTAAAAAACGGTCAAGGGAAAAACAATAGACAGAATATGAAAAGACCCTGGTGAGTGGTACAGACAATAAATGAATCAGAATTCCTGAGAATAAAGCTGGCTGGGATGCTCAGAGAGGCCTCCTCATGGCATTAGATGGGACTTTGACAGGCAGAGGAGGAGAAAGAATATTCCAGAAGGGAGGAATGGCACAAAAGTGTGGAGACTGCTGCCCTCCAGCTGCTCTCTTTATGGAGAGCTTACAATGGATCAGGTAAAATTCCCTGCATGCCTTGTATAGTACACCTCACAGTAACCTGGAAGGTATTATTATTCTTCTTTTACAGATAAGGAAACTGAGGCTCAGAAAGATGAAGCAACTTGCCCCAAGTCACACAGTGAGTGACAGGCAGACAAGGGTAGCCTACTCCCAACAACGACTGTGGGCTGCCTCCTTCCTGCCCAGACCCACCTTGTCAGGGCTGATTGCTCACAGGGAACAAGAGGGAACTGGCCCCAGACATTCTGAATCAGTCTCAAGTGGGCCAGGCAGGATCAAAGCCACATCTTAGTGCACTACTTTTCTAGAATGCAGACACTCCAGACAGATTGTTTTAAGAGCTGGAATGAGAGTTCCTTGTTATTTCCACAAATGAGGACATCCTTTTGTTTATCACATCCAAAAAGAGATAAATAGACATTTGTCTCTCTCATACTCTGCCATGAATCTTTGTGCTTTACGTAGAGGTTTGAGGATATTCAATCCTTATAAGAGTCCAGGGCTGAACTAGTCTCCAGGGACCTAGAGAGACAGACAGACAGACAGAGAGCGAGAGAGAGGAAACCAAGCAAGCTACTGGGTGTTCTCCCTGACCTAGGGAGGGTCTTTCTTCCATTTCTTCTATTAGAGTAACACTGTCACTTTTGTGAAATACAAACTTCTTATCAGATCAGTGAATCAGTGAGGTACAGGGAGCTCCCAAGTCAGATTGTTAATAAAAATCTTAAAATTATATTTGAAGGACTGCCAGCTAAAAGGCAGATTCCAACTCATAATGGAGGAATGCATGTATAGTGCAGAGTCAATTAAACATTTAACTTAAAAAAAAAAAAGTGAAGACTTTGCCCCAAACATGTCGCCGAGGAAAGACCCTATAAAATGGTCAGGTGAAAAGTAATGCAACCACAAGTCTACTCCACCTCTTCATTTAAAAGCAGAGCTGGAAATGCACAGGGGAGGGCAGAAAGGGAGCCCTGTGCCCAATGTAAACGTGTCAAACCACGCAGAATCTCCACAGACTAAAACCATCCCACAGAGAGTTGAGAAAGCCTTTGCAAAAGCGAATGCACCAAATGAGATGGTGCTGGATGATTTGGCGCCCCCTGCAGGCAGGCAGGCTCCCTGGAGCCTGGAGAGGATGGAGCCCATCTGTGCACCGCTGCTGGGACCCAGGCTGAGGAGGAGTACCTGTAGAAGGACCCCCAGTTTCATCTCCTATTGACCCCTCTCCCACACTCTCTGCCTGAATCCCTTGGGCCCACATGCAGACCAGAGCAAACTCACCTCCACTCCAGACCTCAGTGACCCATTTCTTGATTATCTGTCTCATTTTGTTCTTTCATTATTCCATCCATCCACTGATTTATTGAGCACCTGCTATTTGCAAGGCACTGGGTAAATACTGCGTTAGGTAGAAAGCTTGCTCTTGAATAGGGAAAGGGAAAGTGAGACAGATATGCAAATAGCTATGGTTCAAACAGGAAATGAGCTGGGATGCGGGGGGACCCCAGCTCAGTCTTCTGTGCTCTGGGACTTTGCCTTGGCTGGTACTAATCACTAGGGATGATCTCCCTCTTGGCATTGTCTCTGTACCCCTTCTCAGTCTTAATAATTGCACCTGACACCCTTTTATGCAAACATTTTAGCGTTCTTTTAAGTTGGTCTTCCACTATACATTTTCTGATTAATGCAGATCAAGTCATAAGTTATTACTTTCCCACGCATTGGTGTACACTTATGATCAGTATTTTCACAGTAAAGGAGTCCTTATGAAGTGCTGTGAGTTGTAAAGTGAAATACAGGGCCTCCAATGAACTGAGAAATATTCCCCAAACCCTTCTCCACCAAAAAGGCCACCAAGGGGATGTAAAACAAAGCCACCAAGGCCATCCAAAGGAAGCAGGGCTGCATCGCCCATGAAGGTCTTGGCAGGGGCATGTCCCTGGCGCATATAGGAGATGCTCACTGAATCAAGTTTATGCCATGTGGTCACCTTCTATTCAGTGACGTAGAATAAACATACGGGATACAAATGTGGCTAAATCAGAACCCAGGCTACTTCATTTGGAAGCAGCACCTTTTGAAACCTCAGCAATGGACACCCCACCAAAGGCAATCTGCGGTTCCTGGCTGCATCTCTGTGGATGGTGCAGACAACCCCTGGCAAAGGACTACTGTCATCCCCACAGCTTCCCACCACAGAAACCTTAGTTTCCAATTGATTTCATCATGAGACTGTCATGGAGGGCTTTTGCAACCTACAAAAATATTCCTCTCTATAGGTCTCCTTCAATTTCTCATTCTATATTCCTTAATAATTTGTATTGAGAAGTTATACAGTTGTAATGAATTCTGAGTCTGTGGAACAATACCGAACAATTAGAGGAAATTGAAGGAGTGGCCAGAGGAGGAAAGGCATCCCATCCTCCTTCTAGGAATATAAGTGCTAGGATTCCTCAGGTCGAAACTTCTCAGGTCTCTTCCACCATAGCTCAGGGACATTTTAATTGCAAAAATTAAATAGAGGGGCTTCCCTGGTGGTGCAGTGGTTAAGAATCTGCCTGCCAATGCAGGGGACACGGGTTCAAGCCCTGGTCCAGGAAGAACCCACATGCCGTGGAGCAGCTAGGCCTGGGCGCCACAACTACTGAGCCTGCGTGCCACAACTACTGAAGCCCACATGCCTAGAGCACATGTTCTGCAACAAGAGGAGCCACCGCAATGAGAAGCCCACGCACTGCAACGAAGAATAGCCCCCTCTCGCCACAACTAGAGAAAGCCCACACAGCTACAAAGACCCAATGCAGCCAAAAATAAATAAATAAAAGAAATAAATTTATTTAAAAAATTTTTTTTTAATTGGCAAGGGTTTGAAAAAAAAATTAAATAGACGTCAAAGGGAGAGAAAAGAGAAACACAGTGATTTTAACATTACCAGTTCTTTTAAAAAAGAAAAAACAAACTTTAAAACCCCAGTGTAATAAATCCAGTAGAATGTGGCTCTAGAAATGATGGACCCCGGGGAAATAACAAAAAACAGGGGAGGAGGCTAGTTTTCATCATCTCGTCAGGCTGAGAAAGGTCCTGTGACATCTATGGTCCGGGAAGCAGCACAGTGAAATCAAGACCCTCTCTTCCAGGAGCAGAAAACGTGCACCTACTGACAGTTTGGTTAGGAGAAAATGCTAAAGGAGTGAAGTTAGATTATCCAGAAAGGAAAATAAACAATTCTGGTTTTCATCCCCCAATCTAAATATTAACCGGATGACATCCATCCCCCTGAGGCCATGGACCAGTTCTCCAGGTTGATGCCCGCCACGTGTGCACGAGCACTTCCCAGAGGAAAGGCCAGGCGGCTTTCCCCATGGCTTCCCTGAGGAACATTCTAAGAGCTCGGCAAGCAGGTGGCAGCAAGGAACCCACTACTTGCAAGACTATGGCCCCAAACTCTGCACACAGAGCAGCCGGCCTCAACGCTGCCAGCCTCCACCCCCTCAGGCAGAGCCTCTTCCCCTGTGGGCCCCTTCCAGGCCTTGATCGCCAAGTCCTAGCTCTTTTGGGGAGCATTTTAATTCTTGAAAGAGAAAGGCAGAGGTCATGCTCAAAGCTGCCCCTTCCATGAGCTCCTGACATGCCCCCAGGACTGTCTAAAGAGCGTCTGTGGCAGCAGCCGCCCTGTCCTGGCTACTCCAGACCAGAACAGTTAATGCCCGTAACACCTGAGACATGGTGCTGGCTCAGATCACGGGTCCCGATCTGAGGTTCAGGAAGCACAATCACTGTTAGCGGTGTTGTTACTTCCTCACCAGCTACACTGTTGTCAACCAAGCCACAGACACCGCCCTCCATTTCCTCCAGGGGTTAACTGTTTTAAAATAGAGAAACAACTTTTCTATGTATCAGTAGAAAAGTTGAGGTTCAGTAAGGCCAACAGATCAGGAGATGATTGCCATTGCAAAGACGACTTGTTACAGATCCCATGGCACGCCACGCCGTGGAGGGGGTGTGTGGTGGGAAGAAGAACTAAGATTGGCCAGGAGGCAGAGGGGGAGGGGTAACTATGGGAAAAGCTTTTATTGTGGTTTCTGTGGGGAGTGTTGACCTAAAAAAAAAAAAAAAAAAAAAAAAAACCCACGTATTTTACCAGCAAAATGAGTTTATTCAGGAATAGCAAAAAATTGCAGTTCGGGACAAACAAACTATGGTGAACCATAGGCAAGTCCAGAGAACAGAGGAGGCAGCTTGAAAGCAGGGAATGGGGGTGGGCCGTGGGGTTTGCCATTAGTTGCAGACGGTGGGCAGCTTGCGCTGTAGGGTCAGAGGAAACCTTTCTTCCTGCCGGGTCTGTACGTTTCAGGGCTTCCCGACTCCATTGTAAATGAGGTTTCCTTTAGCCATTTTCGCAGGTGGGAGGTGCAAGAGTGAATGGGCTGGTTTGGATGATTTTAGTGGACCCCGAGCTAGGAGCTGTCCCTGGTTGTCTGACACCTGGCCCTGGGGTGATTGGGGCAGGTGAACAGTGGCCCAGGAGTGTGAAAACCTCATACAGGAGATGGTTGGGGGTGTGGACTCTGGATTGGTCAGTTTGTACTTAAAAATTTCTCTCACAGGCAAGTTGTTTACTATCAGTCAATATGTGCAGGGATTGGCTAACCCTGGGAGGGACAGTCCCTCCAAGGTCAGCAAGGCCCCAGGTGTCAAAGCATCAGAACACAGAAAATAAAAGACATGCTTAGTACATTAACTCAGAACCAAGCCACGAAACAGCCACAAAATACTGCTCCCCCAGCCCACCCTGACCCCAAAAACATACACGCCCCTCGGCCAGGTCCTTACACTTAATAAAACACTCTTAGAAAGACCCCAAAAATCATGGGGTGCAAGGAAATGAGCTAAAAAGAATCACCAGTACATTGAGGATACAATAAGCGTAACATAACAGCCTACGCTTAATAGAAGGTGCCATTGACTAGGAACACGTTAAGGGCTCAGCACCGTGCTAGATACTCGTGTATTATTCCATCTGACATATGATTTGTCTTCCTCCCACTGGGACAGAGGAGGGGATCCCCCCTCCCTTCAATCTGACCCGCGCACACAATCTACGCCATGCTGCACAAGTGCCACTGTCACAAAGAGTCTGAGCTGATTGCAGATACACCATGACCTAGAATCCAGGCACCTGCTGTTCCTGTCTCTGAGGAACTCTGCTCAGCATCTCCGGCACACCGGCTGGAACATCGCAGCATCCCTCCCGGAGGAACAGTGAGATGAGATGGCAGAGATTAGCCCGAGGAGGAACACAGTGTCGTTATACGGACCCTTCTTGCCTTAAAAGGCAGAGCCAAGTAAATGCTGAGGCTCCCAGAACATGGTATCATGCCAGGATAATAACAAGCAAGAAGTGAGAATAGAAACCAAAGGGACGGTCCTGTCACTGCCAGGAGCTCAGGCGAGCCAGAACCCAGACACCTGGCAGCGATTCAGAGCCAAAGGATGAAGCGTGGTGAGGGTTTATCTCGCCACACCAAGTTTCCATTCGTTCCTTAGAAATGTTTGATTCTCATTTAACATCAAAACCCTGTATTTGAAACATCATACCCTCCTGGGTTACATTTTTCACCATAAATGGTTTGGAATGAGGAATGTGGAGATTAGTTGATATATGTACTTGAAATCAAGGCTTCAACACAGAATTTAGCTTAAGCAGGCTAACGGGATGATGCATCCTTTCAAAGAGTATGACGCATGTTTACGAGGATGTGCTCATTCAAAAGGCTTGCCTCACACGCTACAAGCCAAACCCAATTTTCCGCATGTCAGGAAAGAATCCAAATTTGAAGAAAGGGAGCAGAATAGAATCGTAAGTAGGAGTGACCCCAAGTTCGCTAACTGTTCACCGTTAGTTGAAGAACAAGGAAATTCCAACAGATCACGAGAATGTCACTAGATTTGTAAATCAGTCTGTAAAGGTCTTTGTTTTTAAAAATCTGTTGCTTGTGGTTAAAAAATCCTTTAGGGTCTGGTTTTTTTGTTTGTTTTTTGTTTGTTTGTTCATTTTTTCAAAAGAAAAACACTGGCTTTCTTGCAGTCAGTGTTTCCCACACTTGCTGCTTCTTCCCTTGCCCATCACTTTCCCTCCCCCTAGGGGAAGGGCACCTTTGAATCTTCCAGAAAATGATTTTGAGGAAAGGAGGGAGGGCAGAAAGTTTGGCTATGGTTTTGCAGGTATGCCCTTAACTTTAAGAAGAATTTAAAAGATGCTCAAAGCATTTCCTTTTTTTTCTTCAATTTTATTGAGATACAATTGACACACAGCACTGTGTAAGTTTAAGGTATACAGCCTAATGATTTGACTTACATGTACTGTGAAATGACTATCACAATACACTATGACTAGCACTAATATCACTATTAGTTAGTATCCATCATCTCATACAGATACCAAAAAAAAGAAATGAAAATGTTTTTTCTTTGTGATGAGCTCTCAGGATCTATTCGCTTAACAAGTTTGAAATATACCATACGGTGGTATTAACTATGGTCATCATGTTGTACATTACATCCCTAGGACTTATTTCTCTTATAACTGGAAGTTTGTACCTTTAGACCACTTTCCTCCAATTCCCCTTCCCCACCCCCCCACCTCTGGTAACCACAAATCTGATCTCTTTTTCTCTGAGTTTGATGGCTTTTTTTTTTTTTTTTCCAAATATAAGTGAGATCATACAGTATTTGTCTTTCTCAAGCCATTTCCTTCTGACAGGCTATTAACAAGGCAGAGTACAAATGGGTCCTCTGAGACACAGAAACTGTATCTCTGCAAATTGATCAAACGTGTCTCCCAAGGTGTAAAATTTATGAAAAGGCAATGAAAGTGAACTATGTCTAGGCCAGGCTTAAGCTATACTTAATTTTCAGTGAAGGGTCTCCAGTTTTTGTACACTTCTGAGAGATAGGACAGATTCATAGACCTAAAGGAAAATCAGGAGGAGGGGTCCCCCCATTCTGTTCCCTTCCCACACGTAAATCATCCCTAAAAAAATTCGAGGGCTGTACATATGCCTCTTACAGGCAGAGACAAACCCTAGGTTGGAGAACGAAAAGTTGTTTTGATAGGTGTTACTGGCTTCGTATTCTTGGCCAAATCAAATGCAAATCAGTTGATGTTCTTTTTCTCTAGTAACTGTGTCACCTTTGCCGAGACCCTTCTCTTCACTTTCAGCTTTGTACACAACTGCCCAGGTGCAAATTTGGGGCAAGGGGTGGTCTAGAGACCTAGGTCACCCACTGGGATGCCAACGGTATCCACAAGATGCCAAATTGAGCCTTTGTTGAAGTGTCTAGTTCTCAGTGGTAGCACCTTAGCCCAGAGCTTGTTTGCAAGTGACAGATGGAAATTTCAAGGCACATGGGTTCTGCTAACCTGAAGCCCCGTCCTGCTCTGTCTTCAGGGCCCAGCTAAAGGCATCCTGGTCCAGAGCCTTCCCAGCCGGCCCCAACCCAGAGAGAATCCCTCAGCCTTTAAACTTGGAAACACTCCCTGGGCTGCTCATTTAGGTTTGATCACATGCGGCCTCTAACTACCCATTATCTTTTTCCCAGGTGAAGGCTTTCCCTCTCCAACTGGATTTGTGCCATTGTAAGGGTTATCAGTGAAAGAAATGCTGCTTATGCTTTGTCATTTCCTCTCATTTCTTTAGTTCCCCAGGTCTTTCTTGGGCACTTACCGTGTCCCACTCTGGGCACGGTTCCAGAAACATAAAGCAGGAACAGTCCCTGCTGTCACAGCATTTATGTTCTATCAGGGAATACGGGCATTTTATCAAGAATTGCAGTGACAGTCTCAAAGGGAACAGGCGGGTGTGATGGGTGAGAGTGACAGGGAGGCGTAACTCAGTGCAGGGGTCAGGAAAGACCCCCTGGAGAAGGCAATATGGCCCCCGAGGAAGGTCTCAAGCCAGCCAGGTGAGAGGAGGATGGACTTCAGGTAGTGAGAGCAGAGACCCGGAGAGAAAGCTGTAAGGATTTGGGGTTTTATTCGAGGAGCAATAGGGAGTCACTGAAAGTCTCTAAGCCAGACACAGATAGAATCAGATCTGCTTTGTTCCAAGGTCACTCTGGTGGCAGGAGGAGAAAAGAGAGGAGAGCAGAAAGGCTGAAGGCAAGAGTTGCTGCTGGAGATGATACGGGTCATGGTGGTGGCCATGAGGGGAGGGAGAAGCAGAGATCCCAGCAATATTTCAGAGGCAGAATCAACCAGATGTGTTCAGGGAGTGGATGCTGGGGGGAGGAGACAGTTCTGTCCGGCTGGTGGTAATGGTACCCAGAATCAGAAACCTGGGGTGAGGAGCAGGCTTGGAGGGAAAGTGGCTGCACGTGTTCCATCAGGCGCATTTAATGAGACACTGGAGGGGAGATGCCCAGTGGGCAGGTGAATGTCCGGGTCTGGGGATCAGGCATGAGGGTCAGGCTGGAGGTTTGAAAGCCAGCAGCACATGAAATCACATGAGTGAATGAGATCATCCAGGGAGAGAGTGTAGACAGAGGACCCCGAAGCCCCAGAAGAGGGCCCTGATGGCCAAGAGGACTGGCCTGGTCAGCTGCAGAGCCAATCCAGTGAGCTTGCACATAGTAGGAGCTCCACAGTCGTGTAACTGATTTTTGCAGGACATGATCACCCATCTGTTGCCTGCCCGCAGTTTCACCTGAGTTTGGGATTTTATAAAAAGCTAGATAGGTGGGATGAGGTCATCATCTAGAGTTTCCCTCAACATTTTTAACTCTCAGTTGCCACAAACACAATGTAGGCAGTAGTTCATGTAAGTTTTAGTCTTCTCAAAACCACAGTACATGCTTTTAACACGGATGAATCAATGTACTGGACAGGAGCCCACAGGTCCATAGAAATGGTCCATCTGTACATCTTTACCCACCAAAAAGATCCTAAGTCTTTGGAAAAAACTGAGCCCCACGCCCAAATGTCTATATTGTTCTAATTATCAAACTCAAAGCTGGTTTTACTAGAATCTTAAAGTCAGTTGAAATAGGATGTTTATGTTGAACTCTACAAAGAGTAATAGGATCACATAAGTTTTCCCAAGTTTTGTAAACTCATTAGAGGGCATCCTCAGGCTCACAGACTCTGATTTTTCCCTCCAAGACAAAGGCATTTTAGTTATAAATGTCATTTTATGTCTTATTTGAGAAAGACTTCTAAAAATTTTAAGCCAACTTTTAGAAACATGTTCAAGGGGAGTTTATAATTTTATAGACAGCACTTAGATAAGTAAAGATAGAATTGACTTTCTCTGCGACTGAAATTAACTCTTCTCTTAAGCTCCCTTTTTGTTTCCTCCTAGAAAAAAGAAACCTTAAATTTGGCAATTAAAAGGTAACAATTACTTCCAACTTTTTTTTTTTTACAAATTCTTTTTTTTTTTTGGCCACACCTTGTGGCTTGTGGGATCTTAGTTCCCCAACGAGGGATCGAACCTGAGCCCTCAGCAGTGAAAACACAGTGTCCTAACCACTGGACCGCCAAGGAATTCCCTCACTTCCAACTTTAAATGGGGTTAACTCAGATCTAAACTGTCGTTCAAGATGTCCCCCTCCGCCACCCTAGGAGAGCCCTGAATTGGGGAGGGTTATACATCATTTTGGCACGAGGGATGGAGGGGTGTGGTTTAAGTACATCCTGTCTCCTTGCTGCTCCCCCCAAGGTCTTCGAGGGCATCCCCTGGTGTCCCTGTGTCAGATCCAGGTGCCTGAGGCTCCTGGGTAGAAGTTGCTGGGCGCCTCTCCCCACTGGTGGGCCTGCCAGTGGCTCCACCCCGTCGGTGGAGCGATGTGGGAACACACACACACACACACACACTCCCGCGAACACGCTCTGGAACACACACACTTGCACGCACACAAGGGGAGCTTGCACAAGGGCAAAACACACCCACATACACACAAACATGCACAGTGCACTCACATGCACACACACACACACACACACACACACACACACTCACTCTGGGCCCCCCCCCCCCCACGCCACTACCAGACACTCCCCTGTCGGTGCTGGCAGCCAGCCTCTCAGAAGTTGGGCCGAACCTAGGCTGCTCCATGAGGTCTGAAATCTTCCAGGGCCACGGAGAAGGCACTGAGTCCTGACGATCTCCGATTCCACTTCAAACTCTTTAGGGCCTTTTGTCTTGGCCTCTTCCCACGCCTAAGTCAGGCCCAAGGCAGGGGGTCCTGAGCCATTTCCTGGACACCCGGGCAGTGTGCAAACCCTAGTCACATCCCCAACACCTCCACCTGGTCCCCCCTCTCCCCAGCTGGTCTCACTTTCCTGAATGGCACAGGAAGACTTCAATTCTCATAGCTGTGGCTTCTGGAACTCCCAAGTCCTTTTTATTTTCTCTCCACAAAGTTTTGCTCTTGTCAATGAAAACCCTGCTGTCCAGGCCACTGGTGCAACTTTGGACTCAAAGTGTAATTTAGAGTGTGTCAAAGCTGAGAGCTGGCCCCTCTCCACCCACCCCACGAAGCCGTGAAAAGCATTCACGCCATGAGTGGGAAGACACAGGGCAGCCAGGAATAACCTGGGATCATCAGGAACAAAACTGCATTCATGAACGTTCCAAAAGATTTTCCCTCTGCATGTTCATGGGTCCCTCCAGGAAAATCCCCACTGCAGGAATCGGCTCTAAAGTGATGTTTCCTCGACCAACAGAGAGCACAGTGAAAACTGAAAGGCTGGTGGCCAGCGTGGGACAAGCACTGACAGGGTAGAGTCTGGCAGCGGCGTGGGGCGGGCCCCAGAGTGAGTGGGTGTGTGTATGTGTGTGTCCTTTGGATGTCAGCATCAGGACCAGTTTATTACTTAGCACATTTGATAGCATCTCTATGTAGGTCTAGACCCAGAGAAAGTTCTCACCATCTCCTTGGCCACCCCCTTAAAATTAGTATTTTTTGATGAGAAAAAGTAGATTGAAATGAACATCAAGAACAGCTTTGAAGGGGAATTGAAGTTTGGGGGAACTTTTAAGGCAATATGCCATTCAGGAGAATATGGCCAATCACCCTGCACTGTCGTAGTGATAATGAGAAACTCATTCACTCATTCATTCATTTACTGAAATTTGATGAGAATTTATCATCAGTGGTGCTGGGTCATTGGCCCTATTGCAGCCCTCCACTGGATGGTCAGCTCTCTGAGGTCAAGGTCATCACTGAATCCCCATCACCAAGCACAGAATATATACGGCACTTTGAAGGTATTCAATAAATTCTTACTGAACAAATGAATACATTAGTCTTCATTTGGTTTTGGTCTAGTTGGCAGATCAATGGACCCACGTGTTAACCCCAGCAGTCTGTCTAGAGAAGGTAACACACATCAGGGCAAACTGGTGCCAGGGTCAGACAGATTGTTTTAGGATGCTGTTGACAGCCAGGCTAGAACACTTAGGGGGTTTGTTGCCTCTCACAAGTGCAAAGTCCATGGACAGATAAGGTGTCTGCTCCCAGTCATCTTTTCCTATCTCTCTGCTTTCACAGCCCCAATATGGCCACCAGCAGGCAGGAGGGCTGTACGTGCCCTGGTTCACAATCATGAGGAGAGCTCACTTCTGCCCATCACTTTATGCAATGGTTTGAAATTCATCCTGAACGAACCACTGAAGGAACATCATATGCCTTCTGGAACCAATGACCGTGGCCAAGAAAATGAGATGTATCAACAAGCTTAAGCCAAGTGGGACCCCAAAGTTCATGGGCTATAGTGGAGGGGGTGCACCTAATAAAACTCTGAGTACCTTTAGGAAGAAGGAATATAAGCAATAAGTATTCATTGCAAGTTCATAATTATCCTCCTGTCTTAATCCTTCTTTGTTTCTCTGATCAATCCGCTCTCCCACTCTCCACACAAAATTTCAAATCTTCCCCTACCCACCTCCTACTTCAATAAGAAAATAGGCACTTTCAGACAGAAATTCGCTCAACTCTGCCACATATCACAAATCTACCTGGACCAACAGCCATGGTCTGTAAGGACAGAGCCTCCTTCTGCCACCTTGATTTCCTAGCTTTATCCGTCTCTCCAGAACCATAAGCTACTGATTACATCTTCTCTTACATTAGATGGAGCCCTGCCCACTCAACCAGAGCCTTTCCCATCAGTATTTGAACGTGGGCAGGTGTCCCACATCTTTAAAAACTCACTCAACCCCATGTCCCTTGCTAACTATTGCCTTCTCTCCTCATCTTCATAGTCAGGTTCTTGAAAAACTTTCCTAAATTCACTCACCCCATTTCCTCACCCCAAGCCCACTTCTCAAACCACTTCACTGACTCCTTTACCCATCAGCTCTCACTAAGTTGGTAGTGACCACCATGTCTGAAATCCAATGTATAATTTTCAGTCTGGGGCAATTTTCTCTCATCGGTTCTTGGCACTGTTAACCACCTGCCTTTCTTGAACACCCCTCTCCCGTGGCTTGTGTCACCCTCCACTCTTCTGCCTTTCTTCCTATCTCTCTAGCCACCCTCTCTCTCTCAACATGCTGGGCAAGCTAATCCTTTTCCACCTTCAAATGTTAAATTTTCACAATAGTCTCATCCTCAGTTTTTCTCATCACATACCCTTCCCTTGGCAATTTCGTCTGCCCCCAGGCTTCAATTCCATCCACATGCCACTGACATCCCAAGTATATACCTAATCCAGACCTCTTCTGTGGATTTGAGACTTGGTTATCCCAAGGACCTATTCAATATTCTTGCATATCTCAAAGTCACAATAAAATTAACATTCCCAAAACCAAACATGTAATTTTCCTGCACTCAAGATTCCCAGTGGCACCACCATCCATCCCATTGCCTGAGCCAGAAATCTGGGCATCATTCTTGGCTCTTCCTTCTAACTCACCCCCATGAATAATTCATTACAGAGGTCTATCCATTTGGCCTCCTAAATACGTCTTCAGTCCGTTTTAGTCTCCCCATCTCCACTGGTTCTCTTCTGCTTCTGATAACCATAATTTCTTCTTTGTACTATTGATGTAGCTTCCTCACTCTTCTCCCCACACACATTTTGCCCTCCTCCAAGTCATTTTTCCCTCTGTAGCCAGAGCAATATTTTATTTAGTTCCCCTCACCCATACCCCAAACACACTAGTCTTTCAGTTTCTTGGACACCTCAGGGACCCTCCTCCAACAGAGCCTCCTTCTGCCAGAAACGCTCCCTTGATATAGTCCACTTATCCCTACCTCACTCATTCCGTTGCTCCTCCTTAAAGTCTTAACCCAAATGCCACATCCTCAGGGACACTTTCACTAATTCCCACACCAACCCAAGTGTGATTTCCTTGTTATGTTTTATAGAAGAATCTACCTTTTCTTCATTGCATTTATTACAGTTATAATTTTACTTTCATCTAGATATTTATTCCATTCTTAGAAGACTATAAATCCGATGAACCCAGGGACCATGTCATCTTTTGATGCCCAGAATTCGTCAAAATGCCAGACACATAGTAGGTCCTCAATAAATATTATATGATGAATGAATAAATGAATTATTATCACCTGGGCCCTTTTATTCATTTAGCCATTAACAAATACTTACTGGGCATATTATCAAACACTGTTGCCAAACACTATAGCAGGAGACAGAGATAAAGTCGTGGCCAAGACAGAGCTCCTGCCCACAGGAACCCACATCCCCAGACTTGAAAATGTAGGAACAAATATTGACAATTGCAATTTGGTGAGGAAGATTCTGGTAGGGTGAGCACTGGCCACTGAGAAAGCACATGACCTGCCTATAACCCAGTTGCAGTTTAACTAAACCCTCTCTTCTCTATTTTCCCTTAAACCTCTTCCTCCTCACATGCAAGCACACACCTTCTCCTAAAGCAGAATTGTTTTGTTCTTTTGTTTTTGCTTCTCTTTGTTTTGTTTGAACCTAGGATCCCACAAATTTTAGCGAGTTCCTGAGCCCTTGAGCCTTTACAAACTGTTGTATGTTTGCATATTTTAAGAAAAGAGGATCCATGAATTTCATAAGATTCCCAAAAGGGTCCTTGACCAAAAAAAGTTAAGAACCACTGCCTAGAAAATGCAGAATAATGGGGGACAATGAAGAGACGGGTGACTCCTCAAATATCAGGTATCAAAGGGTATTTTGAAATGTCCAAAGAATAGTAAGGCATAAAGTAAACCCTGACATCAACAGGAAGATGAAACATGATGTCTCCAGATCTTTCTCTGAACGGTTTTTATTCCTTTTGAAAAAAATCAACAAGCAACCAAACACTTGATGTAAGGGAAAAAATGCTATTGATCAATGCTGCTAATTCTACAAGAAAGGTCAGCTTTTATGCTTGACCAAGGGAAGGAATGGCACTAAGAGAATTGCCAGTGATGTCCTCAAGCAGAGCCCTATGTCAAGGCTTTCACACGTGAAATTTCTTGTAGATGCCGTCATCATTTCTCTACTCTGGTCATTATTTTCCCAGCTATGACAGATGAGGAATAAGAGAAGCTAAGTAGACTATCCAGGCCACACTGCGGCTCTGGGCAGCCCAGATTCAAACCTGGGCCTGTCTGCTTCCAGCTCCCACTGTTCAGCTCCACTGTATCATTGAGAAGCCTATGGATTCTATGATAAAAGGAAATGAGCACGTCCAGAGATTTCAAATTGCTTTAGCAGAAGGAAATCTTCATACAGCTTCCTGTTCTGAAATATCTTCCCTCTGTAGGGTCAAAATGAGAAACAAGAATGTGTGTGCATCTAAGTTTGCTTATTTTACAAAAGGCAACATAGGGTAAAGCAGAAACAAATGAAAATGGCTGCATATAGGAGGTGGGCAGAAACGGGATAGAAGAAGAGGTGGGAATGAGACTTTTCTGAATATATCTTTTTATGCTGACTTAATTTTTGAACTATTTAAGTGGTTTAAAATTTCTTTAAAAAAAAAAAAAAGGACGACAAAAGCAAATCCTAAAAGGAAATACAATTAGAAACAAATGAACCTAACTAGATATAAAACAGATAACAAGCCACACAGGAAAAAGGATGAATCCAATAACTTTGGAACTCAGTACTTGGATTGTACTACCTCAGTGGGAATAGTCTAAGATTAAAAAGAATTTCAATTTTTAATTTTACCTCATAGGTTTGTGGATGATGGTTTCAAAAGTACACAGATCACCTGTACTATTAACAAAAGGTTGTTTATTCAGATCATACGAGATAGTTTGCTACCATCTCTTTCCTTCAGTAGAAACTCACAGGACTTACAGAGTAAAAGGAGGAAGTGTTAAGATAGCCTTTGATTGGTAGTGTTCTATTATAGAATTTTTTGGAAGCAGGGAAACGTTCTAATTGGCTTTCAAGTGCATTTGGCAGTCGTTGGTTCACTATTTACTGGTACATACTGGGGCTTTCTTGTAAAGTCACAGGGGCTTTCCTGTTTCAACTGGAAGCATATCTGGTCCTCTGCTGTGAGGTCTGAGTCTTGTACAAACAATTCTTCAGTAGACTTATAGGTGTGATCATTCCAAAGCTGCTTTGTGTGTTCGTAGGATAGAGCCAATGATAAATGTATAGATTTTTGGGAACCCGGAACTGTTGGAGAAGAGAGAAACAAATATAGAATGGGAGAGGTTGAAGAAGAATCCTGCAGTTTACGATTTGATTTGAGGCTATCTCGTGATTTCTTTCA